>NC_085898.1:625227-937840 GCF_034447905.1 Colletotrichum destructivum | reverse complement strand
AAACCCGGGTCATCTACGATTGGACATCGCCTATCGCCCCATGGGAGCACCATTGTCCAAGCATCAATTTCGGATCTGACCTGCGATGCAACTGCAATCATGTCAATCATATCATGAACCGTTTGTCCTTCAAACCCGTTTCAATGATATCTCAAGTACACGCACCACATTCCCTCGCACTCTAGGACGCCCGCAGGCACAAAACCTGAGACAGCGTTAATAGTCTCCTCCCTTCCCCCCCCTCCAAAAACGTTTGTGTGTTCAGCCGAAAGAATCCGGGCTGCCAACCGTCGTTCCGGAACGGCGAGAAAGAAAAACACAAGACGCCAGCCATCCTTGTCGGCCGTCCAGGCACTCCTGCGGCACAGGTCAATAAATCCGAACCCTGGTCGTTGTCGAACCTCGGGACCTCCCAATGACAGTTCGGATCTCGACCCCCATCAAGCATGATCGACAGCCTTTCGCTCTCGGCTTTTCGCTGCTCACCTGGATTCCCCTCGCCAAAGACCTACAGCAACCTAGCGTTTCTCTTGTCTCAATTCCCTGTCTTACGTCACACGTCCATGGCTGCCACTCTGCAGAAAAGGGCACGCATGGCTAAACCGTTCTGGGCGCCGTCTACAGCAGTTTACCCGATCTGCCGTCTGCATGGAACATGTCACCTTTCACCTGTCACCTTTTTTTCCCTCTTCGTCAGGCCATGGCGTGGCATTTGGCGTTCTGGGCCCTGGGGAATGTGTGTGTCTTCTCTCCCCCTCCCCCCCCCCCTTTCGACGGAGCGCAGGCATTGATTCCGTGATATCTGATTCCCGCTAATGGGCCGTACCCTTCCCGCCAGACACCCATCCAGTGATGCCACTTCGACTATGTGTCTGTCAGATATCGTATGTGAGCTCAGACGGCCCTGTCAACCTTGCGGGATGCCACCAATCACCGTCCGCCTGGTGGCATGCATCCTGCCCGCGTATACACCCGGGTCGACGCCCTTTGCGGATGACGGCGTTCGTGATATCATCTCACGCCCGCCTCACCTCTCACCCTCGGTCAAATGACCGGCAACAGCGCAAGCCTGGTCCGGCGAGACATCGTTGACGGCTGTCCCACAGTCCAAGCCGGACTGAGACTTGACGCAGGGCTTGGGGATATTTGTTTCCCTGGCGCGGTTTCTCTCTTCGAAAGTCTCCGAAGATGCAGTCTGAACTGTTCCCCCATCCGCGAGTCTTCTCACCATATTGGCATTCTCGATTCAGAGAGGCGTAAGGTGCCCCGAGCGCACCCGCTGCAGACCTCCCGTCATCCACCACACCCGCTCGCGCTGGGCGCTTCCTCCTTGCACCATCCTCGACAGGGACCTTTTCTCAATTCGGCAGAAGAAGAAAAGAGAGGCCTGACATGGTGTTGTTCTCTGATGGGACGGTACTCTCTTGGACGCTGCGGGCCTCTGCTTGACATCCAATCACAGTTGCTGATCATGGTTTGAAGGTAATTCACTGCCCGGGTAGCCACATGCCGCCGTTTGCTTCACGAACTCACTCAAAGCCAGAGCTCTGCGGGTTGACTCACTGTCTCTCGAGCGAACTAGATAAGGGACACCGTTTTTCTGGGTTCTCGACGTTGTCTTGAAGCACACAGTTCCCGTAAGAAACTCCGACAACGACTAAGTAGCAGAGGAAGCAATGGCGAGAGAAAACGTAACCCGAACACCGAGGAGGTGGTCCATTCTGGAGGACTACATTCATCAGCTCACTCCTTATGACAAGTTCGTCTCCAGTATCGGCAAGAATGGGCGACCTGCGAAATTCGAGACCGTGGACATGGCCGACCTCACAACCATCGGCTCGCTACCGGGAAAGACGGGCGCGAGGGTCGTCACGAGAAGGTCCTCCGGTATATGCCCGACGTCGAGATTCGTCTTCAAAGGCATCGACTTCGAGAGTTACAAGAGAGACGGCAGAGACTTCAGAGAACATCAAGAGAAGACGCTCCTCCACGAGATCCGCACCCTGCACGCCCTCCCGCCCCACCCGAACATCATGCCCTGTCCCAGGATTCTCGTCGTCGTGCAGGACTGCGACAACAAGCACCGCATATGCGGCTTCCTGCAGCCCGCCATGGAGAAGGACTCGCTCGATGAGCAGATCATGCGCGCGAACAGGGCGGGCCGGCGCCTCCCGGCCAAGCTCAAGGCCAAGTGGTGCTACCAGATGGCCCTGGCGATCCAGCACACACACCAGGTCGCCGAGAGCTTCCACATGGACCTCAAGCCTGGCAACATCCTTGTCGATGACGATAACAACCTGCGCCTCATCGACTGGGAGCAGAGCGGCTTCTCCATGTTCACACACCCGCCCGAGATCACCGTCGATCAAGAGGCCGAGGAGGAGTCGCGCCCCGGCACCGCTGTCGACGGCAGCGGCGGCGGCGGCGGCGGCGGCAGGCCGAGGATCATCTACACGCCCCACGTGGGCGGGCCGCGCAGGAACCAGAAGTGGGGGTTCCCGGACTGGAATGTCCTCCCGGAGTGGAAGACGACGTGCCCGCGGGCTGCGGAGCTGGCCGAGGTCTTCAGCCTCGGCAGGACGATGTGGATGCTGCTTGAGCAGGTCGAGCAGTCCGCCGATCGGGCCCGGTGGACATCGGCGGCGAGGGACGTGCCGGAGGAGTGGAAGGACATGGTGATGCGGTACATTGAGAGGGACCCGAACAACAGACCCGAGTTAGACGAGGTCGTGGCGTTTTGGCGGAGACAAGTTTAGGTAACGGGGCTGTGGTGATGTATATTCTTAGACAAGTGTATAACAAAGATAAATTCCAGCACAGAATTATAAGTTCTAGTCCGAGACATTCGAATAATCTTCATCATCGAAAGGTATTCTTCACAGCACGTGTAACAACGCTGACAGGCATCAAATCATTGGTGTTTTCATCGAGGGATTTATGTTCAACATTCAACGACTTCATTGGGCACAGTGTAAGGTGATTCACACCGAGTCCGACCCGCATGAAGAAAGTACAAAACAGCATTCGGGTTTGAGGCAAATCGAACTTGGTATTGTGCCAGATGTTACTTAAACATAGATAATACAGTTCCCAAAGCGACTGACAGTAAACCTCTACATAAATAGAAAGACACAGATAGTAAAAATTACGAGAGTATCCAAGTTGCGGTTTGCGCTTGAAGGCGACATGAGTCCTTTTCGCCCAGGGCACAAAGTCCAGAGCCGAGCACCGCACCACTGACAGCTGTTTGTCCCACTTCGTCCGAAGAAACTGTCCCGTTGTCACTGACGAGTAGGAAGTTGAATAGCTCCCCATCCTCCGGAAAGAGGAGCCTCAGGACGCCGTGTCTTGCGGCCCTTTCGAGTTGTGCCGCATCGTGGTCCGTCAGGACCTGGACCTCGATCTCCCACTTCGCGGCACCCGCGACGGCGACGACGACGGCCGCCATCGGATCCTTCTGGGTCCCGGCGCCCATGTGATAAGAGAACGAAAACACCCTCGCGCATCTCCGCCGTCCTGCGACGCCGGCTTCTGTGAACTGTAGCCCGGAGCCCGGGTGCATATGGCCACAGAGCTGATTCAGAACAGAAGGCATCGCGTGGTAGGGCCCGGGAAGTCCTCGTTCGCCGTAGAGCTGGGCGAGAAACACCGATTCGGTGGGCATCTGTCTGATCAGGTGCAGCATGCCCTCTTCTTGGCTCCATCCGGCTCCCCACATGAGCCCCAAGAGCGGGAAAGCTGCCCTCACCCTGTCGACAGCGTCTTCAGTATGGGTGTGCCTGTAGGCCTTGACCAGGTCAGATAGCTCTGCCGTGGCTCCGGCGGTAGGTTTCCTACGTAATATCGACAAAGTCCTCAACAAACCACCAAATCGGTAGCCGAGCTCAACCGCTTCCTCTTCCAACAACGATACAATTTCATCCAAATCCGCCTCTCCGTCTGCTGTCTTGACGAACACCTTTTTCCCCAGTCGTGCCTCCGCCACGGTCCACATTCTTCTGATCCAGCGACCCAGGGATAGAACGACAGCGACATCGATGAGGCTGCCGGTGGACAGTTGCAAGGCGAGAGTGTCCAGCACAACGACCTTATCCGCCTGTCGAAATATCGAGGCTATGTTGTTGATGACACCGATGCGGAGGAACTCGGCCTCGGTCTTTTGCGCGGGGTCCATGTCCTCGAAGATCTCCGGCATCGCGAGAGCGTCTACCCATAGCCATGTTGCGCCACAGCGGTTGAAAAACTTTGCGAAGTGGGATTTATAAATTCCCTTCTTCCTCGCGCTGGAGTCGAGCTTCCCGGAGCCCTGTGGATCGCTCCACCCCATGGTCTCTTCCCAGGCGTGAGACATGACCGAATACCCCGACTTCATCACCTGGAATTTACCATCGCGGTTTACGCAAAGGGCAGCTTGTTGCTGGATAGACTGGCGGACGAGGGTAGCTGGGGCCTTGACGTATCGACCCAGCTCCGGGACGAGCCTTAGCAGCTTGCCGGTACCGGATTCGCCTGGATACCGACTCAGCTCCGGACCACACGGATTGTGATTGCGCCCGCGCAGTGTCAGTTGGCGAAGCACTGGCTCGACATCGGTGGGCTCCCAGAGCCGCAGCGAGGTTCTCATAGCCAGCATGGCCCTCGAGGAGTCGATCCCATGACGCTCCAGCAGCCTGCGGAGAAGGACCTGGTTGAGATCGGTGTTCTTTCCGACTTTGTCAGGGCCGGGGTCGAGGAGTCTTGTTGGGCCATCGAAGGCGGGATCGTTGGGCTCGTTCAGAGTCGTTTGGTAGCTGAAGGTGCCATGCCGCACGAAGAGACGGTCCGGCCTGGGTGCTGTAACGCCCTCCAGGGCCATAACTGATAAGAAGATGAAGAGAATGAGACAATATACAGCAGTCGAACAAAAATTGACGGGAAGCACCGCGAGCGCGCTCACATTTACCGTGATTTTAAACCCCAAAAATGTCCTGGGCTGACAAGTCATGAAGAGAAGCTAAAGCAAGGGGGGGCCCGTTGTCAGACCATCAACCTGGTCGAGTGTGTTGGAGCCATTGGCCAACGAATTACCGCCCTAACCGTAGCCGCCCGAAAAGCTGCGCGTCGAACTGCACGTCAGGAATACCAAGAAACCCAATTTGTGAGTGCTGGGATTGGCTAGCGCTTATCCTGTATCTTGTGTCTTCTACTGGCAATCTACCGCGAGTTTGGCTACCAGAGGTCATCATGAGACATGACATCAACCCAAAAGAAAGGCCCAGCAGGCCGCGGCCTCACTAACAAGCGCTTGAATCAGAATCTTCGATGCCCATCAAAGTCACGGAAGCCGAACGAAATTGGCTGAGTCTCCTCGGCGTACCAACAGCCGATCTTGCGGCCCTCAATCTGGGCCATGACGAAAAAAGCATTGCAGGTGCAGGCTAGTGACCTTCAGCTGGCGCCGACGAGGAAGATGAGCCGATCGATGGCTTCATGGAAGCCGTTGCAGAGGGGCGGTGCTTTTTTGGTCTGCAAACATCAGATTGCAGACGATGTTTCCGTTCGACCGAAGAATAGCAAGCCAGGCGCTGGTTGTTGAGACTCTGGATAGGGGCCAGGCCGGCGAAGTGGATGTACTGTTTGCGACAGCACTGAGGGCAGTCCATGATGAGTCGAGCGGCGAACAATGTTCAGTCTTGTTAAGACACTGATATGGTTGGAGATGTATGGTATCTGTATGCATACGTTGGTTGGCTTGAGACTGATTGATATCAGTCAAGTTGCAGACGTTTCGATATCATCATGTTCAAGTCAAAGCGAAAAACTTGGTCAAAGCCATTCCTTTAATTTCATGTATGCACTTCTATTTGGTGCCATTTTTACTTTTGTTACTTTTGATTTCCCGATTTTCCAATCGACGTATCGTTGAAACGTCCCAGATCTTGCTTGCTCTGAGACTAACAGCCAGTCAATGAAGAATCTACTGGTTGCCCAGCGTCTTTCCGAGCTCCTCGCCGCGGGACGTCGCAGCCTTGACGGCCTTGTCGACAATGTCCTGGAAGCCGGACGCCTCGAAGCTCTGCAGCGCGGCGTGCGTCGTGCCGTTGGGGCTGGTGACGTTCTTGCGCAGCTGGCCGGGCGCCTCGGGCGACTCGACGAGCATCTTGCCGGCGCCGAGGCAGGTCTGGGCGGCCAGGCGCTTCGCCTGCTCGGGCGAGAGGCCGAGACCGACGGCGCTGGAGATGAGGTGCTCGACCATGGCGAAGAAGTAGGCGGGGCCGGATCCTGCAAGGCGGGTTCAGGGTTAGTTAGTATTGGCCGTCCTTTCTTCTCTTCTGTCACGGGCAGCGCAGGCAGGCAGGCAGGCAGGCAACTAAGCTCGTGAATCCCGGGCGACTCTACATACCCGACAAGCCAGTGACGACGTCAATCAGCTCCTCCTTGTCGACCCACTCGGTGGCCTTGCTGACGCTCGCCATGAGCGCCTCGGTCAGCTTCTTCTCGTCGTCGGTGACGTCGGGGGCGGCGAATAGGCCCGAGGCGCCCTCGCCGACGAGGGCGGGCGTGTTGGGCATGACGCGCACGACGTGGGGCGTGCGGCCGTCGTCGAGGGCCAGCCACTTCCGCAGGGCCTCGAGGGTGATGCCGGCGGCGATGGAGACGACGACGGGGACGGTGTCGCGCCCGGAGGCAGCGGCGCCGAGCTCGTTGCAGACGGCCTTGGCGACCTGGGGCTTGACGGCCAGGATGGCGATGTCGGCGCCGGCGAAGGCCTCGGCGTTGGAGGTGGTCGTCCGGACGCCGAGGGCGGCCATCTTCTCGCGGTTCACGTCCCACGGCTCCGAGACGATGACGTTCTGCTTGTCGATGCCCTTGGCGACCAGGCCTCCGATGATGGCCGCGGCCATGTTGCCGCCGCCTGGCACGATTACCCCGCGTTTAGTGTGAATTCTTGGTGGAGAGAGAGGGGCACGGATGATGAAGAAGATGATGTAGTTGTTGTTGCTGTGACCACGTACCGATGAAGGCGATCTTGCTGGACTCGAGAGTAGGCGCCATTGTGGAAAGTGTGTATATGTGAGTTGGCTTGGATGGGTGAGATTTCAATAACACGCTGTGAGTGAGTGCCTCTAGGCTTGATATAACATGTGAGAGAGAGTGTGTGTGCGTAGCCACTCGGAAGATGTTTGACAGGTTTGACTCAGCTCGGAAACAATGGCGCCGGTCTCGGACCCACAACTTTGGCGGGCACCGACGAGTTTAAATGCCGAACGGTGACAATTCCCGAAGGCCCGGAGTTTGGTGTTGTTGAGTTGCGACAATCAAACTGCCTATTTTCACACACAAGAGACCTTAACTTGAGTCCTGTTTAAGAGGCGAAACATGGTTCTTAGTCAACACCAATGCTAGGGAAGATGCTTGTTTTGTAATACAAAAAACTAGAATTACGGAGGGTGGTAGTAAGCTGCATCCCCTCAAAGAGTGCTGCTGGCTAGGGATGGGGAATTTCGCTTTTATACTCAGACTTGGAACTAAAACAATAAGAATTCTGTGAATGATTTGTGCTCTGAATCATCGCAACATGTAGCTAGCAAATCATCTAGGACAAAAAGACAAGAAAGATAAAAGCCTCGACAGATCCATGCAACGCTGGCGCTGTTTTTGTCTCGAACGAATTAATTCTACTATTGCCTGTAATTATCCTTTTACTCCCAATAGTTATTAAAGTTAAAGTGACGCCCGTCTTTCTAAAGTGCTACGCTGTCATATCCTGTCAGGAGGAATATCGATGCGGCTTACGCCGAAAGAGAAATTGGAGAGAAAGAAAAAGACTTCGAGCCACAAACGGCCGGCCTTGCCTCAACTGATGGCAGTTGATCTTCGTCATGTCTAAAGCAATGGAATCCCCTCCCCCAACCATCATCTACACATGAATGTCGCCATATCCAGTCTCGTCACCAGTCACGACGTCGACCGACAACGGCGCCTCGTACGGCGCGCCAGACCCGCTGAACACCCCCTCGAGAACAGGGAACGGGATGTCCCTCCACGTCTGCTGGATCTTGCGCGCGCTCTCCAGGAACCGCGTCCTGACGCCCGCGTAGCCGGGCGCCACGAGCGCGCGGTCTCTCTTGACGAACTTGCCGTCGACGAGCACGTGCTCGACGTCGCCGACGCTGGCGTGCAGGATCACGGCGGCCACGGGGTCGACCCAGCCAAGCAGCGCGGGGCTGCCGCCGTCCCAGACGATGACGTCAGCCTTGGCGCCCTCGGCGATGACGCCCAGATCCGGGCGGCGCAGGGCGAGGCCGCCGTTGCGCGTGGCGAGGAGGAAGGCCTGGTCGGCGGTCATGGGCGTGCTGGTGGGCACGCGCCAGTGCTGGAGCACCTGTTGGTAGAGCAGGCGGCGGGTGCTCTGCAGCCAGAGACGGGCCTGTGTGAGGATGTCGGTGGAGAAGGTGAAGTGGGTGTCGACGCCCAGGGAGCCCTGGTCCTGGATGAGGTGGCTGTGCGGGTGCGTGTGGCCGTAATGCATCTCCGATTCGGGCGTGATGGAGATGTACTGGTTCGTGGAGCGGAGGAGGGAGGCGCCTCGGTAGGTCAGGAACGAGGCGTGGGAGAAGACGATGGGGATGCTGATGTTAAGGGCGCCGATGGCGTGGAGGTCCTCGGGGCTGTTGGTGTCTGAAGCATGTGATGTCAGTAGTTACACAAACACGACGAATCCAAGGTCGGTGGCTGGTGGCTCAGGAGCAAGAAAGACTTACATCCCCACTGCCCCTGCAGGCTGTGAGTCGTGATCACGGAGACGTTGAACTCCTTGGCGAGGTCGACGACGGCGTTGACATCGGCGAGAACGGGGTCCGGGCCGAAGAAGTCGCAGGCGATGCCCAGGCTGGTCGCGGTGCCGTCGAACTCGGCCCTGGTGGCGATGTCCCTAAAGTTGTCGAGCTGCTCCGACACGGTGTAGTTGGTGACGTTGTGGAACGCGTACGACCAGAACACGCGCGCGCCGCTGTCGATGCTCCCCCTCAGCCCGGCCTCGGAGGTCTCGTCGGACCAGGTGTGGTGGGCGTGGTCCAGCGTCGTGGTGACGCCGGCGTTGAGCGCCTCGTACAGGCCGGCGAGCTGACCGATGTAGACGTCGTCGGCGCTCAGCAGCCCCGCGGCGGCGAACTCGCCGTAGCGGGTGAAGTACTCGGCCAGCGACGTGTTGGAGGCGATGGTCTTGAAGGCCGTCTGCCAGCCGTGGCGGTGGGTGTCGACGAAGCCGGGCGTGATGATCTTGTCCGTCGCGTCGACGACCTCGGTGTCGTTGGACGTCCGGGGTAAGGGCTGGTCTGCCGTGAAGATGGACGTGATGCGGTCGTCCGTGATGAGGAGCGAGCCGTTGCGGACGACGTTGAGGGCGTTGGTGTCCGCGTCGAAGGCGACGATGGTGCCGCCGCGGAGGAGGACCGAGGATGCGCTTGCCAGGCTGGCCGTGGCCGTGAGGGCCGCTGCCAACGTGAAGGAATGCATGGCGGATGTAGACAAAGGTTGAATCAGGCCGTCTTGGATGTCTGTTCTCTCACTTATAGGTTGGCAGACATAGAAACAGGCCGAGCTTCCCGGGCCGGGGCTTATATAGCCATTCAGAAAACGGCCAGAGTCGCATCGCGTCTAGCTCGCGTCCAAAATCCCTCTCATCCGCTGACATGTTGACCTGGAAAAGTTCAGCTTGGCACCCCTCCGCCCCCCAAGAGGTGGAATCCGTTGTGGGTTCCTGGTGTTACTGGAGGGATGGAGGAGGATGCTGACTATCGTCTGACTCTCGTCTGACTGTTCTGATGTGAGATCCGCCAACGCGAACGAGTGCGCTCCATCGTGCATGCCGGATCGACCCAATGGCAGCAGGGCAGGCTCTTGGATGCTTCTGACTTTCGCTGGCGTGGCTCGGCGAAAGGTGTACTGGACATGCCGTCATAGGGACGTCGAGAGCCCGAACCACTATCGCGTGGAGCATGGATCGTGGAGCATGGGTCGTGGGGCCAGGCTTCGTGCTTCGCGACGCCGCGGCTTCGGCTTTGCTTTTAACCCGACGGTTCCCTCGAAGGTGGGTTTGTCCCATTTTCCAAGGTTGTGGGCTCATACGTGATGGATATTGCCTGCTTTCCCTGTCCGGTTCTAGCTCCGCCTTGGACAGAAGTCTCTTAGATTGCCCCCGCAATCGTTAGCGCTGACTGAAGAGGACTTGTTTTTCGTATTCACATCTATCTACCATTAAGAAGACAGACACACGCACATTGAGATAGAGAGAGATAGAGAGAGATAGAGAGATCCTTGACTAGCCAATGGAATAGCAGGTGGTGACAGATCCGGAAGCCCAAAGATGAAAACTTGGGCTCAGACTTTGCCTCCGCGCTACTTCGGCATCTTTGCAGGACCCACTCCGATCCCCGGTCTCCGGGCCCGGCCCTGTGGCTAGTGGCTTCTCCAGATTCTAATTCGGCAGTGCCGGGACAAGGGTCATTGCGCGTGCAACCGGTTTCTAGAAGCTCTGTGTTGGAGCCTTCTCACTCGTCGTTCGAAGTGTTTCTCACTCTATATTTCTATGTTGTCCACGTCCTTTTGGGATGCCAGCCAAATCTTAGCATCTCATCGTCCAAACGCAGACCTGTATTGTTATGTTATCCTCGGTCATCACTACCCAAAAGCAACCAAAACGTAAAACCACCTCACATTGTTCTCCTACGCAAATGGCAGCTATTTGCTAGCTATTGTATTACACTTGCTCACCTCTGACCGCTCATATCGCTCCTTAGAGTGGGCAATTCAACCCCACATTCGGTCAACCTGCAATCGGGAGCGACGGATTTACGGAATCACGGAAATACATGCACGCATCATCGTATGTGTTTTGACCCTCTCTGTCGCTTCGGTCCCAAAAATCGACAACAAGTTTTGATTTTGATGAATGTACCCGTCTGGAGTCCGACAAGGTGATGGATTGGAATGATCAGTTTGCGCCGACATAAGGGGACGGCTCCAAAGATCTCAACAATATGCCCCCTCTGCCTCAGGGGGGTGCAGAGACCGCCCTCACTTACACTCATGGGGTAAGCCCAGACAAAGGAGACGAACCCGACGGCCCATCATTCAACTTCCACGCGGAAGAGAGCCAAAGACATCTCGTCCGCCAGAACGGCCTGACCGGGACGCCAGTTGACGTTGACAAACCGCCCCTGGGGTGATCTTGCTGCCCAGAGATGGCGGACGCGGTCGCGCGACGGCAGCCACTTCGTGGTTCGGAACCGCCAGAGTCCGCTTGGAAGGGCCGGGGGGACACGCTCCGACTGGCATTGCTCTTTCATAACATCAACTTCCGAGCTAATCGTTGCGGCACCTTCGGGTCCGTCTGCCTCAAGATGATGCGCGGCTGCGGCTCGACGTTGGCCGCGGGCGTGAGCGCCCAGTCGCTCGCTCCACTGCTCCAGCCGGCCGGCGAATCTGGGCCATGGCTCCGACCAGCTACTTGGTCGCCTCGCTGTCCGGGACGGTACCGGCCTTGCTCAGGAGCCACCCGAGCGTCTCCGGCGTGCTGCATTGATTAAGGATGGGGATTCTGCGCTTGTCGTGCTTGCGATCCTCGAGCCCCATGATGAAGTCGTTGTACTGCTTCACGGCAGCGAGGGGCAACCCGACGAACTTGCCCTCGTTCAGCTCGTGGACGATCTCGTTTCTCAGTGCAATACCGGACTTGATACCTCTGTTAAGGCCTCGGCTGGGCCAGAAGTGGACTGTCGCCACGGCGTCTCCGGCTTCCGCTACGAGGTCGTGTGGCCAACTGACGGTTGTCAATTCGGACGAAGATCGGGAAACGGGCGACGTTAACGATTTCGCTCCCTTCAAACCGAAAGGTTTCAGCTCGTCAGAGTTCCATCTCCACAGGGAGATCCCCCTGCCCTCCGAAGGCGCAAAGGCATGGGTGGGTCTCCGTGAACCCTTGCGGGACGCTTCCGTCCGGCTTTGGCAAAACTATCAATACACGCCTCGTCAGGCAGGTGGGCTGCAGCCACGGCAACTTTACGTGGGCATTGCCAGCTTGCACATACTAGTAAAAGTAACAGTGTAGTATTTGACTGATGGTCCACAAAACCTTTAAGCCACATCTTAAAAGATAAATTCAGGTTGCAAGCGAACGGGGAAACCGCGACTTACGAGCCATGAAGAGAGTTTGTCCAGAAGCGCCGTCATTACCGTGTGTTCAGCGGCTCCTCCAAGAAAACAGACTCTCTGGAATTGTTCTAATATGTATGACTTGGGCTACGTTATATGCGTCTATGATTTACGAGAGTGTACAAGTTTGCATCAACCCAAAGACAGGCAAATCTCCTCTCAGAATCCTAAAGTTGCTGCTACATCATTCCTTGTGTAGCCACTCTCGCACCTTGACATTTGGACTCGCCTTCAACTTGTGAGCGTGCTTGCGTTTGTTGTCCCAAATGATTGTCGCCTCTCCCGTCTTGGGATCGGGCACCAGCACCTTGACGTTGTTCTTTGTATCCACGTCAATGATGGCCGGGATGACAAATCCCGATCCCGCAGCGAGAGATGTCACTTCATCGTCAAAGTCGTTGGTAAAATCGGAGTCAGCGCTAGGTTGGTCTTCCCCCAGGGCCGGCCCCGTCGGGAACATCAACGTCTGTCTGAAAGCCGGCGCTGGCGCTATCGCATGCGAAGATTGATGGTAGCCTGTTTGCTGTGTAGGTTGCGCGTAGCCGAAGGTCGTGGTCTTTGGGCTAAAGTCCCATTCGTATCTTCCTAGGCCAAGATTAGGATCAGGCAATATTTGGTTGCACCGTTTAGAATGACCAACCTGCTGCGTTTATGCGATTGCGGTAATAAAAGCCCCTTCCTTCGGGGTCAAGAGCCCATGAAGACCAAGGCCCGGTTGCTGGCACCATCAATATTGGTGGCTGAGATGCCGTTTCTTCTCTCTGAGTTACGTCTTTGGCGGACTCCCGGTGCGGGCTGTTTTTGTGCGGCCTCTTGCTCTCATGCTTCCTGTGATGACCGTGGCGCTGTGGCATGGCGGCGAAGATTATCCAGCTGACAAGAATTTGAAGTTGTTTCCCTTGTAGACAAAGACGCAAAAAGAAGGGGAAAACTGCCAGATGAGCTGGTGATGAAAACGGAGTTGGTGATGAGTGAGAATTGGCAAGTCTGGGGGGCATGATAACTTTAAGAACAGAAGGAGGCCTCGCGTGGCTTAAATCGTTTTATGCACCAATTTTCTCCGTTAAAGACGCCTGGAAAACATAACTGCGCCTTCTTTAAGACTCACAGCAGAAACTGGAAGATAAGGCCGCTTATGCCGTGATGGAGGGTTGGATTGGGCCAGGCAGCCTTCGTTGGTCCGAAAACCGGGCAGCAAACAGATTCTCGACAGTTGGCGAATTGGCGTGTCAGCCAGCCAGACGCATCTCAACAGTTTGGGCATCAGGCCTATATAAGCCACAAAGTTCCTCAAAACAGACCGATGCGTTGGGACCATGCGTCAACACTGCCTCCTGCATTATCCACGGGGACAGCTCTCCCGAGCCGTAGCTGCTGATAGCTGCTGGAGCTCACGAGGCCTGGATGGAACCTAGGTCAGCCTCCAGGCCGTGGTCATGGCTAGCGTGCCTCTTTCCAAATCATCATATGACGAATCGCACTCGAGGCCCAGTCATCATGCTTCCCCAGTGTGTTTACACATTTGAAATGGCCAAGCTTGCAGGCGAAGGGGGGGTGATGTGACCGAGATTCCCGATGGCGTAGGCGAATCAGGATTGGCTTAACCCATTGATGGCGAACTATCAAGCCTTGCGGCCCAACTTGCCATCAGACTGCATATTGGTGTGCCCGACGCCGCAAAATGCACTTTCAATGAGATGACTTGTTTCGTCCGGCTGAGTTTGGGGCGGAAAGTTCCTGAATCAGAAACTGAATACCTGTAGACTTCCGTCAGTATTAGCTAAACGCTTCTGGGATGCATCGCTGCCCGCATCTGACACCTTCCACGTGTTTGGTAGTTGAAGTCATCGCATGCGCACTGTAGGCATAAGACGTCAGCTAGATGGCTATGTGTCAACCATCCACGTCTATTCAAGCGGCGTTTCAAGAAGCGCTGCGATAGTTTTCACGACATTCTGTGATAACTGTTGTTATATGGCGTTAGGGCTATATATTCCTTCCGAAGCCACAACGCAATGGCAAAACGATCATAAACTGCTATGCTATAAGCATCCTTCGATAAAGAATTACTCATCGACCCTGGAGCCGGTAGTGAAGATGGTGAAAGTCCTTGTCTCGTCACTCCATCTGTAAGTTGACTGTTTTGACAATTTGTTGGATGGAGCTGTTGCAACAACACGACTTCTTCACTACGGCCCATCAGAGCCCAAAGATGTGGAAGTGAACTTGACACACGAAATTTGGGGCCACATGATGATGGAACCCATCACTATGAAACTTCAAGATGGTTTGACAGGATTTGAAGGGCATGTTTCTGAAGGTGATGAGAAACAAAGGTATGGTGCAGCAAACTGCGTGATATGTTGATTCAAGTTGTAGGAGAAAAGCAATCCCTGCTAACTGCGGTTGAACTGGCCGGCATCACAGGCTGTGCTCTACGTCATTCGCCCACCAACTCCTGACTCGTATGAGCATCCCGCCGATTTTATCCATCATCAACAAGTCCCAGCGGAGCTGACTACGCCTCTGTTTCCAGAACTGTCACCACGCTCGCCGCAGGCCTGCGCATAGTCGTTCCTCTGCAACCCATTTCCAACGCAGCATTGACCCGCAACCTGGCGCCCGCGAGCAGCAGAGCACAGGGCTGGGTCGGTTACGAAAACCTGGTTTCCTTGACTTTGGATGCTGCAGGAAAGCAACCTTTTTTGTGTGGGACGCACCCAAAGTCAGCTTGACAATTTTGAGACGCTTGTTGAAGTGGTGACTTACTCCTGAGCCGCGACGGAGGCAGCGAGAGCGAGAGCGGCGGCGAATGAAATCTTCATCTTGGTTATTTTTATATCCTTGGCTGGGCTTGTGGGGCTGTTGTCGAGCGAATGTGAGGATGATGTATGTAGTTTATGTGAAAGATGAGGGTGATGTTCGAGTGAATTCATCATTTCTGGGGATTCAAAACTGAGTCTTATATAGGTTTGAGTGAGAATCTTAGACGACTCAAACTTACATGTACTTGTCCGTTGAAGTCCCTACGGAGGGGGTGTGTTGTCGGACTCCGAAACGGCTGGTCCGTCATCCCTTTTTCGATTACTGAGCTGAGAGGTCCATAACTGTAGCTTTCTTGGCAATGGCAATGCCAAAGCTGCCCAGCTGCCGAGCTGTTTCTGGTGGACTTCTTTTCTAGGGGATGAGACTGCTCTGTAGATCTTTAGTAAAGGCCCTGGTATTCCTAATTCTAAATGGTGTCTGCCGCGTAATGGCAGACTCGGATATTGGAAGTCAATTCTATGGAGTTCTAGTTGACTTTTATGCGACGATGAATGTGAAAGTTTTGTATTGCAATGAGTAATCCTGTGCTTTCTTCACTGACCTTCTACGTTGTCGCGTAAGACCTTGGGAACATTCTTTCTGCAGCCCCTCCCTCTTATCAATGCTTTCCACTTCGTTGGCCTGTCCGTGTCACCTCTGCCTTGCGTGTACTCTCAAACCAGTAGTCGGGTGTTAGAAGTTACACCCTCTAGTACAAAACCCTAGTGGGCCTCACTATTTGCCAAAAGGTAGAGCAATATAAGAAACTCAAAGTCAGTGCTCGATTGAAGCGCTGCTTCGTAAATTTGTTTTAGCAGTGACGTATCTACACTTACCGTGCAGTACATAAATACGTTTGAATATGGCCGCCAACATATCTATCAAAGTTTATTCAGCTTATCGATCTTTCCAGTCAGCGGACTTCTTAAGAGATAGGAGCCCGATTTTCTTGACCGCCCATGGCCGAATACTTTCCCTTACTAGTGATCGACTGCCAAGCATATGGGAAAGGGAAGTCGTTCTTGTCCAGCTTCTTCAGCGGCATGGTCTCGGCCTACCCGCACTGCCCGGCGCTCGTCTCCCACATCTGCCGCGGGCTGGGGCCTAGCCGAGAGGGCCGGATCTTTTTGACTTTTTGCAACTTCCTCCACACTGTAACTGAAAGGAGAAACATGGGAGAAAGTTGTGACTTAAATGGGCCAATAGGCATCAGCCCCGTGTTGGTGGACACAGCTCAGAGGACCCCGAAGACCCGGGAGACTATTTCCATTCGGATCTCTTATACGGCACAGGAATAAAGACAATGAAATTTTGCTAAGAATGAGCCAAGTGCCCGCAGCAACAAAGCAGGCCTCGAGACGCGGCTGTGCCGAAGCCTGGGCTCAGGCGCAGAGGGGCGCATGAAGCGGGACCGGCGACATTCGCATGAGCCGGACCCCTGCCGAACGGAGCATCCGGTAGCAGGTTCTGAATGCCCTCACTTGGTTTGTATGGATCGCTTGTCACAATGAGTTCAAATGTTGTCTGATTATATATTTTTCAGGCTTTAGTATATTTAACAGGAGACCAATTTCTGCTCCAACTTGCCGGAAGGCTGCACTATGATTATGGTATTTCGCCTGTGATACCAACACTCTTGTCTATCACATTCTTTTCTGGGACGCCCAACGGGTCACCAAAGAGAGAATTCTTGTCGTACAGCCTACTCGCTTTTCATGACAGCACATAGCCTCATCTTCAGATTCACGAGATCTCACTAACTTGATTTCAACGTATCATGTATAGTGATGGCATTAGCGATTTAGTAGACAAGCAGATTCCCCGTTGGCGAGATTCCATACAGATTCCACACTACACAGGAAACAAAAGCACTCATGTTTGTGATGGTCATTTCAGGTAAGTCAGACAAATGATAATCCGGGCCTAGGAAAATAGTAACAAATCACATTGGAATCAATGGATGAATAGGCATGAACCTTACGTTGATGAACAGTGTTCGTAGGACAGTATTAACATCAAGAAGCATTGTGCTTTTTGTTTCTCAAACTTTATCTTGGGATTTTAATGGTCAATCCGGATGACAACCTTTGAAAAGTGCTTCTTTGCGTCCAACCGGGCATACGCATCCTTCGCCTGGGCAAGCTCGAACGTCACATCGTCAACCACCGGCTTGATGCCCTTCTCCTCCACGAAGCGGACCATGTCCTGGAACTGTTTCCGGCTGCCCAGGAGCACACCCCTCACGATGCATGGGCGGCCGAGGGCAGCCAACATCGGAACGGGCTCGACCTTCTTCCCCACGAGGCCTGCCGCCACGACCAGTCCATCCGTCTTGACTGCCGCAATCGACTGTGCAAGCGAGTCGTCGCCGGCAATATCGACAACGATATCGAAGCCTCTCCAGTTCGGGGTGAGGTCTCTGGCCTTGACGCCCCAGTCTTCGGGGTTCTCGCGATAGCTGACGGTGGCTTTCGCGCCGAGGTCTCTCAGCCGCTTCGCCTTGTCCTCGGAAGAAGTCGTGGCAATTACGGTAGCCCCGGCTGCGAGGGCGAGCTGCAGAGCGGCGATGCTGACGCCCCCCGTCCCCTGGACGAGGACCCACGTCCCCGGTCCGGGCTCCCTGCCCTTGAGACCAAACAGAGAGTTCCAAGCCGTGAGCCCGCTGCATGTCAAGGTCGCGGCTTCCGGCCAGTCCAGAGACTCGGGGGCAGAGACGAGCGCGGTCTCCGCGAAAACACCCTCCGACCGCAGGGTTCCGTCGACAACTTGGCCGAGGCCGTCTGCAATGTCATGGTAGGCGGGCAGGGCTTCGTCTCCGGATCTTTCGACCAAGTTGGGAGCCAGGTGGGTGATGACACGGTCACCGGGGCGGAAAGCGGACACGGCCGCCCCGACTTGCTTGACGACTCCGGCGCCGTCGGAGCCGGGGACTATGTTGGGTCGGATCGGGCCTGCCCGCGCCGCCGTTGGGCCCTGGAGAACCGTTAGCTAACCTATCCATGTTGCACAATCGGCGAACTTACATCGGTATTGGCAATCGCAAGCTCACGATAGTTCAGGCTGGCGGCGTGGAGTTCCACCAGGACCTCGTTTGACGCCAGCGTGCTGGTCCTTGGGATGTTCTCCTCGTACTGGAGGCATTTGTCAAAGCCGCTTTGGCCGTTCAGAGTCCAACCACGAGACATTTTCAAGGCAGTGAATGTGTTTGTTAGGTACAGAAACGAATTGATATCGGTCAGTGAAACGGCAACATCTAGTGATGGGATTGGTCTTTCGGCGGTTGTCAGGACAGATCTAGGTGCTCTTATCCAGTAGCTGATCAACTCCATGCGAATTCTT
The DNA here is from genome assembly GCF_034447905.1 of Colletotrichum destructivum. NCBI lineage: Eukaryota > Fungi > Ascomycota > Sordariomycetes > Glomerellales > Glomerellaceae > Colletotrichum > Colletotrichum destructivum. The sequence goes on along the minus strand of NC_085898.1, from coordinate 919,501 downwards.
CAACGTTTGTCAGCAACCCATGCCGAGCCGGGGGGGTTGACGCCATGCTGTGGATATATTCTCCGCTCTCGTGGCACTGGTGTCCGCCCTGAGCAAGTCAGGACGTTTCATTCAACGAAGCTTGGACCAAGGACTCTGGGGGAAGTTTCTAGCGGAAGGAGGGGGGGAAATACCACAGAAAGCACAGTTCGAGGTATCGCCACTGCATGGACACAATATCTATGTAAGAGGACTACGGAGTATTCGCAACCACCATACATCGCCCTGATAACACTGATAACACAAAGTCATCGCCCTTGATCCTTTCTGCAAAGTTGCCCGTGATCTGACTGAATGGGCGTAGCAGTTGGGATAAAACTACATGTGGCAATTGTCATTGTCTTTTCAGGCTCTTCGAAGGGTATTCTGTGTCCATGTATCAATGTCCCCACGCCAACTCGATCGCGTGGCCCGGGACCTTGGCGTTGAACCACTCATCAACAATAATTCCTTCCTTCATACGCCCCGTTGGACGAGCACCGTCGAGGACTCCCGAGATGGCCAGCTCCCTCACCGCCCAGAACAGCTCGCTAGAAGCAAGGTTGCGGGCGATGCACTGCCTCGGTCCCAGGCCGAAGGGAATGTAATCGCGCAGCATCGCCTCCGTCGGCTCGAACCAGCGCTCCGGTTTGAATGACTTTGCGTCGGGAAATACGGCCTCGTTGAAGTGCAGGCTGAAGGGCGCGCATCCGATGCTGGTGCCGCCGGGTATCTTGAAAGTTTTCTTCTCGCCCGATGACGGCATGTTCGTCGAAAACAAAAACCCGGTCGGCGGCACGAGACGTGGCAGCCGTGTTGGGTTGGCCATGGACATGCGCAGCCCCTCGCGGACTACGCCTCGGAGATACGGCAGAGTCTGGGGGTCCGCCTTGATGGCTTCCGGCGACATGAGCTCCTCTTGGAGTTTCCGGTAGATCGCAGGTGATCGTGCCAGATGCCAGCATATCGTGCCAAAGTTCATGCCCGTGCTGTCGGTTCCGGCGAATATGAGATCCATGCACTGCATAGCGGCCTCTTCTTTGCTGATTCCAGCTCGAAGCAGCCGAGTCTGATATGTTTGGTCCTTCTCGGGGTTGGCATCGGCAACGGCTTGGTTGCAAAAGCGTGTGACTAGATCCATCGACTGGTCGACGGCTTGGTCAGGATACAGCTTGGGCAGAGCCCACTCGAGCCCGTGGAAGACCCAGTTCGGCAGCAGGAAAAAGCGCCCGACTGCTACGAAAGTGTCGACAAACTCGCTGGCAGACAGTCTCGCGCGAGCGTTGTTGGACCTGCAAGCCTCGAGTTCGGCGATGCCGCCGTATGACTTGCCGAGGAGGTACTCAGTAACAGCATCCAGCGCCAGACATCTGCCCATGTTGAGCATGTTAACGGGCCTTCCGGTCGATGCCTCTTCCTTGATGTGCGCGACAAGCCTTTTCACACAGGACTGAAGCACCGCATCTCCCTCTTTGCGGATTGACGCTGGGCTGAACATGCTGACGACTGCTTTCGCCCGAATAGCCCGGTGTGCCGGATCAAGAGAAGAAAAGATGGTTGGATGTCCGTCGAAGTCGAAGTTGCTGTAGCAGGGAGCTTTCAAGAAGCCGCCCTTCTCGGAGTAGATGGGAGCAAGAGCTGCGCCATCACTGATATCGATGTCATTCGGGGCTATTCGGACAACCGGGCCGTATACTGAATGCAGCTGCTCGATCGAGGTTGTTTCGTTGCCGATATACGAGTGGTACCATAACCATAGAGGGGACGCTGCAGCTACCCATGGACCAGGGACTTTGCGGAGAGGGTGGAAAAAGACATTGAAGATGAGATATGAACAGAGAACCGCCAGTGGGGCAACGAGGAACAAGGTCACAGAGTCCCTAGCTGCCCGAGCCAGGAGCTCAGCGAGAATGGCCATGTTTCCCGTGCTCAACCCCAACCTGGTTGGCTTGCGTTAGGAGTTTGGTGTTTAAAAAACGCGCAAATCTCTAGTACAGTCGTTGATATGTTATCTGGGTGAGTCAGGGTCATGGATCGACGTCATTATACTTTACAAACAGAACAAACACACGTGACAGGGGTCCACGATAAGATCTTTGGCGCTTATGTCAAGCCAAATTCATGCCGACTGGAATGCCTGGAAAGCGTGTCTTCCCGCACAGGAAAGAATCCTTGCGGCTGACAACGTAGGGTTTTCTAAAAACTACTACTGCATCAAGTACGTAGTCCTAATTGAATTCTCATGAAGACAATCTAACTTGTTTCAATGAATCTTGGCAGGGTTTCGATAAAGGTGGCAGCATTTCCCACAACACTCGGGAGTAAAGTCGCTATATGTTAAACTAAGGAGAATCCTGGGTTGAACACGGCTTGCAAAACGAAGACTTCAAACGTCAGGACGGTGGTGTTACTTGTACGCGGTCGAAATGTCTGCGGGCGAGGTCAGGACCTAAAGCCTCTTGCCGGCAACATTCAGAGCAATTGGCCGTCTCGTGTCGCCAAAATGATTGCTACAGCGTATGTCAGGGCAAGTCTTGAATGGGAATTGGCTGCTGGTCGGATAATCGTGCGCGTGTAAGTGAGTGTCCCGTGGTAATCACGAAAGAACGACAAGGCGGAAGCGAGCCGACAACCAACAATGTTAGACTGTGAGACTGCCACAATGATGCTGTACAAAACAACGGGTGACTGACAGGTTTGCTCTCACCACGAAAACCCGGACGGCTAGGAAAGGAGGGGGTGGGGGGGGGAAGAAGGCAACCCTTCGATGGACTGGTATTTCATGCTGTCGGCTTGTTCAAGAGACCGCAAGGGAATTCACGGACGAAGCTTCTATGACGGCAATTTGAAAAGTGCCTGAGAACGGGGATTGATGGCTTTGCAAACAGCCTTGGTAAACTGACGCCCGGTCGACCCTCTTCGACTCAATGGCAGGATACCACACAAACAGGGGCATGGCAACACGGAGGTCTATTCAATCGAGATGGACTATGATACGCATGCGAAACATTGGAGATAGGAGAAATCTCAAGCTCTGCTGGCCGCCATTCGCACTCGCGGGGGGGATGCGAACCCCTCCCCTGAGCCGCTCGCTTACATGCTTGGATCGCAGTACTAACCCTGATCAGCCTGTCCTCTTGACCCATATGGCTTCGAACACGCCTCTACGAGCACCGCCACACCGGGGAATGGCTTTCCGGATCAGCCCATGCTGGTGCTGCAGGATAATCTAGGATTCATAAACCTCATCTTGTCTGGCCATCAAGTAGCTTGCCTCTTCATCAATGCTATCTTGTCTCTTTACCCAGCAGCTCACAAACTCTTACCTTTAACTGCAAGTTGTGCTCAGTAAATAGAATCATGGATTTCTTGCTCGGCTATAACACGCAGGTTCTCCAGCTGGTGTTCTCGTTGTTCTCGTCTATCTACATCACCGTGTGGCTCAATCACCACACACCCAGTGAAGCTGACTTTCATTTTTTGACGCGTCAACAGAAGCCTGCCCTTGGCCAACAATGTAACTGCGCCGTCCTTGGGTTACATGTTACTTGTTACCTACGCCAGCGACCAGTTCCCGCATCTATCGATTGTGGAGCGGTTTTGGTGGGCGCACTACGCTTACTGGCAGAGTGGCGCCGTCGCGACGGGCCTCTTGACCTTTTGGTCTCACGAGGTCGTCTATTTTGTTCGATGCCTTCCCTTGATCGTCGCGGACGCCCTTCCGAGCCACTTCTTGTGCTGCAAGATTCAGGAAGCGAAGCAGCCGTCGGCCGCCCAGCAGTGGGGGTGTACCAAGTTTGTCCTCCTCATCCACTTTCTTGTCGAGATGCCCCTCATCGTCCTCTTCCACCCCCTGTGTGAGCTCGTCGGGCTCAACATCCAGGTACCCTTCCCGACCTGGGGTGCCATGGCCGCCCAGCTGGTCGGTTTCTTCGTCCTCGAGGACGCATACCACTACTGGGTCCACCGTTTCCTGCACTGGGGTTCCATGTACCGCAAGGTGCACTGCATACACCACACCTACGCCGCACCCTTTGGCCTGGCCGCCGAGTACGCGAGCCCGTGAGAGACGTTGCTCCTGGGTGCCGGCACAATAGGCTCACCCCTGATTATTGGACTCTTCCGAGGCAACGTCCACCTGTTGACTGTCATCGCCTGGGTCACCCTTTGCTAGTTCCAGGCCATTGACGCTCACTCCGGATATGACTTCCCTTGGAGCCTGCGCCACAGGGTGCCCTTCTGGGGCGGCGCCAACTGGTACGACGATCACCATAGGTACTTCATCGGCAACTACTCCAGCTCCTTCCGGTATTGGGATGATAGGTTCTCTCTCACACGGTTGGAAGACGCTCCGCTCGCCACCACACAGTCTTGATGGGTACTGTCGCCGGCCTGGAGGCTGGGGCCAAAAGAAGGGAGCTGAAACACCAAAAACAGAAGCAATGAAAGGGCCATGTCGAAATAGTAAGGGGGTACCTGGGCGGACTAGCCAGCTCTCGGAGGCCGTTAGCTTTATCTTTCTCGTTGCTTGTTTCGCGACATCCGACGCCTCAGCGATCATGGAGCCGGCCGGCAAGATTCCGTGTGTGGCCCGAAAGGTAGCGAAACGACGGCATGACACGCACAAAGCCCATGATGTACAGGCAGTCAGAGGGCAAGCAGGTGCCAATTAGGACAGCTTCCGTAGCCGGCCAGAGAAAATAACGAGCCCTTACGAAGATGAGAACTAGTCTTTCCGTTGAGATGGAATGCGTAAATGCCGTGTGAGGGACGGATTCAAGTCACATTTCCAGCCAAATGAGTCATCCAGCGTTCCCATAAGCTGTGATATATCTTCGAACTGATCATCCGTCGAAACAGTTGGAGAGGCACCTGCTATCATTTATCCATCATTGGCCTCAGATCCGAGTCAAAACGTCGTCAAGACATTGAAGACAGGATACTAGGGTCTTGCGTGCCTTGGTAAGTTCTTCTGAAGAAAAGAAAAGAGTAAGATGTTATTGCTTGGGAAAAAAACTCATTTGCGATACCGAAAGTTTACTTTCCACAGTACGATCCTACATGATAAAGTCCGCATCCTTTCCACCGGATTACATACTCCAACATCTTCCTGCCATGGTTTTGTGCTACTATGATCTCCCACTTACCTCTCCGAAGTGAGCAATCCAATGGAGCCTAATTCAGCGCGAATATGAGACAAAATGCTTGTCAAATGCCGAGGGTTGTGCACGAACGCTCTGCGTCGTCGTCGGAGGCCGGCTGGCCGGCCTGATGCTCGGGTATTTTCCCCCACTTTCTCCGGCGACGTAGACCCACTTCTCCGTGCTAGCCCGCCGAGGCAGGTCTCTCAGTTCGCAAGATTCGGCCAAACCGTCTAAGTATTCGAGGAAAACCCACATTTAGACATGCCTCTGAGTCGCGCAGATGTGATCCCGCCCGTGTCCGTTAAGACGTTGCGCATGTTCGGCCTCAGCGATGTGCTTCTCCAACCAGAAGCCTAGGTCCACGACAATCTTGGAACACGGCAACGCTTCAGCAAACCCGACCTGCGCTACCTGGCCGATTCAAGATCGCCCACGATCCTACCATCCTCAGACTTTGAAAACGCCAGTGGATTTGCTCGCAGTGAAGCCGGGTGCCTGGCCGAGAACTTCGGAACCAAAGCTCGCTTTGTCCCGGCCGTTTGCGACTAGCATAGCGATAATCGAGGGAATGTGGGAACGCCGAGGAGTTCTGTCAAGTTAAGCTGCACCCTGCTGCCCGCGAATCTGACCCGATATATCGTTGTGTGGTGTGCGCTGGTCGATGCCCAGCTCTATATCCCCATACTCGCTCTGTTCCGCGTGTATGCCATCTTGAACAGTGTTTAGCCCTCACAGTGAGTAATGCACCTGTCTCACCTCCCTTCGATCCACTCAAGCTAGGCTGGACTTGGCTCCGAGTCCAGTCACCAACCAATGGACGCATACCAATTGAACATGTATGTTCGTCTAAGTCAACCCTCCCACAATCGCTGCCGGCAAGAGCAACTTCGAGACTGCTTTTTCTGCCTTCTTTTTTTTTTCTTTTTCAAAGCGGCTGGAGGGTCTCAATGTTCAATGTGACACCACTGCTCGGTCGTGTTGGGACAAATGGCTGGGTGACCTTGTAACACACGAAGTCGCGGTATGGTCATTTGACGGTCGACTCGACAGCAACGTAGGATCAATCGCGGGTTTGACTGCCACAGACAATGACACCAATGAACTAGCGGCATATTGGCTGGCTGACTACTATGATGGTTTTTGTTTGATTTTGCAGACAGCGAGCACTTATTAAATGGCGCTTACCGCGGCCCAGGGCAGGATGAGGACATAGCGGTGTAGACAAGGAGGAAATAAAACAACCAAGCCGTGTGACATGCAGCTCAAAGAGGCACAGGTTTGTTCAACATGAGTCAATCTGATCTCTCCCGTTTGGCCAGAAGAACGGGGAAATTAGTGTGACGTATGGTACTATTCGATATCGGGTCGGCAGAAAGGTACCCGGCTTTCCATGCGGAACAACGCTGAAAAATCAGGTAGCTGAGTTCACAAACAAGATTATTTGTTTTGTGCGTTTGTTTCTCCCCTCGCTTACCAGGTATCTGAAAAAGAGAGAGTGAGAAACCAGAGTCATTTCTGACAGGCATGACACCCAAAGTTGACATGCAGAGATTTTGCAGACATTTTAATATGGGTTTTCGTCCGAATTGCGTGCCCCCCTCTGGGGTCTCGCTCAACACGTCCCAAACCCGCATCTATGATGAAATGATCATAGCACGCTATGCGGGCGGATAGTCCTCGCGCCGTTTTTCCTTGTTTTCCGAACTCTAAACGCGGCTTGGACGCGGCGCGTGGTCCGGTTGATTGGAGAGACGATGTCCAACATCCCAGCAGGAATGGAGTCAAACGTCAGGTTTTGGAACAGGCCGTGCATGCCAAAGTGGGGGTGGGGGGACCGTAGGTTTCTGGGATGAATCCTAGTTTGTCGTATAAAGACTTCTGGGGACTGGCACTGACTAGGCGGCGATACGCCGTTCGGTGACAGACAGATCCCATCGGCGCATCCCCATAACATGACTGAGGAGGACATGGGGAGCAAGGGTGACCCGCACGTTGCCCATCTCCATCTCCATATCTCTCTTCCGATTTGAGGCTGAGGAGGAAGATCAGCCCCGGTGGAATAGGACCCTTGATTTGTCCCTCACCCCAGAAAACCCCTGGCACGACGGGTCGGGTCCCTCTCAAGTCTCTCCTACTGAGAAGCACGTATGTCAGCGGTGGAGCGGCCGTTGAACGAGTTGGCTGATTCCATTCGACCATAGATTTTGCAGACCCTTTTTGTGTTTTTTTAGGTAAACAGCTTGTCCCTGAGACCTTGGTCGTACATGGGCTTCAATAAAGTCAAGGGACTCGGCGCCCTGCGAGGGGGCTTGTGTTCCCGAACATCAGGTCCCAGGCTTCTCGTCCTTCTTCGCTGAGAGAAGGGCCCCCAGTCATCGATTCACCTTGTCTCTTTTCTCTTACCCTTTCTTTTCTCTCTTGCGACCTCGTTTTCCGAAACCATCCGTGTCCACGATGGCTGCACCGAGCGAGAAGAGCGTCGGCAAAAGCGCGATGGAGACCGGCTTGAAACAGACGCCTTCCGGCTCAGTCCAGCACGGGGAGGCGGACTCGGACGCCGATTCGGCCCTCCGTGACTTCTACACAGGAGCTGTGAATGAGAACTACCGTATGAAGTCGGAGCTCATCGCGAAGCACTTGGGAGAAATTGGCATGGGCAAGTGAGTCTCAATATTGTTCCGACACAGAAGTATCGAACGAACGGGGTAGGGGGACTAACGGTCGTCTGTGTCTTCGTCAAGGTTTCAATGGATCCTCTTCGTCGTCAACGGCTTCGGCTGGATCGTCGACAACTTCTGGTCTCAAGGCATCACGGCCATCCGGCCCCCGATCGGCAACGAGTTTACGGACATTGCGCGCCTCAGCTTCAGCTCGGTAGCGTATTACGTCGGCTTGATCGTCGGCGCCTCCTTCTGGGGCACGACGGCAGACCTCATCGGCCGCAAGCCTGCGTTCAACGCGACGATCCTCTACGGGGGTGTCTTCGCCTGCGCCGTGGCCGGCGTCCAGAACTTCACCGGCTTCTGCGTCCTCTGGGCCATCATTGGCACGGCGGCCGGCGGTAATGTGCCAGTCGACAGCGTCGTTTTCTTAGAGTTCGTGCCGCAGACCCATCAATGGCTGCTGGTCAGCTTGTCGGCGTGGTGGAATTTGGGACAAGTCATCGTCTCTCTCCTGGCTTGGGTGTTTCTGGCCCATTTCGCGTGCCCTTCAACAGACGCCCCTTGCCGCATGCAAGACAACATGGGCTGGTAAGGATACTACATCACCGGCTTGACCATGAACCCGTGTTAACGTCCTACGTTAGGCGCTACCTCATGATAACCCTCGGCGGTATCGCCATCGCTTTTGGCCTGATCCGCATCGTGGCGTTCAAGATCCCCGAGTCGCCAAAGTTCCTCATCTCAAAGGGCCGCGACGCCGAAGCCGTCGAGGCCGTGAACTACATCGCTCGGTACAACGGCCGCCCCGAGACTCTCACTCTCGACATGCTCCAGGCCGTCGACCGGCACTGCAACGCAGGCTCGTCCTCGGACGACGGCGCGAGCAGCGTTGCTGCCCCCGTGGACGCCGACATGGCGCCGAGAGGGTCGAAACTCTCGCACATGGAGATCCTGAGGGAGAGCTTCCGAGACTACAACGCCGACAACTACAAGAAGCTGTTTGCAGGCAGGAAGATGGCCCAGCATACCTCGGTCACGTTCCTCATCTGGCTTACCGTTGGCGTGGCCTACCCGCTCTATTTCGCCTTCATCCCCTCGTACCTGGCCACCAAGGACACATATTCCACAAACACGTCTCTGGACCACACGTACATGGTATACTGTATAGTTTCATCAGCCGGTGTCATCGGTCCGATCGCAGCCGGCTTCTGTGTTGAGACACGCTTTGGCCGCCGGTGGATGATGGCGGCCTCGGCCGTGATGACCGGGGCTTTTCTGTTCGCGTACACGGCCGTCGGTACGGAAGCAGCAGACATTGGCTTCCAGTGTGCCACCGCGATTCTTGGAAACTTTGGTAGGTTGTCTCTCCAGATCTGTAGACATGAAAAGGGCGTGTTGCTAACGCGCAAGTGGTAGAATATGCGGTGATGTACGCTTTCACCCCCGAGTCGTTCCCCGGCCCCGTTCGTGGAACAGGAACTGGAATTGCAGCCACACTTCTTCGCGTGGGCGGCCTCGTGGCGTCGTTCGTGTCAACGTACGCCGGATATACTGTAGTGCCAATATACGCCAGTGCGGCATTGTGGGTGTTGGTGGGCGGGTTCTGTTTCGGTCTACCTTATGAGACCCATGGACATGCTTCTCTTTAGTCGTTTAGTGTGCATGGCAAAGTTGGTATTGTGTAGGCATTGTTCAAAAAACCACAACGGCGGCGCTGTCACTTTGGGAAAAAGTGTAGATGCCTTGCCGATATCAATTATGAAACCCTCATATCAGCGAAAGGAATGGCCTTCGGGGTTGGATTTACTACACGCCGCAATTTCACCACCTGTCAATTTTGTGTACCATCTACACGACGGACCACTCGCTTAGGGTGCTCTATTCTTAGTTCTTACCACAAGCCGGGGCGAGATCTTCAATCCATGGATTTCTCGGCCGGTCCCAAAAAAGGATGTTCTCGTCACATCACGGAACGAAGATTCCATTTTTCCAAACTTGTATCAAAGACTTGTTCGAGGTTAGTAATGCGCGCTGGCATACTCTCGGGTCAACATGTTGAGGAAATCAGCTAGAGACTGACCCCAATGTCAGGCATCCATCCGCCTCATTCCAACGCAACAACCGAGGTGTGGTGTGTCCATGAAGAGTTAGTCACAGATCGTCAATATGCCTGGTACCTCCTCGGTACCTCTTATCTTCAACCTGGTTCAAATAAGATTATTACCCCACGTGAGCTTCTTTATGCCAGCATGTGGGGGATGCATGCATAGTCTTCCGCAGTCCCGAGCTCCGCGTGTCCAGCCCAACAGCGACTGCCGGATGTAACATGTCACTTGTCGAGAGATGTCCGTCATCGCCGACTGGAAGTGGGTTGATTGATGGCTGCCGGCCTGTTTTTCGTTTGATAGGCCAGATACAAACTACTTGATGCGCGGATGAACCCCACCACCTTCGAGATAGATCTCTCGCCACCACTCCGTCGGGGAGTCGGAATCAACTCCACTTCCAGAAGTGGAAGTGGTTGTTCGCTGGACGTTGTTACGCTCTTAGCTTCCCAACGTGACGGTCCCTCGACCAACTTCGAAAGCCTGCTCTAGTGTGGGCAGACTTGGGCTCTCTGGGATTGTTTAACTTGCGTTAAAGCCTCACGGTCTGAGGTGGCAACGCCATGTCCATCAAATTTTACTACCAACCAAAACCAACAATCGGCATCGTTAAATTTTCACTCTCCCATACCGATCCGGTATATCTGAAACCACCACGCGACTTCGATGCCCTCAATAGCAGGGGTTGAACTGGAAGGTAGGTGACATGTTCCCTTCAGCCCCAGAAGAAAAAGCCTCTGGAGCGACTGTGGCTTGAGGACTTCAGGATACGGCCCCGCCGCCTCGACCGCGATACATTTTAGTCAATGGACAAGCCGCAACACAGCCGCAACGCCCATAATTTTTCTTCGAAAGGCTCTGTCTGCTCCTGCCAGGATGACGGATGTCCGAAACACGCCTTGTCGACTTCGAGAGCAACGCAGAGCTCCTGGAGGACGAGATGATTAGGGATCCGGAAGGAAGGTAGATGATTTGGTCATAAGCATTCCCGAGCGAGCGGGCCGTAACGACGCTGTGTTGATAAAAGAGCGGAAATAGACGAACGGCCTGGTCTGTAGATCATGGCGACTATTTTGACAACAACTCTATAAGGTGTTCTGCTATTGCGGGAGCTCTTTACCGATATAACTCCTTCAAGTTTGGGAGAAAGGGACGTGGAGCAACTCTGGTTATTAGAATAGGCCAGCTGCCCGTACGGCTGCCACGAACTGGGCAGCCCGAGCCCCCGGGCTTGCCAGCACAAAGGATGTCATTCGCATGAGCCGGGTGCTGCCGAGCCAGCCAGTCAGTCCAGCAGCATCTTAGCCAATGTTGCCGCCCCGTCTATCACACCGGTTACGAACAGACATCACTTCCATAAAGTCCAAAGACACTCTAGTTTTTGTCCCAAAATAGATAGTCTTTTTCGTTCTGATTGGTCTATAATTTCTTCGCGACAAATTTGCTTGAACACTCGGTCCTTGGCAGAATTGGAGTCCGTTAGCACCCGGTTGGAGAAGGATCTTCGTCCCTATTGTGACTAGACACCACAAGCAAAAGGCTAACCTGCGGTCTTACCTTGCCGAAGTCTCCCCCTGCCGAAAGACTTGCGAATACACGAGCACAGCCTGTGATACCAACACTGACGATGTCCCGCAGGCCGTCGTCCGAGTCGTGAGGGAGTAGTATTATTTACATCGTTACCTCAGCATATTGCGTAAGAAGAGAGCCAGCGAGCCGGTCAATAAACGCCTAAATTATGTTCTCGCTTTTCCAGTCTCAAAATAGTAAAAAAGAAGAAGGCAGATTCGTCCAAGCTTCAGCCGATGCTTGCGCCGAACGGACTTTGACGGAGCATTTCGAAAGGCCAATGCTCCGTCCCGGGATTGGACTCTCCTCTGTGGGAAGTTCGGCGCCGAAGTGTCTGACTCATCCACTAAATCTAGCCATGGCATCTATACAGAGAATCCCGTGAACTAAGGGATGCCCAACTACTCCCAGACTGTTGACACTCAAGTATATATAACGGCCATTTCACTCTCTAGTTGGAACCGAAGGCGTAGACTTACCGCAACATTATCAGCTATTAAATACTTATCGACCTCCATCAGTCACCAATATTTCAGCCAAAATGACAGGCATCGACTACTACGAGCGGTTGACGACGGTCTGCACCTTGGACAACACACCGCTCCTCATACCACTTGCTGTCGGCTTCACCGTCGGCTACCTCCAGTACGCCTATGTCATCCGACTCACACTGCGAGAGGGCAAGGGCCCGATGCCATTTTGGATGCACTCCTTCTACTTGGCCCACGACTCGACGTGGTCATACCTCATCGGAAAAGCCGCAACCCAATACGGGGAACACTGGTTCCTCCGGGGCACGTCGACGGGCTTGTTCGTCTGGTCGGTGCTGGAGTCATGGTGCATCTACAGAGCGGTCACCAAGGAGCGCGAGGCCAGCTTCGCGAGCGTGCTCGGGAAGCAACCGTCGTTCTCGTCGGCCTTGACGTATGCGGTGGCGTTGCAGCTAGCCATGTACTCGGTGGTGTTGCTCGGGATCGAGCTCATGGGCCATGGATGCATGATTCAGTGGTTCTGCCTCACCAACGTCCTCATCGTGCTGGGACCTACGCACCACTACTTACGGGCGGGCTCGAGACAGGGTCTCTCGTTGGGGCTGTGTCTAGTCAACATCGTCGGCACCATCTTCACCTTTGCCCCTTTCAGTTCTGCCGTCATCATGCTTCCGGAGATCTTCGACACGCCGACTTACTACACCATCGGTGGCTTCCTTACTTTGTACTCGGTCTGGTGCTTTTACGTTGTCTGGCAGTATCCGAGTAAGACGCGGGCGGCGGACAAAAGTGAATATGATCCCATTTGGTAGACTGAAGCTCGATGGTTGGATTTGTAGACTTGCGAGGCGGGAGTCGCGGGACCGTGGTGTGAGTGTGTGTATTGATTTAGAAGGGGAGACTGAGTGGGTACTGATTTTCTGTGTACAAGTAAGTGCGATTGTCGTTAGTGAAGGAATAAACTGAAAACAGGGGGGAAATGCCGTGCGAGTACTTCTCACCTCAAGTGTCACCATTGTTTAATGGAGTTGAGGATGGTGAAAGTGAGAGTGTGACCAAAGAGTACACCATGTAGGTAATTACTTACAGAGTAAGAAAGTGAGAGGAGATAAGCGATAAGAAAAGCTTATATAATCCAACTCTCCTGCTTCCCCAGGGAGAATGACGTAAGCCTTCGGTGTCCCGCTGGAGCTCCCGTGGTCAATCCGAACGAACACCTTCCGCTTCCAGCTTCTACGCCGCATTCCTCGCATTAGTTCCCCCCGAAATCAGCGCCCCCCCCCCCCCCCCGTGTACGAAAACCACACGCCATTCCAGGTGCGCGTCGGGCTGGCTCACCGTCCGAGACATCGTAATCCCTCAAAAGTCGCCGATCTCGCAAAGGTCGCGGCCGGCCGTATCTAGCCCCAATGGCGCCCATTCCGTCGCAGCCCCTCCCGCGGGTTATCACCTACTATCAGACACATCACACCCCCGACGGCAAGCCCATATCGATCCTCCCGCTCCTCACCCAGCCCGGCATCAGCGTCACACACGTCATCCTCGCGGCGATACACATTAACGATGATTGCGACGACCTCACGTTGAACGACCACGCCCCCGACGACCCGCGGTTCCTTACGCTATGGGCCGAGCTGCGCGTGTTGCAGGCCAGCGGCATTAAGGTGCTGGGTATGCTCGGCGGCGCTGCCCAGGGGTCATACGAGAGGCTCGACGGCGATGAGGCCAGGTTCGAGGAATACTACGTGCCGCTGCGCGACATGCTCCGCACGCACGGCCTGGACGGTATCGATCTGGACGTCGAGGAGGCCATGAGCTTGGGCGGGGTCATCCGCCTGATCGACCGCATACGGCAGGACTTTGGCAAGGACTTCATCATCACCCTGGCGCCCGTCGCCGCGGCGCTGCTGAACCCGGACAGCAACCTGAGCGGCTTCGATTACGAGGCGCTTGAGGTGATGCGCGGGAGGGAGATTGCCTGGTACAACGCCCAGTTTTACTGCGGCTGGGGCGACTGCAGCAGCCCGGTCATGTACGAGATGATACTGGCAAAGGGCTGGTCGCCCGAGAAGGTCGTCATGGGGTTGGTGACGAATCCCGAGAACGGCGGCGGTTGGGTCCCGTGGGAGATGCTCGGTGCTGTGCTCCTCACGCTCCGAGGCCGCTATGCGCGGTTCGGAGGGGTTATGGGCTGGGAGTACTTCAACAGCTTGCCCTCTGGACGAGAGAAGCCCTGGGAATGGGCCAAGTGGATGACCAAGATGCTGCGCGCAGACCACACGCATCACTCGCCAGGGCCAGTGCAGGGGACGGCGCCCGTGGATACCTGTAATCCTGTCGCGAAGGAAGTCAAGAAGCATCTGGTCGACGAGGTCGATCCGGATGGTCCGAACAGCAAAGACGCACCGCTTCCAGCGTCTTTTGACTACTACTCCGATACCAACTGGGACGACGATGATTGAAGCGCATAAGCTTACCGTCTCTGTGCATAGTGTTCAAAAGTTCGGAATCCCGCGTGGCAGAGGGGATGGGAACAACCGCAGGCCTCAGCCATAGACGGCCCGAGAGCGACGACCTTACACATTAGACCTAAACGACGACACGAATGGACTTAGAAGGCGTTCGGCAGATATCCACAAGACTGCTGCACGTGTCCTAATTGAGGTGATTGTTGATGACAGACGCGGCTCGTGAGCTCCTCGGGCTTCGGCGCAGTGTTTTGGGTGAGCCGGATGTCAGCGAGTTCTTCCGGTTGAATGCAAGTCGGCTCTCGCTTGGCAAACTGCAACCTTCTCACTCCAAGCGACAGCTGATTCGCTTGCGTGCTCGACTCAAGAAGATGAGCTCTGCAACTGTTCGACCATGACAATGTGGTTCCTCTCCTTTTTCAACCCTGCAACCCCGCGCCAAGGCATTAGTTCTCTGCTGGAAGTGATGAAAGTCACATCACTCTCCCCGCGGGGATATTGGATTCCCCGGGTTCCCCTCACCCAAGTGCCGCTTAGCAAGGGTGTATGTCATGGGCACACCCCAGACGTTCGGCCCTTGTCGTTGCCAAACCGTTTTCTGTCGTGCAGCTCGGGCAAGCTAGCTGCGAAGAGATCGTCGCCCTCACTCACAGCATTGTAAACATACCTTAGAGTTGCCCCATGTCCGAAACCAATGTGCCGCCATGGAGTATAACTCGGTCGAATGTACCCAGTCTACAAGCCGTGTTCCGTTTTGTAGGAAAAGTTGACAATCAACTTCATTGAGTGCCAGAGGCCCCTTGTCACCATGTGCAACTGGAAGCGTCAGGCTTTGGTAGCTCTGACAGCTTGCCTCGGCCTCGCGTCGGCGCTGCTTGAAGAGCCTTTCGTCAATTTCACACCATCCGAGTCCTCCGTCGAACTGCAAGGCGCATCGCTTGTCTACGATTCGAGCGACGCCGTTGGTATCAGCATCGCGATTAACAGCTTAGCCGGCGACTTTGAGCAAATCACGGGAACGAGGCCGCCCGTCCACTCATGGACCCATTCGGGGCAGAGCAACTCGACCCAGCTGGGCCGCAGGGTGACGAACTCGACCATTGCCGCCAATGTCGTCGTCATCGCCGCGACTGTGGACTCGCCGCTGCTTCGACAACTGGAGGATGATGGCAAGGTCGACGTCGAGGATATTCGCGGTAAATGGGAGACTTTCCGTACGTTTGTCGTGCAGAACCCCCTCCCTGGAATCCCTCGGGGCCTCGTCATCGCCGGCAGCGATAAGCGCGGCGCCATGTTTGGAGTCTACACGCTTGCTGAGCAGAGTGGACAGTCGCCGTAAGTATCTGCGTTGGAGAGAGAGGGAGACTTCTGAGCCAAGCTAACCAAGGCCTCGACTAGTTTACACTGGTGGGCCGACGTCCCTGCGACCAAGCACGACAAGATCTACGCCCTGAACAAGATCACAACCCATGGCGAGCCCAGCGTCAAGTACCGCGGTCTCTTCATCAACGACGAAGCCCCCGCGCTCGTCGGCTGGTGGGGCAGGAAGAACAACATCACCGACTTGACCCTCGACTCCGAGTTCTATGAGCACGTCTTCGACCTGCTCGTCCGCCTCAAGGCCAACTTCATCTGGCCTGCCATGTGGGCAAGCTTCATCCCAAAACCCGGCCGGATCTTCTTCACCGACGACCCTCGCAACCAGCAGCTCGCCGACGACTACGGCATCGTCGTGTCCACCAGCCACCACGAGCCCATGCAGCGGGCCAGCAATGAGTGGAAGCAGGAGCCGAGGGGCGACTGGGACTGGGTCAAGAACAAGGACAACGTCACCGCCTTCATGGAGGAGGGCGTTCGGCGAGCCGGCAAAAACGAGACGTACTTCACCTTGGGCATGCGCGGGACGAATGACGGGCCCATCCAGGCGGACGATCCAATTGCGGTGCTCGAAGATGTCTTTGCCACGGAACGAGAAATTCTGGCCAAGTACTACGGCAACCTGACAGCCGCAAATCGTGAGTCTATACCTTGTGTACGAAGATGTTGAGTTCCCGAGACGGAGACTAACAAGACGTTCGCATCTCGAAGAGGTTTGGACCATTTACAAAGAGGTCGCGACGTACTACGCCGCTGGCTTGAATCCGCCTGACGACGTCACTTTGATGTTCACGGATGATAACTGGGGCAACGTTCAACGTCTTCCGACGGAGAAGGAAAGGGAGAGGTCGGGCGGAATCGGGGTTAGTCGAGGCTCCTCCACTCGAGCGCGTTTTCCCTACTTTGAGCCTCATGCTGACTTCTCACGCAGCTCTACTTTCATTTCCAGTATGTTGGACGACCCAAGAGCTGGAAGTCTCAGAACACCAACAATCTTGTAGGCCTCCTCTAACCTGTACCCCCCTCTCGTATCTACGCCTGACTAACACGTCCTGCTCAGCCCAAGGTCTACAAGGAGCTTTCTCAGGCGCACGAACGAGGCGCCAATCAGATATGGGTCATGAACGTCGGTGACATCAAACCCTACGAGCTCCCGCTCTCATTCGCCATGGACCTGGCATGGAACGCAAGCAACTTCGACTACGACCGCATCCCGACCTACCTCACCGCGTTCGCATCTCGGGATTTCGGCCCCGAGCACGCCGAAGACATCTCGGCCGCCCTCTTCACGTACAGCCACCTGGTCGGTCTCCGCAAGTTCGAGATTGTCCAGCCGACGACCTACTCCGTGCTCAACTACCGCGAAGCCGAAAGGGTTCTCGAGGCCTGGAAGCAACTGGCAGATAAGGCGAGCGCTCTCCAGGCCGCTGTCCCGGAGGACCGTCGCGACGCGCTTTTCCATCTGCTCACGTACCCCGCCCTCATCGGGTATCACTACCATTTCATCGTCATCAATTCAGCGAGAAACAAGCAACACACCTATGAGAGGCGTAACTCGGCCAATGCTCTCGCACAACAGATTCTGGACCACTTTGACGAGGACTTTGACTTGACGGAAGAGTTCAACGCCATGCTCGACGGCAAGTGGGAGGGTCTGCTGTCCACGCCCAAGTACGACATGGACGTTGGCGATTGGCGACCCGCCTCGAGCGATGCGGTCGCGAACCTTTCGTATGTCCAGCTGCGGCAGGCTTTTGACTACGGGTTTGGCGACCTGGGCATCTACGTCGAGCACAGCCTCAGCGCCTGGCGCCAGGGACGCATCTGCGCGTCCATCAATCCTTCCCTGCCCACACTCGAAGGCTTCTCCCCGCGCATGCTGACCATGGAACCTCACGGTCCGGCGACCCGCCTCATCGAGCTCTTCCACCGCGGCGACTACCGCAAGCCGGTCACCTGGTCCATCGAGGCCCCGCACCCCTGGGTCCGCGTTTCACAAACTTCGGGCGCGGTGTCCAAGGACGAACCGGAGCAGCACGTCGAGGTCTCGATCGACTGGGCCTCGGTGCCCGAGGGTTTCGACGAGACAGTCCAGATCCGCGTCGACTGGGAGCCTGCGCCGTACTTCGACCTGGTCCACCTCCCCGTGCGGAATCGCCGCGCGCCCGAGGGCTTCGTCGGGTTCCCCGAGACCAACGGGCTCATCTCCATCGAGGCGTCGCACTTCCAGCGCGCCTCAGACGGATCCGACAATGACAATGGCGTGGCGTTTTCGCACATTCCCTACCTCGGCTCCCGCTCCGAGTCGGGCTCCATCGCGCTGAAACCCTTCACCGCCGCCAGGAAGTCGGCCGAAGCGGCGCGCGCCGCATGGGTCGAGTACGACGTCTACATCTTCAGCAACGTGACAAGGGGCGTAAACGCAACGGTCTACGTCAACGGCGCGCTCGACACGGACCCGGACCTGCCGATGGAGTTTTCCCTCTCTCTGGTGAACGACGGCGGCGACAGCGGCGCGGCGAACTTCACCCGACTGCTAGGAGATCCGGCAAAGGCGGGCGACACGCCGCCCGAGTGGACGGCGGGCGTGGCGGACCACGTCTGGAAGAAGCTGGTGCCGCTGCCGCCGCTCGGCCCCGGGAAGCACACGCTCCGCTGGCGGGCGAACTCGCCCGAGGTGTACCTCGAGAAGATCGTGCTGGCGGTGAGCGGGGCCGTGCCGGAGAGTTACCTGGGCCCGCCGGAGACGAGGACGAGCGGGCAGTGACTGAAGGGAGGGTGAGCAGTGGGGATGCACTTTTGATGTTTTCCTATGGTGCAGGAAATAGAACTGTCTGCGGAGAGGTTTTTTTTTTTTACTCTGGCAGCGATCAATTCCGCCCGAAGTGTTTGATAGTTTATGTGATTGACAGCCTGTTCGCGCACAACACGTAGATGTCTGCCCCGACGGGCCATCTCAGGGGTTACAGCAGCCGGCCGACAGTCTGGGGCATGCTCCACTTCCATAACATCGGAAAGATAATCTACAAGCGAATAATTAAACGTTGGTCTGCCAACGGTCAACGGTCAACGGTCAACAGTCAATGTTCAACGTAGAAAGGCGTATCCGTGCGGAAAGGTGTTGAAAACGGTACCCCGAGACCAACACCTCCGGGCCGATGCCGCAGTGTGGGGCCGTGCGTTATAGCGGGCGCCGAAGGACCGGGATCCCACCGGGGCTCAAAATTGACTTCTGCTCTTCCCTGGTTCTCCAGCAGGCACGCAAAATCGACTTGACTTGCCTGGGCGGTGCGACAGACGCCGCAACCGCCCCCCAGTTTGGATTTCTCCAGCATGGGGTTGGTACCTTGTCTCTGGGGCGGCTGGGAAATTCTAAGGCTACTGCAGGATTTGCCTCGATGTGAGTGTCAGAGTGGCTTGATCGCACCGCATCGTAGGCTTGAAACAGGACCACTTGATATCAGAGAACTGACATAAGAGTCTTGATGTGATTTGTGAAGGGAGACATCGTCCGTTTCGTACATCAAGGACCATGGTACCCTTTGCCGGACGTGAATGGCAGTAAAGGGGGGAAGCCCCGGCGAAAGATCAAGGGAAAATCCAAATAAGTTAGGCCTAGAACAGACTGCTACATGGCGTAATGTCGATTTTGATTTGATGCAATGATGTTTCCAAAGTGCCCGGATTTCAAGATGAGTAGCATGCATGGCTTGGTGAAAGAAAAAGTGATAGAAGATTACAGGGCCGATGAAAAACGAGTTGCCTGGGAAAGTGTGCCCCCCGTCCTGCCAGCTAGGAGGCATGGCTAGCGGTACATAATTCGCCCTCATAAATTCCCGAATCAGATGATAATGCTGTACGTAGATACTCACTTCTTCGCTGGGAAAAGCCTGGAGCGAGGTCTCTGGGCGACATGGACGGGCCTGAAAGACCGACCACTCCGTCCTACATGTCTGGGAGCCTGAGAAAACCAAACATGAAGAAAACACCCCTTGTGCTTTTAAAGTTCCGTGAGATCATACCTCTTGGAGTTTGGCTGGTTATCTCCGTTACATTGAGTCACCGATACCCTTTTGGTCAACCCAGAACCACCGGGAATGGTTGTGGGATCGTTGGCTGCCCACGGCGAGCCTGCATACACCCCGATTTGCCCGTTTTTTCCTGAACGGGATATCAAGAAAACAGACTTTCGTGGGTGTACCAGACAATCTATCAGGAGAGAGATCCCGAAGGTGAATTATTTCTATGGTTCTGACGTATTTTTGGCTCCCTTCGATTCCGCCAGGTCCCCAACAGTGAATCCCAACGAACCGCGGGCCCATCAGACTCAGACGAAGTCACGACGGCTTCATCTCCGGTACGCAGTAGGCACTACCATGGTGAGAGTCCATCGAAGCACCGTCTCTGCCTTGGTTACTCCCACACCACCTCGCTTTTCTTCGTCTTCCATAGGCCGACTCTCAATGCCTCTCGACGGTAGAAACCGTTCAACGTCCGAACCTTCAGGGCCTAAACCTTCATCCCAAACCCTTTTTTTCCAAGTCACTGATTGAGAACCGCTGCCACCCATCATTCTTCACCCTATATAAACCATCCCCCGGCCCCCAGTCCTGATTTCCTTCACTCTTCATTCTCTGTACCATCCCAATCTTCTCTTCTTCAAACAAACCCTTCTTCTTGAACAACCACTCTTCTAATAACCACTCTTCTTGAACCACTTCTCTTCTATCCAGCTGTTTGAAGCCGAGCTCGCGCTGAGATATACAAACCAACCACTTGAACAATCACTACCCTTCTCCTGAGGAGACTTCACTTCAAACCACCTTCTTCTATACAAACCACCCTCTTCTCTTCAAACCTCCTCTTACTTTCACTTCCTACAATCACTTTCATCATGCCTATCCTCAAGGCTAACGCCCGCCCCGCTGCCTCCATCCGCGTCGAACGCGTGATCAAGGAGAAGAAGGGTCCCCTCCAACCCTCCGGCGGCGGCATCAAAAAGCTCACATACAACACCATCCGCGGTTCCTCCTCCTCCTCTTCTTCTTCCAACAACAACACCGCCCGCGGTGCAAACACCTCGGTCCCTGCCACCATCACCACCGCCTCTGCCTCCTTCTACGCTCTCCCCCTGAAGACTGTCAAGGCAGGTAGGGTCGACAAGATCGCCAGAACCGCCGCCAAAGTCGCACCTAAGACCAAGGCGGCAAAGGCCACCATCACCAAGAAGATCGTCACCGCCGCCTCCATCCCCGGCCTGATGCCCATCTCCAGCTTCGGCAGCAGCGCCTCCAGCATGCGCGCCGCCATCGTCCCCGCCCCTCGCGAGGACATCGCCCGCGACTCCATCGAGTTCAGGGCATCATCATCATCATCCCCTCCTCCTCACCGGGTCGCGGCTGGCGTTCCTTGCTACCCAACGCCAACCCCGACCCCCGAGCCTGCTAAATCAACCAAAGCCTGCCTCGAGTCGGCCCTCCACGCCATCCCCGGCCTGGACTTCACTGGCAGGGCCCTCACCATCCTCCCCTCGGTCCAGAAAGAACTCGTCCAGGCATTCGGCCTCGACAAGAGCAACGCCCCGCCTCGCTCAGTGGAAGACTACCTCGTCGAGGTCCTCCGCGCCTGCCTCCGCCGCCGGGACAGCTATAGGTCAGAGGCTCGCTCGCGGGCGGTCGGTCTTGGGCGCGGTGACCGCGACCTCTTCTTCTTCAGCGAGGTCGCCTTCGCCCTGGACTCACTCCACGCCACGGATCAGATGTGGGCGTCGGGATATGAGCTAGCGGGCCTGCGACCTCGGGCCATCATGGCCCTCGTCGATGCTGTGATGGTCGCGAGGGTCAGGTTCGCCGGTGATGAAGAGACTGAGCTCACAGTCCTCATCAAGATCTGGGCTGAGGTCAAGGAGAGCAAGTCCATCTAGGAGCTTGCCTTGGCGCTCAGAGTATCTTGGGTAGGATAGAGTGAGAGGGGGAGAGAGAGCAACACATTGGCTCTGGTTGACTGATTGATTGAAGTGTTGTTGGAAATGCACTTGGCTCGAAAAGCATATAGGATTCTCTGGTGCGGTGATTAATGATTGGTACAAGGGTTGGCGCTCGAGAACATGGGCTGTACAGCAAGGGAGCGAGTGATGTATAGTTATGCTCTTGAGAACATGATTTTGTTGCTTGGTCCACTACAACTCGATTTCAACTCGTGCTTCATGTGATGTTGCATTCACCAAAACAACGCCGAGCATTCAGAATTATGATGTGAGGCATATCAAAGGTCCTCGTGGGTCCGTTTCCTACATAGACCAGCAACTATCATTGATCGATGCGGCTCGGAGGGCCATGCATCCCCCCGCCCAAGGTATCATCCCACACATCCAGGTTTCCTCCAACGCTAAACGCCTTAAAATGCCCTCTGCCAACGCCCATTGCCTTTCAACTGTTGACTTGTCCGTATGCTGCAATACACACAGTCGCTCTAACGGCTCATGCTTCTAACTCGCCCTCCTCAATCATCCGACCTAGAATCAGGCTCTGAATGACCAGCTCGTTGCTTAGAGTCCTAATCCGCTTCGGTTGTCGATCTGCCTTATCAACCGCAGTTGCGGCGGCTCTCTTTCGCTTCTTCGACCCTTTCGATATCTTCGTCGAGGGAGGATCGGGATTGAATAGCCCCTCTTCTGAGCCCGTGTGCTCATCGACATAGACCCAGTCAAAGGGGTCGTTGAGTAGCTCCCTGTGTCTCAGAGTCTCCTTAGCCTCGTCCACACTGTAGGCTCGAGAGAGCGTAGCACCCAGGACGTGTGCCAGGAAAACATAGGGCATCTTCTTCTCCTCGGCCCGCGACTTCTTCATGACGAGCAGAATCTTGCTTCCTTCTAGCATCTTGGGTCGCGTCTCGACAACGTCAACAAGCCGCGCATCGATTGCTGAGTAGGGCGCCAGGTATCGAGAACGGATCGCATCGCGGAGGAAGGTCGACTGGCCGGCGCAAAGCAGATACGGAAGCCAGTCAACCACAGCTGCCTTCGCCACACAAGTGGTAACCCATCTGTCTGATATACAGGGCAACCCAAGGGCAAGAGCCTGCATGTACTTGACTTTACGGGAGTGTCCATCCGCAATCAGGGCTGTGAATCCCATGGTTTGTGCAAAAGAGGTCAGGGTTAACGGGTTATCCTCCTTCCCCTCGGAGACCGGGCTCGTCTCCGTGCTCCCAAGAGCGTTGGACTCAAAGAGCTCATCGAATCCGTTGCTCAGCAGATAGCCGCCGGATTGGACGATCATCTTCTCGATGTCACGGCTTTGTCCAAGGCGATGCTCGTAGTGGTCGGTTTTCTCGCCATCCTTCTTCGACTGGAAGGAAATGGCAAAGGCCATGCCGGCAAAAATGCCTGGTTTGCCGTTGTTCTCTTTGGAGGTGTGGGACAGCATGGACAGGCGGCTGCCACGAGCTGTCATCTTGGGGGGCTTGATGATACTATTTTCAAACCCGTTAACCATAGGTGATCCAGTCAATTCGTCAGTCGACCCCGAGTCAAGACGAGTTGCTCTTCGTGTCAGCTTCCGTATGCCCGGTTTGGCAACCCGCGAACCGGTGGCAAGCCTAGGCAATGATCTGGCGGCTTGGCGTCCACGAGTTAGCTCTGCTGGCGACAGAGGCGGAAGCTCCACAGATTCCTGAGATGCTGAAGTCGTCTTGGCCGACTGCGCAGGCGTCGTAGTGAGAACACTGAGTGTTGATGTTGTCGAACCCGGAGCATCTGACGCTACCGTCTGCTCAGGAAAAACAGGCGTTGAAGGGGGTTCTTCTGCAAGTTTGTTCTGAACCGCCGGGTCTGAAAGCCCCGAACTCTTAGTGAGAAGCATTAGTATCGGCGGCGAAGATGGCAAGGGAGGGGCTTCATCCATGACAATGATCTCTGCACGGGGAGGATTCGAATCTGCATGGGTATCGGCGGTCTGTTCACCCACAACCGTCCCGTTCGCTGCGTCGCCCGTGTCTAGTACGCCTATAGCAGGTGCCTCAATCTCGTCGGGGCCGATGAGTTCTGACGATGGAACGGCACGAGCAGAACTCTTCAGGACTTGAGCCTTGAGGGTTGGCTTGGGTTTGCGGGTGGAGCGACGAGATGGCTGCGGGAGGGTCGGCTGAGGAGAGTCTGGCAGAACTTCGACGCCCAAGCCAGTTTCCCTGGGCTGAGTAGCTGGCGCATACGATTGCTCTTTGGTATCGACCGTCGTGACAGGCAACGGCTCAGGCGACGAGCCGCGGCTCTTGGGCGGAAGCTGTGATTGAGTATTGTTGGGGCTCGTCTCTGGTATGAGATCCTTCGGCCGAGAACTATTGCCCGAACTTTCGGTACCCGGTATGACTCCATTAGAGACAGACTTCTGGGTAGCGCCTGCACTGTCAGGCACCTTATCGTTGCTCGAGACCAATATTGGCTTCGTCGCGATGCGCGCGACAGTGGGATCGGGGGAGACTTGGGCACGAGGTGGCTGGGCTGTGGTCTGTTCTTGAGAGTCGGCCACCGTGAACTCGTCATCGTCGTTCTCGGACGCACTGGACTCGTCTGCGACACGGCGTGATCGGTGCCGACCCGCCCTTGTGGGGAGTTTTCTTGGTTTCTTCGTAGTGGACGGCACTTCGATGGGTTCGAGAGAATGTCGTCGGCCGATGGGTATGGGAATGCTCGTGAGCTTCCGATCCGCTGCCTTCCTCTTAGACTCTACGCGCCTCCGCCGTTCCCTCTTGAGCGCTTCCTCGTCCGAGTCACCCTCGTCCTCAGACGCAGTGCCTTTAAACTTGGCATTGGTCCGCTTCCTCTTTTGCGAATCCAGCATGTTTTCGTATATCCCGATAGGCTCGAGTCCAGCCTTTTCGTTGACCGGCGCCAACTGCGGCGACTCTGGCACTGTGCCATCATCGGGAAGACCAGAGTCGCTGGGGCTTCGTTCTCTTTCGTGGGGCACCTGATGGTATGCTCTAGCAGCTTGGGGGCTTGAGGAGAGCAGGTCAGGAGGGGATGTCACGTTGCATCGGTTCTTCGCAGGGGAGGATTCGACAATGTTGGGCGAGATAGAGTTGTTGGCGTACATGATGGGAGACGGTCGCGAGGAGGTAGGGCTGAAGTGTTTGACAGCTGACGAAAACTGAGTGTGACTGAACAATTGGGATCCGGACAACGCAGTGTCTCCCAGCCGTTTCCCAGCAAACGGATTGTGACGATTCGCCGGGGTTTGCGGCAGAGAATTGGGGGGCGGCATGGGTGACTGGCCGTTGGGGCGCTGGACGGAGGACTGTTGCTGGGAGCTCGAGGTGCGATTGCGCCAATCCCCTCGTACGTGTTTGGGTGCCGCATCGTCGGGGATAGACGACGGCTCTTCCTCGTCGGCTTGAGTATCGGGCTGTATCAGATGGCTGAGGTTGCCAAAGTCAACAACAGCCGAGTCATCGTCGCGTGGTGTTTGGTTCTCGGCGACCAAATCTTGGGAAATGGGGCTCGTCGCGACGAAGGAAGGGCCTTCGTAGTAGTTCTCGTAATCCCGTCCGTCATTATCTTGAGTCGGCGATTGCTGAGACACGTCCATCTTGGGCTTCGTGGAGAGCGGACGGCCCGAAGCTCGAGGCAGGGCAGTGACGTGCTGGTCTGGCCGCCTCTCTTCGCGGCATGGTGCGGGGAACGCGTCGGACGGTGACCTTATCGCGGCGCCATCGACGGCGTTAGGCACAGTGAGTGACTCGGGAGGTTTCGAGGGATTTTCGCTCGTGAGTTGGTTCGAAGACGAAGAGGCGGATGTTTTTTTGGGACTCGGCAGATTTGGGGGGCAATCTGGGCCTACGGTCGCGGCGGCAGCAGGGGCAACAGGCGGCGCGGACAGGGGGATTTCGTGATGTGAGCCTTGCCGGGGTAGCTGAATCAGGTCAGTGCCATCCCAGCTTAGACATGAGACATCCTTGTTGGCGCAGTGGGGGCGCCACAAACCGCGTGTCCGGTACATGCAGCCGGCGGCGCTGTGCTGGGAACAGAGACGTCGACTGCGACGGCGACTGTGAGCTGACTCTCAGTGTAGCCTGGAGGATCAGAATGACGTGTCTGAGGAACAGAATCGCGACTTCTTCTGCTGGCTCTCGAATCGTGTCGCGAATTGCTCGACGATGGCCGCGGAGGCGAGCTGCTTGTCTGTGTGTCGACACCCGAAATAGTTAGCGCAAGCGTCGCTTTGAGGCCTGTGTCGTCGCAATGCTAAAAAAGAAAGTTGCCGCCAGATGCCCAGTTATTCGATCAATCAAATCATCCCAGTCCGATGCCAGAAACAGGCTGGGAAATGTGGGAAATGCAACCCGGCGCCACCAAGAAAGAAAAAGCAAAAATGGCCCTGGGCCTTCACGTACCACGCCGATCCTGTATTCGGTCACATAGCGATCAAAAACGGCCTGGCTGTCCTGGGACTCGATGCTGCCTTCTAAGTCCTTCATTTCAGCAGTCTGAAGGGTCTTGCAATGCGGCATCGTGGTCATTCATTGTCGCATTGGCTGGGAAATGCAGTAAGCTTCCAGGTAGGTGAGGGATTGACGCGACAAAGATTAGGTTGGTGATTAAAGGTGAGGGGAGAGAGAGAGAAGAAGGATCACGCAGGCGCAAGGTGGCTGGGGGGGGGGAACCAGGCGCGTCTTTCACGCGCAGTCACATGACGCTTTGAACTCAATTGCTCTTGGGGTGTAAGCAGGTTACGGAAAGCGGTCATTAGGTAAGCATACCATTAGCTAAGCAATTCGTTTGTTGCAGCTGCAGCAACTCTGAATGCGTTTGGTATTCCTTTAGCCTGGCCAGCTATTCTCTTGAGGGATCTTGTTTTAGTAGTGCTAGATAGAAGAATTTCAACAACATATTCTACAGAGGTGTACAGTCTTTTGCAGCTCTGTCATGCAGAAAGCCTGTTAAAACTTGTCGCCTGATTCATTTACCAGAGGCTTGCATGCCAACAAAGCTTTAAAGTCTGCAGCCCATCTCTTAGCATAAGACACAGAACATGCGGTTCAAGTAGATGCAAGACTGTTAACACCGTCTACTAAACTAGAGTCCCTCCCCCTTTATACAAATGCAATGCAAGGCCCCTTGCAATATTTAAGTGCGTTATGCCAGTAGGAGTGAATAAAATAAAGTCAGGTAATTACAGGCCAGTTCTAGCCAATGTGTTACGCAATCTCAAGCCGTCTCCTAATCCTTTCCGTTAAGGATTATAACTCAATACCTCTAGGTTTCGGACTTGGAACTCAGTGCCTACACAAGGAAAGGATTAGCCTGGTTTTAAAGGAAATTGTGGTTTGGACACGAAACTTACTTCCGTCAGGGCCGGGTAAGCCGGAAGAGCCTTCCATTTGCAAGTTGATAATCCTGGTAGAATGACTCGAATTAGCACGCTTACAAGCCTTCTTTTAGGCAAAACAAGCTTTACTGACAGGTACATGGGCTTTCCAACGTATCCGGCGCCCACTTGCGTCGTCACGAGTTGGTCGTCCAGGTAGAATTTGGCCTGCACGTCCTTGCCGTTGAGATCCCGCGTCTCGCACTTGATCTTGTGAAAAGTATCGGGACTCGGGTAATCGACGTCCTTGGCAGCGACGACGGAGCTGGTGTTGAACGTGTTGAAGCTGATCTTGCCGCTGCCCTTCCACTCCGCCATGTCGATCTCGGGCGGCCAGCCCTGCACGGCCGTGAGCCAGAACGCGGGCCACGTGCCTTTGGTCGTCGTCGCCCGCAGCTCAGCGCTGAAGTCGTAGCCGCCGCCTAGCGAGACGTTGAAGTGCTCCTTGGCGTGGACCGCGCCGCTGAGGTAGTTGATGTTGATCTTTTGCCCGCCGTGCGTCGCCTGCGGCTGGCCGCTGACCTTGTTGGCGGTGAGGGTGAGGACGCTGCTGTCGAACTTGACGTTGTCCTTGTTCATGCGCGCGCCGCCGTTGTGGTCGGTGCCCCAGGGGTAAAGGTAGTTCCAGTCGGCGTCGAAGTTGGATTGGGAGTCGAAGCTCGTGGTGGGGATGATGGTCCGCACGGCTCCGACGGGAAGCACGTCGGCCACGAGCAGCGCACTGCTGAGGAGAAGAGTCGCTTGATTGGACCAGAACATTTTGACGGGGAATCTGGAGACAAGTGTGTTCGTCGAAAAAAGACCGGACGAACATGGAAGACAGGCCACTCAAATACTTTCCCATCGTCCAAAGGTGCAGCAAGCAGAAAGCTTCATGATGATGGCTGTCGCCTGATGAACGTTATTAGCTCGGCTTCAGGTTCCCTGTTAACGCCCCGCAAAGCTCTCGAGATAGATGAATTGCATGTCACCCACTTAGTTTTTCCATCCACTGCTAGGGACGAAAAGAGCGTTTTTGGAAAGACACGAAACACCCCGATGCAGGGGATCCTCGTGATATGTCGATCAATGGCCACTGAATTTGAAAAGCCGTGGTAGACCCGGCAGTCTCTAGAAATAGAAGCGGTCTTACTACAGTTAAGTGAGCGATAGCATAATTCATAATCAATCCTGTATAGGAACGTGATGGATGCTGACTGAGCTCAAGGGGGTAACTGGCCCCTGCGACCTTACACTGATATGTTGTAATGCCTAGATAGCTCTTGTCACTTGCACCGTTAGGGGTGAAATAAAATTAGGCATGGCACCAGTGACCACGGCTGAAGATTGCGTAATTTCAGTCTAGCTGTACCGATAAGGTTCTGGTTGTAATACACAGGATGTAGTTGTGATCTGCCGGCTAGCTCGGTTGGCCGGTTGAGTGTCCGCCCGAGCATTTTTGCGACTCCAGAGGGAGCTATCTGACGGTTTCCACAAGTACAAGAGCAGTTGGTATTGTAGACGTGTTGCCAAAGTGGATTCACTTCGGCACTTACCCTTACGCATTTTGTCACAAAGTTTTTCGAGACACGATATCCCCATGACAAGCGGCTGTGGCGCAACGTTGATAAGTACTGTGTAAGCAGCAACATTCAAGTTCAACGACTATTTTCACAGAAAAGACGTCCAGCAAATGACACAAGATTTCTGGACAGTTGAATTCCTTAGAATGGTGATTTCATAATGCTCCAGAAAATTAATATAGGGTTGCTCACAAGAATCAAATTGACTCGATATAACAGAAATGTCAAATATACGAACAAGGAACATAGATTGACACCCCCCCCCCCCCCCCCCCCATAGACACCTAAGCCCTCGGTGTCATCACATTCCACTTTGGTTCTCTTGCAGCTTCTCCTTCATCTCTGTGATCGCCGCAGCTAGGTCACTGCTCTGATGACATGTAATCGTTGCTGCAGAGATTGGATAATCGAATCCACAACTTTGCCCTAAGACATATCTACTAGGGACGAACACGTAGAGGACGCTGTGGGACTCGCATAGCGCCGGCACATGATCCAAGGCGAAGTCTTGGACTACATCGGCTGCGCAGACAACGATCTCAGCTTGGTCGTTGGACACGGCTTCGTAAACTGTTGCTTGAGTTGTTAGACGAGAAACGGAAAGTAGACCAGCGACATGATGTGTAAGGGATCGAGAGTGGGGAAACGAACGCTTGGTGGTGCCCTCAACAGCCTGATCTTGATCAAAAGCCAGCAGCAGTAGTTCGTAGAGCTCGTTTCTGAGGTCGTCGCTCAAAGCTGCCAGCTTCGGTTCGAGGTAAAACTGGTCCGGTAGCTCTTCAGACTCATGGTGGAATGCTTGAGGGATTTGGGCGACCAAGGTATCAGACATGTTGAGTGAAAGCGGTGATTTGATAAAAATGAATCCGAAGTAAGATCTGAATTCGCCTGAAATCCAAGCAAAGGCCGTATGCAAGTTTCAACGTGAGAGTGAAGTGGAATGGTAGTATTGCCAACGACAACGAGCAGACAGGACCATTTATAGATTCGGATGGATTCAAGGAGGTGCTGGAAGCCCAGTCGAGATGCCGTTGGGGTCGATACTTTGGCCAACTTGATGCCGCCCGTATTAGCCGCCGTGTTCCATTTGGCGCCGGCGGGCGCATCGTGTTGGCTCCAAACTGATGCTTGCATCTGTCAAAGCTTGGCTCACAACGCCAGTGGAGCTTGGTCGTCACAGTTGGACCGTCATAAATAAATAGCTGTGATTAGTCTAACGCAATGCATGCTGGGGTATCAAAGCGTAGGATCGGGGGCCTGTCCAACAGAGACATGCTTTTAACACGGAAGACACAACATGCCGACAGCCGAGAGGGGAGACCGTTCGCAAGGGTTGACGAAATGTCCTCTGCCGAGTATCACCGACAACTGATAATTTAATCTGGGTCTATGGGTGGCATCAGCCAGCCTGTAGTGTCTTTACGCGGGCCAAACTCAAATCGACCAGTTTTCTCGTTTTTCCGTTCAACCAGTAACGAAACGAACAAGACAGACTGTGGAACGTCGAATTGCTGTCATGAAAACCCCCATGATTCTACGTCCAGGCCTTGAGGCAAAAACTGAAAACTGAAATTTTTGATTGATAAAATGTTATGAAAAAAAGCATTGTTGTCCCAGAAAAGACTAAGATAGATTGCATCAGCAGTCAAGCTGTCCAGGTTTTCGAACAGATGACATATATCACATTTGGAAACACAGTTGACCTCTTCATACGCGAAGGACTTTATAGTTCTTTACTACCTTGAAGATCAGAATTCCGTACTATTCTATTTTGAATTTCAACGCCTCTCTCTGAGGATCAAATCCTCGATCCATGGGCTTGCGTTGCTGCCGCCACTTGCTTCTCGGATGGAAGGTTGATAACCACAAGGTAGAGTACATCCTATGATCATATCAGGGTTAGCAACTGGTCACTGTAAGCTGAAGGGAGGGCGTTTCTGTTTACCTTTTGGAACAGGCTGCTAAGCCAGTCTTCTTCCTTCGCCTTCTTCTTCTTGGCTATTTTATCAGCCTTTTCTTTTTCTTTACGTGCCTTCTTTTCGTCCGCAGCCTTCCCATCGTCCTCTTTCTGCAGTTTGCCGCTGTCTGTGTCATGCTCCCAAGCCTTCTTGTCTTCCTGCTCCTCCGCCTCATTATTTTTGTCCTCCTTCGTCGATAACTGGCTGTTATCGTCTCTCTGTGGGCTTCTATCATCGTCATCTTCTTTGGAACTGTCACCTTCATGGTCTTCGTGACGCTTCGTGTTGTCCGTTTCGTGCGTCGATTTTTTTTCAGTGTTGCCCTTCTTAGCTTTTTTCTCATTCTTTTCCCTTTCCCTCTTTTCCTTTTTTTCCATTTCCTTCCTTTCTTTTTCCTTCTTTTCCTTCTCCTTCTTTTCTTTCTTCATCCTTTTCTCTTCCTCTTTCCTCTTTTCTTTCTGCTCCTTCTTCAACCTCTCGTCTCTTTCATCTTCCCCAGAGCTCTCACCCTTCTTGACACTGTCGGAGGCCTTAGTGACATTGTCTGTTCCAGGCTTGTCACTGTCTGCGACACGCTTCAAACTCTCGCCATTATTCTCCTCCTCCTCCTTGCTTCCGTCCTTCTTTGACTTCTTGTCCTTCTTCTTGTCCACATATGTCCAACGACCTCCGGTAACAAGAGCCACCAAGTCGCCACTCGCAGCTGGATGGTTGGGATCAGCATAACGAGATCGAAACTCATGGTTTGGCATCAAACTCGCTGCGGGCTTGTCGCTGTTCTCGTCGGCCCACTTGGCCTGGGCTCGTTTGTCCGACATATCCTCCATCCAGATCTCCATACGATCAAGAGCATTCTTCTTCTTCTTCTTGGCCCCGTCGTCGCTTCCGCTCTCGGTGAGGGGATCTTTAGCAGTCGGGAACACCAGTGGGGCCGGCTCGGGCCAGTTGAAGTTGCCGTTGGACATCTTCATCATCTCCGCCATCTGGCCCTTCATGCCTTGCCAGCCGTCCTTTGCCGATGTTCTCTGCGCCGCCATGTCTCCAATTCTCTCTGAAACTCCAGGATTGGGGCGGGAAGCAGCCACCTCGCCCTCAAAGTTAACGTTCAGCTGATTGTTGCTGATGTCTGGCTGCCATGTCACGACAAGGCAAACGAGTCCGAGCGGGTTGAAGAATTGGGAATTGACGCGGTCCAGAAAAACGTTGGAGCTGTAGCGGCTATGTCCCTCCAAGGCTGCTTCCGTTGCATATTCGACTCCGAAGCCAAAGAGCATCGAGGCCGGCTCCGGCATCGCTGACCCTGCGAAACCTGCGAGGTTTAGCGCGTTGATCCAGGGACTGGGCTCCAGAGCCTTATTGAAGGTGTCGATGAAGTCGAGGAAAGTATTTTCGTCGATGCCTACGTCAGCGAGCAGTGGTGCGTAGGCGCGGAGGAACCCTCGTGCTCTATTCTCGGGGCGTCGTTGTGGCAGAATAACCGGCAAAGGAAGCTCTCCTCCATTTCCTGCACGGTTTCCAGACAAGCATGCGTGCCGGTTGATGAACGCCGTGGCGAGATTGCCTGAGTCCTTTTGGTCTTTCTGGGATCGCGACTCTTCTTCTTCTCCTGTCGTTGCTTTTTGGTCCACAATATTATCAGAATCAGGTACGGCCTCGCCCGGTCGACTTTGAGCTGTTTCGGAAGGAAGCTGTGTGCGTAAATGTTCTTGGCTCTGGTGCAAGCCCTTTGCCTTTTTTTCTTTTCGATGATGCAATGCTTCCGAGATGACTCCGATGCCTCCAGCCGCAGATCTGACAATCTCTTCGACGAGACCATCCTTCTTACGAACCTCTTCGCCAGGTCTTGTGAACAGCTTGTCTCTCTCTCGCAACACACCCTGCATCATCATGGAGGAAGCCCCAGAAGCTCCAGATGAAGTTCCCTTGCCT
The DNA here is from genome assembly GCF_034447905.1 of Colletotrichum destructivum. Taxonomy (NCBI): domain Eukaryota; kingdom Fungi; phylum Ascomycota; class Sordariomycetes; order Glomerellales; family Glomerellaceae; genus Colletotrichum; species Colletotrichum destructivum. The sequence continues at coordinate 886,851 of NC_085898.1, read as the reverse complement.
ACATCAATCGTGGAGGATAACATCGTGATAAGGAGTCTGAGTATTGATCGAATCAGCAAATTCAGAAATGTCACAATGTTGGGACCCGGAGTGCCGTGCAGGCAGCATTCCAAGTGGTTGTGTGGAAGTGGTTGCACTTACGCTTGATTATTACTTTGGAAAATCAACGAAGAGTCAGACCAATGCTGGATTCTCGTTACTGTATGCGGGATGGAAGCGTATTATTGTCGACGTTTGCGTTTTACACTTCGGTATGTATGGGCATGGCTACCATCTCATCTGGCAGGTGGAATTGAGCGAAGCTGGAGACATATATGAGACTTTTCCATTCGAGATGAGAGATCTGGCGAGGCAGTGCTTTCGCACTCGCTTGGGTGACGACTTCTGCTTCCCATGTCAGTGTTGGCCAGCTCTGGCTTGGCAAGTCAGCAGCCAAGACTGCAGGGCAGCCCGCGGGACGCGGGAGTCTTGGAACAAACTTGAGTGGTCGAAAACGACGATCTTCGGGCAACGATTACACGGTGGCGCTTCACAGCCGAGCCGACCGCTGTTACTGTGATTCGCAAAGGGTGTCTACGATTCCGTGTTTCTGAATCGTGCTTCCTCGCTCGTTTCTGTCATCAGCATCAAGCCCATCATCCCGCCACCATGTCTTGCGGCGCGCGAAATGAGAAAGACGCATTCTACTTACTTTGGGCAGCACGTATAGGCCAAAACAACTGCTAATTCAGTCACTGATGTCCCAAACCGTCAATCCTGTGCTATTTCTTCCATGTGGCTTGGTGCATTTAAGCCATGCTGACTGCATGGCATGGCATCTAGGGCAAATCCAGGGCTTCTCCGCCACAGCTCACTCACAAATGTCTCTCTGAACACGTCCTTTTGCAGGAATTGTGAGCAATCGCTGACTTTCCTGTATGTTCTATCTGCCTTTAGGTATTTGCGCTAAGCTGTCATAACCGCCTCTGTATCTCTCTTCCGCCTCTGGTCCATGCTCAACACCCGTCTGGCCAATCCACCGGCACATTTTCACCTCGTGGACATGCACGTTAACACAAGATACCACCGGCCAACCCACTGACCTAAAAGTGATTCCTTATATTATCGTCCCCGCCCGCCTTGTCTAGCGGGGACTGGAGCATTGTCCCGTCGTTCAATCACGACCAACGCCACATCACTTGCTTCTCGACAGTACCCCAAATTTCACCACTGTTCGGACTCCCACTACCCTTCCCCTCCCAAAATTTAGCTCTTGAGCGATCTTTGCTCGTTTATGTGACAGTGCTCAAACTCACTTCCATCTCTCAATCTAACTATGGAAGCTCAACACCACCAGGAGAGTCCGAAATGGGAGACCGCCCCTGAGCTTGATCCCAAATACGACGACTACCTGGGAGACTTCCCCACGGTCGCCCACATCGGGGAACCCCGCGATGCCGAGAGGGGCTACGCTGGCCATCTCAATGACATGCAGAAGGCCCAACTCTTTCAGCTCCGATCCTTGCTGGAGGCCGAAGGACACACCGAGCGCCTGGACACTCTGACTATGGTAAGGAGTCCCCGCGCAGAGAACCCGCGTGAGGCTAAAAGCTATCATAGCTCCGCTTCCTGCGTGCCCGCAAGTTTGACGTCAACCTGACGAAGCAAATGTAAATGTTCTATCCGCTTGGCTGCTGCCCATTAGAAAAAGCACTGACTCTTATCCGCGATGGAGGCTCATCGAGTTCGAGAGCTGGCGGAAAAAGTCTCTCCTCGATGCTCTGGTGCCCACCTGGGACTATGACGAACGCGAGGCAATGTTGAAGTACTACCCTCAGTACTACCACAAGACCGACAAGGTAGGAATGGTTCTTTGTAGTCATCAAAGGCACTAATGGAAGCATCGCATAGGACGGCCGCCCGCTTTACATCGAGCACCTGGGCGGGATCAACCTCACCGCCATGCGTTCAATCACCACCGACGAGCGCATGCTGGACAATCTCGCGGTCGAGTACGAGAAGTGTGCCGACCCCCGTTTCCCTGCCTGCTCCCGCCAGGCTGGACAGCTCGTCGAGACCTGCTGCACCATCATGGACATGAAGGGCGTCTCTCTCGGCAAGGCCAGCCAGGTGTACGACTACATCAACAAGGCCTCCGTTATCTTGCAAAACTACTATCCCGAGCGTCTTGGGAAACTCTACATCATCAACGCCCCGTGGGGCTTTTCCACCGTCTGGAGCTTCGTCAAGGGCTGGCTCGATCCCGTCACCGTCAACAAGATCCACATCCTGGGCGGAGGCTACCAGAAGGAGCTACTTGGCCAGATCCCCGCTGACAACCTGCCTGTCGAATTCGGCGGTAAGTGCGTTTGCGCCGAAGGCTGCCAGAACAGCGACGCTGGTCCTTGGAGGGATCCCCAGTGGAAGCTGGATGCCTGGTGGGAGAAGACAGATGCCATCGAGAAGGCTAACGTGGCGTTGAAAGGCACGGCCAAAGACCCTGCGCTAAGAAACAAGAGTAGATAGAGGGCCGATATTGCTGGCCAGGTTTGCCCAGTGCTGCCATATGCCGGCTCGAATCCGGATGTCGTCGCTGAAATTTTCGTCATGTCCGACGCTGCATCTATGGATTAATCACTCATTGATCCGATGAGACTGAACCGGAAGTCTTCGCGCAACGTGTTGAATTGCTTGGTCTTGCGTGAATGCAGTCCAGATATCCGTAAATATGTCCAGTTGCCTATCGATTTGTTGCCAAACGTGGGAAAAGACTCTCAATACCCCAAGCACGTGATGATGATGCAAAGATGGAAATACAGTCGCTGTGCAGTAATTCTACCTCTGAAAAATTAAGCGTTTTTAAACCTTCTAATTAGGCTTATCTTGCCGGGCAGATTTAGCTTCATTGAGCCGTCATGACTGTCATCGCTAACAACGAAGTTGCAGAGTCGAGGGCTTGCGTTGATACCGAAAACCCTTCAGTTGAGCCTATGACTCAAAATAAATACCCAGGGGTTCAACAAGTGACTTGGTTTTATTACAGGGTGGGCCCTGAGTTGTCCGCATACTGAGTGTCAATCCATCCGATTTCCGCATGACTCGTGTACACAGCACCAACGCTCCAGCTTTCCCATCGCTCAAGGCCGCAACTCGTTGGACTTCTCCGAGCATGATGACCAGAGGAATAGGCTAGTCAGCCACACAGTTTCTTGTTTGGATACGACATCTGTATAAGATAGATTCCTCCGGTTCTCGCGAAGGGCAACATATCTGTGGAAATTGAAACCTGGCTCTAGAAAGGTCTCGGGCTTCGATAGTTCTTTGAATGGAAATTGTGGGAGGACATCCAGAAAGTTACGTTAGCGAATCACATGGCTTCCACAAGAGAGTAAAAGGGCTATGCTATTGATAATCAACGGCTCAAGAAGCGCAAGTGGAGGTTGTGGCTAACGTGAGACGTGGCTGGCTCCAGCCAAAGGTATAGGGGCAAGTAAAAAATCCTTGTCGTGTCTATCCCTGCATATAACCTTTTGACTTATAGAATTACAGTATATCTTATGAGGGAAAATTGACTATCAGGCCAGCAGGCTGCTAGAAGTACTGGCAGTAGGGGTGTGAAGGTTGGGGTGGGTAAAAAATACCTTGTAGGGATCTTTTACTATCACTGCATACCATCGTAATTTTACTATATAGGTGTTACAGCAGACTGTAAATGCTGTAGTTAAAATCGCGAAAAAAGGGTAATTTTCGCCGAAGATGTAGCCCGTTAGCTGGGGCTCGCAAAGGTCAAGCGTAATTTTACTATGGTATCTTGGGTAAGTTTGAAACCCACCACATATAGTTAATGGGCGGTGATCCACAGACAGCTTGCGTTCACCCCTTGAGTGGCTGAAAACTCATATACTATGGTGGTGGGTGTGTTTGGTATTCGGCTTAGATCAGCTTGATCGCAGCCAGAAAGATGTCTAACAAGGGTGTAAACCTTTTGCCCGCAACCATAGTAGATGCTTCAGGAAGGTCAACAAACCCGGGGCCTGGACGCAGACCCGGTCGGCCACCCCGACGGGGTTTAGTTACACTGGATGTCCAGATGTTTTTCTTCAAATTTCGAAGGCAGAGAAGACTGAAAATGCTTGCCGTACCCCGGAAGTCTTACCACTACCTTTAACAATTGTAAAACAATACTTTGTGCGTTTGCTACAATATTGAAAGCTCTGGTAAGGCCGCATCCTGAAGTAGGTCTGGAGTTGCATCGAGAACAGGGTTTTGAACAATCAACTGATAACACTGCTGTGAACCTTATGGTTCCGAATAGCCGTCGCTACGGCATGTGGTGTGTAGAGCCAAGAAGGGTTGATTAATTAAAAGGAGTTCTATCCACTCAAGCGCTAGAAGGGTACATTTTGGGGGTAGTAAGGTAGCTAATACGAGCAGGGTCTTTAAGGCCTTCAGAGCTATCAGCCTGAATTCTGTAGTAGCCTTTTGCAGCTTCTTTGGCTTGGACGCACAAGATGAGACCAGGGATCGTTCTTACTTGGATTAGGTATAGGTAGGTCATGTTACCTCTTTTCTGCATCAATTATGCTCTTCAAGGGACGATGTATTAGCTGTTGTTTATATCAATGAAGCAGTGTGCTGTGTTTCCTTCAACCCCCTTACCCTGGTGTTTTTAGACTCATGACGGGGAAGCCGCGATTTAACAATTTTACTTGATTGATCGCGAGAAAATGCCCATTAATACTCAGGTAGGTATATATAGCATACTCTTTTCCTTCTTGCTTCTTCCTATCTCAACAAGTCAATCTTGACACATTATCACAATGTCACTCACAACATGGATGACCTCTTTCCTCATTCTCTCGACTCTGAACTTTGGGCACATATTCGCTGCTCCCAGTTCCGCCGAGCATGACCTGCTTTCACGCAATGCCAAGCGAGAATTGAAGTCGTGGGTTGCCGTAGGTTCAGAGGGACCATGGCCGTGCAGTGACAGCCAGTTGGAAAAGATCAAAGGCGCAGTAGACGACGCAAAAGCCCTTGCGAACGCGGCAATTTCCGCCTTGAATGATCATGGGGCGTCTCGAGAGCCTACAAACGTTGGTTTGGTGGTAAGTTGCCCGGATCTCGATTTCCCCTCACTCCCAGTGAGTGGTTTCGAACGAGTATTAATCGAATGCTGTTCGTCACAATCAGACAGCGTCGCTCATGGCCTAACTCCCGAAACCATCAAAAAAAAGCACTACCAAACTGTACTTGCGGAACTACGCCCGCCCACATCCGCCACTCTCAAACATCCCGAGCAAGACGGCCCAGACCCAAAAAGACTGGTATTTGGCTGTCCAAAGGCCAAAAGTTCGTTGTGTCGCAATAACCCCAGATCAGCTGGCGCGATCGACGCTGACAAACCCCCGGTTAACGCTGGCAAAAGCGCGGTCGACGGTGACATAGGCGCGGCCAAGGATGTCAAACCCTTCACTGTCAATATTATAATCCTCTGCCCGGCTTTCTTTGAGGAAGTCAGCCAGTCAGAGATGATATCCAACTGGAAAAAGAAAGAGAGAGATTACACACCCTCGGCAGGCTTGGTATTGCTACACGAGACGCAGCATATCTCTGCCATTGTGGGTGCAGACAGCGTCCTCGAAGACATCGGGTACTCGATCAGAGAGTGAGTTAATTACCTTGCCATAAATTGAACTATACTCCTGCTTTGTCTTCAATGTTGCATTATCTGTAACCTTCAGAAACTGACAAAGGAGCCGAAAGATGCCGAATTATCAAGGACGAGTACCAGATCAAGAACGCCCGGAACTACGCATTTTTCGCTTTGGATGTGGCTGCAAACCCTCCTCAGTCAAAGGCACCGAAGCTATAGGGCCTCTCTGCCTCGGCTTCAACGATTGTAACGTCGTTAATGCAACTTGGCTTGACTCGAAGTTGTTCACGTCTTGAAGAAATACAACTTCCGCTGGTAATAATCAAAACCTCGAACATCATTAAAGAAGTTATGGTACTTGGGGATAGCGAATCTAGAAAATTGCCCAAAAAGAAGGTAGAGAAAAATAGTTGAATCCAATCCGTTGTTACCCCTATGACCCGCTTAGAATTTGAATGGAGAGGTGGTTCATGACGAATCGTCCAGCTTTGAATCGAGCCGACAGGGCGTACAGATCCCCAAATTCCACGATGTCGTCTCCAGTTGACGACAGCAAGAGGCTTAGTGCCGCCAAGTAGACCTTGTTTCCTCACCACTGGCAAGCTCCGCCGCAGTGAACGCTGCCGTCGTTGGAGGTGCCAGAGACCGCCCAGCTCGCCGTGCCGACTAGGTTGGAGCCGATCATGCCGCCCCAGTCGACGCCCTTGTTGCCCCTCGGGAAGTGGACGGTGACCCTGCAGCCCAGGCCCCTTATGCCGGGAATCGCCTGGCTGCTGAAGGCGGCTTCCTCGCCCCTGTAGTTTCCGGCGTAGTTTACAAAGGTGCTGTCAATGGCCGCCTTGAGGTTGTCGCGGTTGACACTGTCGCAGCTGCCGGGGTGGTCGATTGTGACGGTCCAGCGCTCGCAGTGGTCGCAGCCCTTGCGCCAGCAGCGGGTCTCGAGGGCTCCTGCAAGGGAGGGGAATGCGGAGCTGAGGCCGTAGAAGAGAAAGAGAGTAGTGAAGAGGAAAAGAATAGGTCGGCTGAGGTGTGCCATGTTGATGGTGTGCTTGAGAATGGCTGGGAAAGACAGTAGTTACAGGAGATGTATGATTTGGCTTGAGTGTGTAACTCTTGGCTTTACTCATGTACCACGATACCATAATGCCCGGACAAATGTTGGCTTTATATCTCTATTTCATCTAGCGATGTTCAAACCAAAATGGCCAACCTCGAACTCGATGAATCTGTAACTACCACATGCTGGCACTCCTCACCCTAGCATCTCATTAGCAGACGAGCACAAAGTTTCCAACGAGGAGCGAGCGGTCTGCCACGTTTTCAGACGCGTTGTCGACGTCTTTTCACAAGTGGAAATTATGGTTCCGAATTAATGATCCAACATGCTTTGAACTTTTTGCCCACGTCACGGCATGGTACTGGTGGGTTCATCAACTTAAAATGAGACGATGTCCTCGTGGGCGACTCTTCGAATTCTGACTGGACGACAGTTAAGTTGGAGGGAAAGTGACCCTGATTTCGAGCAGAAAAGGAATCAACGATTAAGTGTACGTCGTTGCACTAATACGAGCTTCAAAGGGACGAGCGAGCCGTTCATCCGATATCTGACTCGCTCGAGAGATGGGCTAAACTTGCGGGTTTCGTGGAGAACCGCCATTCTCTTCTCCATACCCCACGTGGATCTTGTAGTCAATGTCAACCAATGCCCAGCAATCTTTGGCTATATCGAAGTGCCAACCTTGATTAATTACACAAGACAAGCTTTTTATTTCCCGTGACGGCCGTGACGGAAACGATTTCTCCCGTCCCACAAAGGTCCCAGTTGTCCTGAGTGCTGTTTTTGACCAATGACAGGCTGTACATCCCACGCGTGGACAGGCTAATAAACGGGAAACAGAAGCGGGTGATCTGGACGGAGGTTATTGCCGATTGTCAAGACTGCTTTGGAGTTGTCGAGATATGCTGTAGGCCTCGTTGTAAGTGAACTGGTTCTCATAAGTAAGACGACAAGTTCCTGTTCTTGTCTAGTCCTGTTCGCCCATCAGCATCAACAATCATTTGTGAATCGCCTCAACTGCCCAAGCAAACAAATTAGCCATGCGTTTCAGCTCTTTTCTCGCTTGCCTTGTCATGGCGCCATTGACACTGGCAATTCCTGCCGATCTACCTGCTGTTGATGATGTCTCCGTTACGCCGAGGGCGACCGGTGATATCGAGCTTCCCGACCTTCCCGAAGACTGGAAGACTGCTCTGGAAGGCTACTTCAAAGGCAAGAACAACCCGTTCAATATTTTTACATAAGAGCTGTACTTGGTACTTGCTCTTGCGGCTTGAAATCGTTCTAAGACTTTCTAGAGGAAAAACTGACAACGGTGACAGACATGGACCTCGACAGCAGGGACTTGGACAAGCGAGGTGATGTGCCTTTTCTGCATTGCGGATGGCGGCGGTTCTTCAGTACGAACCCCCTTTGCAACAGATGATAGTCAAAGGAGAATTGTGGCTGATGTTGTCCCAGGCTGCCTCGGATCTCTGACGCCCGGTGGCGTTACGTGCATGTGGGCGATCGCCGCGCGTGGTCTTGGTAGGTAGACTAAAAAGGTTTGGCCTGGCGAGATGCTAACGCGACACCAGATGTCAAGGAGGACTCGAAATGCTCTGCTGCCATCGTGGCCAGCATTCTTTCTGCTGTGAGTCTTCTTGTTGAGTTGCTTCAGAGTGGACGGGCGGAAAGCTGATCCTTTCTTCAAACAGTCCAACAACTGCAAGTTGTGTGTCAACGGCCATCTCTAGACGGCACCCGGTCACCAACCACTCAGCGTGTTCTTTCCATATCGCTTTGAAGCTTGATGTGCTTATTTCGTTTGTGTCCGACAGCATCTAGGGTTTCCGACTCTCGGCTTCTCATTCCTTTCTTCACCCAACTGATGTTCGTTACATCTGTCGTCCCCTCCGAGTTATCTAAGAGTCGCGACGTATGCACCTACATGGTTTTCGGTGTGATGGCTGGCGGTAACAGATAAAATAAGTAGTCCGATTTACATGAAAAATGTCGCAGACGCTTCCACTTCCCGTCGAATGTGACGAAAGAAGACGGGAGGCAAGATGGCTACTGTTTAAGTACAAAGCCTTTTGTGAGAGCTCGGTGAAAAGACAACGTATTGGGAGGAGTACGATACGGTCTTGGATACACATTTCTCGACACGACGTTGTCCCATCATGCCGAAGAATCCTCTATCTGTGCTCAACACTCTTCACCTAGGCTCAGATGCCGAGATATCTCTTGTCCCACTGGCGAAGCCTGTCGTGAAACCGCCTGCGCTCATTCTCGCAGGGACTCAGGGACATCCGATGCGAGAACGAAAAGACCACGCCCCGGTCCCGGAACAGGCAGGCGATCTCCGCGATCTCCACGATGTCGGTCCTGCGACTGTCGCTGTTCGGCCACGGGTACATCGTGACGCTCCTAAGCCCCCTGGCCCGGCCGGACGACCTGGCTAGGCTCTTCATCTCTTCGTGCATCGTCGGGTGCAGGCAGACGACGTCCAGGGTCTCCAGGCTCGCGGGCAGGAGAGCACCCAGAGGCTTTGACTCCTCGTAGCAGTAGCTGTCCAACGAGAGGTGCTTGAGAGCTCCAAAACTCCTCAAGGAGATCATCCGCTGCCGGAATAGTTGTTGGGTATGGACGGCGTACTCGGCCACCTCCAGCACCAGAGTCTCGAGGGTTCTCTGGCTTTGTATCAGCGCGTTCAGGATGGCCAAGACGTCCACGTCGGTGATCAAGGATGTGCTCGGCACGCTCAGCTCTCCGTCGGCCATTCTGAATTTGAAGCTGACCAGGCGGTCGCAGCTAAGCAACATCGGTTCCAGCGCAATTCGAGGCAGTCCGAGCCCCCGTAGGTCGAGGTGCGCAATGTCCCGGAGGGAAGATGTTGGCGAGCTGACGATGCTCGATTCTCGGGGTACCCGCAGCCTCGCCTCCAGCATCTGGATGTTCGGCGCGTACTCGATCAAGCTCCGGAGGAAGAAGGTGAGGCTCACGGAGGCCCATTCGGGGAGGTTTCGCGTCTTGATCGACACCTGATGCAGCATCGGCGACCTCGATCCCTTGAGCTTGGGAGCTAGCACCTTCCTGGTCCGGGGTTGAGCTGCTTGAGCGATGTGCGGGTTGAAGATGTCTCTGCCGCCGACGTCCACGTCCAGTGTTTCCAGCCCAGAGAGCTTGGGGACAATGAGATGGAGTAAAACCAGGTACATGAGGTCGACGCTCTGCTCGTAACTCAGACTCTGGTAAAAAGACCCCAGCCCGGCAAGCTCCGAGTAACACATCAAGAACCTGCCCATTGTATCCACAAACGGGGCTTCGTATCCGCCCAAACGATCGACCATTTGGAACTGGCACTTTAGCACCAGGTGTTTGACGAGCCGGATGGTATCGCGCTTGCGAGCTGTTCGGCCAAAGTTCAACAGCGCGAGCAGGTCTTTGAGGCTCCGCACATTATGCGAGACTCGGTGGTATAAGACGGGCACTCCAAGGGCGTAGAGAGTCCGCGAGGCGCGGCAGAGGACCGTCAGGGGGGACGTTGGCGGGACTCGCTGTAGGTCATGCAGGTGACGGCAGATTTCGACAATCAGCTCGTTTGGCAAAGCACTCAGCCTGTCGATGGCCGGCTGCGGTATTCTGTGCCGAAGGTGTGTAGGCGGATGCATGGTCGTCGTCCATAGAGGTCGGATACTGCATTCCTGAACCATATCAGCCAGGCCGCCCCGTCGCTCTTGTCGATTGCTTTCTTTAGGTACTGTGGCAATATCTATCGATGTTGGTTGTCAGAAGCTGATCAGCAAAGCAGTGAGAATTGGGTGTTCTTGCGATGAGATTAGGCCTTTCTAGAAACTAGAAAAGCGCCAGAGTGCAAACAAATCCTGAGTGTTTATAACGTAGAACCTGAACATAAAAGTTGTGTTTCAAGGTTTCCACAACAAGCAAGTAGAAGATTGGAAAAAGAAAGAAAGAAAGAGAACCTGGATAATATAACACCAGGGCGAAGAAATAGAGTTGCGATTCCCCAGGGAACCGCCCACTTCCACTTACATCCGTCTCAGCCTTTCTCACCTTTTGACTTAGGCTTCTTTACTCTTTGCTGTATTGCATCGTTACCAGGGTCGCAAAGACTTGTGGATCTCTTCATTTTTCAGTTCTATGTCTTTCAACCTTCCCATGTTTCAATCAACTCGTTCAGCTCCACGGAACCCAACCCCCCCCTCTCTCTTCCAGGCCTTAACTAAAGTCTGCCATCTGACTGAACCTTTTGTTAGTAAACCAACTTAGCAAGAAACTGATGTTATTGCCTAGCTGAAGAATTATCTTAAACTTCCACTTTTAACGTTATGAGGCTAGGCTGGTTGCTACAGCCTGTCCGCACTCTCTTGTTATCACAAACCAGTCACGAATTAATCAACCGTCCGAGGCATGGGAAAACACTTCTGTTGACTCTCTAGTTCCTACACCCTCTTCAGCATGCTCGACTTGAGCGTCAGACCATTCCACACCTCAATCGTCCGCTCGTCTTTCGCCCCGTGGAGCCGGAGCATCACGGACAATCCTCCTACTAGGAAGTCGATCGAGGGACCATCGTCGCCGCGCTCCGCTGGAAGCGCCGCCGGCACGAGCTCCAGGGCCTCCAGCTCCCCGAACCCCGCCCGCGGCGCGCCGTTCGCGTCCTTCTCGATCCTCCAGCCCTCGGACCAGTGCCCGACCCACTCCTCCCACCGCGCGCCCACCTCTCTCGACGGATCCTTGACGGGGACGGCAAAGTCCTGGACCATCTCCAGCGTCCCGATGTACGGCCACCCCTTGAGGTGCGCCACGGCGTGCGCGACCTTGGCGCACACGTCGTGGCCCTCCCACCCGTTCGTCATGACGGCGACGCCGCACCCTTCGGCGAGATCCCGGCCGTCGACCGCGCCGGTGGTGTCCGCGAAGCCGACGACGTAGCACCGGAAGGACGGGCTGTTCCCGCCCCAGTGCCCGAACGCGTGGCCCCTCTTCCGGGACACCATCCACGAGAGCGCCATGCCGCCCTGGACCTCCGTCAGCATCTCCGCCGCCAGCGCCTGGGGGAGGAACCTCTCCGTCCCCGGCGGGACGTCCGGCCCGAGAGAGCTCTGCACGGCGCTGATGAGCCTGAGCAGGTCGGCGGGCGTGGTCCACACGCCGCCGGACGCAAGCTCCGGGTGGTGAAGCCACGGCGTTTCGTGGGGCTTGTTGCCCGTCCACCAGGACCGCGCGAAGTTGCCCCCCTCGTCTTCCTGCGCCGGGGTAGCGAAAGTCGAGTCCGCCATGCCCAGGGGGTCGAACACGTGCTCCTGGACGAGGTCCGGGAACGGCTTCTCGAACACCGTCTCGAGGATGATCTGCAGCATGGCGAAGTTGCCCCCGCAGTAGGCGAACTGCTGCCCGGGGAAAGCGCTGAGCTTCTCGGGGAGGTTGTGGCCGCCGTTCCTGTCAAGGAGCGTGTCCAGCGCCGATGGCACGTTGTCGGCGTACCCCGTGTAGCTCGAGGTGCGGAACCCGGCCGTGTGGCTGAGGAGGTGGCGGAGGGTGATCTGGCGCAGGATCCCGGGGGGTCCCAGGCTCGCGAACAGCTCGGCGGGGAGGACGTAGAGGAGCTTGTCGTCCAGGGACAGCTTTCCTTGGCTCACGAGCCTCATGACGGTAGTGCCGGCGATGGGTTTGGAAATGCTGGCGGCCTGGAAGCGTGTTCCCTCGTTGTCACCGACGGTCGAGAAGCATCGCGCCTCGATGCTGCCCCTGTCAAGGACCGCGACGGAGACGGATGGGGTGCTGAGAGACGCAAGAAACTTCTCGGGCGGCGAGGGTGGATCGGTCTGCCGCGCAAAAACGTCCGCGAGCTTGTCGAAAAAGGTCATAGTGGTGTATGTGCGTACGGCTTACAACGTTGTTGTGTTGATTGGGTTTCTGTTTCGTTCCTATCCTCAGAGACAGACTCAAGAGTCAGGGACTCTGCAGATCTTAACCACACGTCGTAAAAATCTCCTCTGTCAGGTTTTCTTGGCTCATCTTGCAGGAATGGGGATCGTGGTCCCGAGGACACGTTGCAAACGCGCGTCTCTTTCGCGAACCACGTTGCTGTTGACGATGCGGGGATTACGCTGGGGGTTTAGGGTGGTCAGCAAACGGGGATTCCAGCCAGTATTCGTCAAAAGATGACGCCGCGGAGCAAGCTCGACAAGTTCCAATGATACTACTGAAAACGATTTACGTCAACCACGAGCATCCAAAACCGTCTGTCTCACTTCTTCATGTTCCGTTCGTGTAGTGAAGGGTATCATAGGGGACATGAACAAGTGTGTGGTCAGCGGTGAGAGGGTAGATAGCCAGCAGAGCAGCATTCCCGTCGGGAACTGCGATGATGCATATGGAAGGGTTTGGGCAAGACTAGAGCCGGGTTTTGGTTCGTTTGTGTCAAGCCTCTCTCCTTGACTTGCCGCCCTATAGGAGTTTCCCACGCCGCATGAATAAACGATGCCCGCCCTATTTGATCGGCAGACTGCAACGAAAAAGGCTTGGTAATTCAAGACCCACCCCCCGCACGAGACGGAATTCAAATCGCGGAAGACACTCGTTTGTCTACCAGACTCTCTCTGCACCGTAATGCCACGACACCGGCAAAACGGTGTCCCTCCTTCGGCCAGGAACCCGAGTCCGAACTCGTACCCCCATCGCTGGCCGAATCAGGCAATCCTCCGGCGAGTTCCCCCCCTAGGCGTCCCGACCACCGATCCATCCGGGCCCCGGGCCCCGGGCCGAAAGTGTCTTTACGACGACCATTCCGCCATCTTCTGGTGCCCAGTGGTTTTCCGTTGCGTAATGCCTCCGAAGGCGCCAAGTGTCCACGCGGGGACGACTGCGGGAGAGATTTCAAAGCAGATGGTCCTCCTCCATCTCTCAGAATCCCAAAGAGGTTGATTTCCAAGCGACACTTTTGTGGACAAAAGAGTCTCGCGGTATATAAGTTACCATCCCGTCGTTCTTAGGCTTGCAAAGATGCCGAACGACATTCCTCCCTTTCCCGAGCATCCAACAACACCCAGCACGATTCCCCTCCTCTTCCCTTGACAAACCACAAGCACACCAGAGAAAGCCACACGTAAATAGCCAACCCAAACAAACAACAACCATGTCCAGGAACATCAAATCAGTCCCGACATCCGCCTACGACGAGGTGATCCAAACCGTCCAAGCCTACGTCCAGGCCGTCGCAAAGGCGGACCGCGCCCTCCTCGACCTCGCCTTCCACACCGACGCCACCATGACCGGCTGGGCGCCCGCCGACGGCACGCTCTCCTCGGGCTCCTACAGAAACCTGCACGCCTTCTTCGACACCTACGGCCCCGGCCCGTCCACCAAGGCGAGGTGCGACGTCCTCGCCATCACGCCCACGACCGCCGTCGTCAGGGTCGACATGGAGGACACCCCCGACGGCCCGCCCTACACCGACTTTCACACGCTGATCAAGGTCGAAGCGGGGTGGAAGATCATTGCGAAGGTGTTCCATGCCTACGAGTCTTAAGAAGGGGGGGGTGTGGGTTGAGCTGGCTGTCCGCCCGGATGCCCTCTGGAGGATCGATGGAAACGATCATGGTTTCGTGTTGGACAGCAAGAGTCCAAGACAAGAAGTAGCCTGCCAATCCAAGAGAGACGAGCGAAAACAGCCGGTGGGTCCTCACTACCCAACGATATTGAGTGGCAGATGTACGGGTTCTTTAAGCAGTGAAGTGTCGCTAAAGCTTGGCGTTGTTCACCAAGAAATTTCACAAAGATAAATCAAACAGATAATCCATGTAGTCAAAATATAGACATCAAAATTATATGAAATTTGTTCGAGTAGATACCCGTGTAGCACCGTGGCCGTTGGCCTCTATGGTTGCGCAAGAATAGACATTAACCCCCCATTAATTTTTGATCAGTGCTTCAACGATAGCGTCGAGTTTGACTTCTCCAACCGCTCCAGCTCCTCGGTCAGTATGTACAAGCTCATCCTCACACCGGCACCGCAGAACTGAGTGCTGTTGCCGGGGCATGTGAAAGAGCACTCGGTGCCCGTCACATTGGCCGCCGGCCTGGTCTCATCGGCGCCACCCAGGCTCAGCGAGTCGCCACACCAGCACTCGCGGCCGTACTCGACACCCGCGTAGTTCGTGTCGTAGCAGGCGTTCAGACACATGTCAATGGTCATATTGACCCGGTTGAGGATCTGGGTCGGCAGCAGGCGGCCGATCTCAGGCTCGGAGAAGCATCCGTAGTACGTGAAGTTTTCGTTGCCGGGCGAGATGACGGGGCCGGTCGGCGTGGGAGTGGCAGACGATGTCGATGTCGTGGTGCCGGGGAGGACACTGGACGACGATGTAGTCGGCAAGTTTGTTGTCAAAGGAGTGGACGAGGTGCTGGAGGCCTCAGCGGTTACGGAACCGATAGTAGTGACGGTGGAGTTGGATGGGGTGGAGGAAGCAGTCGTGGTAGATACTTCTACTGTGGGTTCCACAGCGGCCGCAGTTCGAGATCCCGTCTCCTCGGCCAGAGGAGTTTCAGTGGTCGTGGCGACGGTGGTTGCGGTTCCGTTTGAAGGGACTGCCAAACTCGAGAAAGTCGTCGTAGTGGCAGCCGCCGTCGTCGACGTCTCCGAGTCAACAACAGCTCCCTCGGGCGAGTACACGTAGACGCTCAACCTGTTACTAGCACCGCAGAGCTGGGTGCTGTCGCCGCCGCAAGGGAACGAACAGTCGTCCTGGTTCGCGGCGAGGACGCTTCCTGTGCCGAATTCGTCACCGCACCAGCACTCTCGGCCGTATTCTGTGCCAAAGTACTTGTTGCCCTGGCAGAATCCGCCACAGATTTCGAGAGTCATGGAGTCGTTGGCGTACATGCGGGCGCCAAGAGCGCGAACGCCATCACCCTCAGTGTAGCAGCCCTCCAAGAGCCAGTCGCCAACCCGCTCGTTGGTGGGCGGAGCAGTGGCAGTGGGAACAGCCGTTGAAGTCTCGGTGCCAGTCGTAACGGCGGCGGTCGACGTCGGCGCCGGCAGTTCGCCTTCAAGCTTGTACAGGTTGAGTCTGGTTGAGCCACCGCAGTATTCGGTGCTGTTGTCGGCGCAAGCCATGCTGCATTCAGCGGCATCAACGGGAAGAGATTTGGCCGACAGGACGTTTCCACACCAACACTACAGCAACAGAGTTAGCGCCTTACATTATCCAATAGATGAAAGAAATATCGTCAAGTTTGCTTACCTCTCCTCCGTACTCCAAACCGGCGTACGTGTACTGACTTGCAGCACAACCCTCGATACACGATGCAACAGTCTTCTCATCGGTGGGAATGAGGTAGGTCAACGCGCGCTCGTCGGCGGGCTCGGTGTAACAGCCCTGGCTCACGTACTGTCCTACGCCAGGGTTGACCTCAGGGCCCGCCGGATCAGGGCTCGGGGCGGGCGTAGTGGTGTTTCCGTCCCACTGGACCGAGTCGGCGAATACGGAGAGAAACGCGCCAAGGCCTTCCGTCTCGCCGAATCCGTTGCCACCGCAAACCTGGTTGAGATCTCCGCCACAATCGAACTGGCAGTTGCGGGGGTCGACCTTTTCGACAGGAATACGCGGGCCGCCCCAGCACTCGGTGTGGTACTGCGTGGCGCAGAAGACGTAGCCCTTCTCGGCGCAAGCGGCGATACACATGGCGTTGGTGTTGTTGGGGTTCCCGTACAGCTGGTTCGTGAGTTGGCGGCCTGGGTTGTTCTCCCTGTAGCAGCCAATGTAGCGGTACTTGCCTTGGCCATCGGGCAACAGAGGCGGCGCTTGCTCGGCGACGGCTGTGCACTCGAAGCTGAACAAGTGCTTCTCAAAGTTGGGGTCGTTAGTGTTCATCGTCCAAGGCGCGACTCCGGTGTATGGGTCGGTGTTCCACTGCGCCTTGGGCACCGTGCAGATCATGGTCGCAGTAGCGCTCTCGCCGGGACCGAGAACAGTGCCTTCGGCAAGGTCTACCAAGTTGGCAGCTTGGATGATGCCAGGGATTCCAAAGGGCGGCTTCGAGACGGTGAGGGAAAGCCTGACGGCGCCCTCGCCAGCGTTGTTCGTGACACGGAACTTGAGCGCTCTTGAGCTGTTTTCGGTGACGTTGCCAAAGCTGAAAGGCTTGTCCGCTTCGTACTCGACCCAACCAGTGCCATCGGGCGTTTGGAACTCAACCAGAGCCGCAGGAGCAGGGCCTGCAGAGCCCGCGATCGTGAAGGACTTGGTTCCGCCGTTGGAGGAGACCTTGAGGTAGGCACCGAAGCTGCCGCTAGTGGCAGAGTCGAAAGCAATGCGAACCGTGACGGCGGTGTTGGCGGGAATCGTAGCAGGAACGTTGGTGAGCGTGAACTTGCCGACGGTGAGACTGGAGGTTGCTCTGTCCCAGCTCGTAAAGGGGCCCGCAGCGCTCGTTGTGGAGAACTCGACGTCGGTGATGGACAAGTCCGAGTTGCCCTGGTTCGACAGAATGACACTCTCGTCGGTGCCGCCTTCTTGCCCGGCAATTACGCCCTGGAAAGTGACAGTGGGGGGCGTGATGGACAGCAGCGGATTGGCGCTTTCACCGGTACCAGTGAGTCTGATGTGCGTGCCCAGGCTGTAGCCCTCGGCATCGTTGGTTGTGTCGACGATGATGTCAGCGGAAATGAGACCGACGGTCGTGGGCTTGAATACGGCGCCCACGGTGAAGGTCTCGCCGGGGGCCAGCGTAAGAGGGAGCGTGGGCACGCCAGAGAGCGTAAATTCCTCCGCTTCGTCCAGAGCGACGGTATCAACGGTGACGCCAATGACGGCAGTGCAGGTGACAGTGCGCGGCTCGCTCTCAGAACCGACGTCGACGGTACCAAACTCATTGGTAGACGTGCAGTTGAGAGGAGTCGTAACGGGCGAACCGAAAGCGTAGATGTAGCCCTGGGTGGTGCCCTGGTACATGATTCCGTCTCCGAAGACGGCCCTGGTGAACTTGGTGGTGGCCGGGACGCTGAAGGACTTGATCAGGTTCAAAAAGCCGTCTTTGGGGACGGCCTCAAAGATCTTGAGCTGCGAGCCCTGTACATCGGTCGTCCAGAGAAGGCCGGTGCCGGGTTGGCCATTGAGGGTCGTGACGGTGCCGTGGCTGACACCGAGGATGTAGGCGTTGTTCATCGGGGTGTCGGCGACCTTGGTGAAGGAGGGAACACCAGCCTCGCAAGAGAATTTGAAGACATGGGTGGGATACTGGATGACTTGTAAAGGTTAGCGATAGTCCCCAGCCACTACCGGAAAAGCCAGTTATTCTCACCATTGATGTAGATGTAACCACCCTCGCCCGGGTAGACACCTGCGCCGGCATACACGGAGTTTTCATTCTGGTAGACTTGGAGCACATCGTCCAGGCCATTCGCGCCGTTGCGGTAGCCACCCAAGTCATCCAGGTTGAGCCAGTAGGTCTTGCCGCTTTTCCCGGTCACCACGCCGATGCGACGAACCTCGCCGCAGGAAAAGGTGCTCGGTAGAATCTGCAGAGGACTGGTTCCCAGGTCTTTGTCGGCACCGTCCAGGGCCTGCTTTTCCCAGGGCATGAAGAAGTCGACCAGGGTCAGACTACCGTCTTCGTTGATGGTCATGTGGACAGCAGCCTCTTCCAGGGCAGTTGGGGGTTCACGGCCCTTCACGGGGATGGTGCTGAGCTGGGAGGCGTAGCCGTTGCCGGTGGCGTAGAACATGGAGCCGGCGTCGTCCGACGAGAGACCGCCGCCCGACATCCAGATACCAGCGCCCTCGACGTTGGCGGGAACGCCGTCACCCTGGGTAGCGAAGCGCTCGACGATGTTACCCGTCGTCTTGTCCCAGCCAATGACCCAGCCGGTGAAGTTGTACTGCACACAGTGAGAAGCAAAGCCGGCGTAGACGTAGTTGCCGACGTGGAGCAGGGCAGGTCGCTGGTGGTGGATGCCTCCGTTGAAGGACCGAATCGGGTTGTTCCTCGCGACGGTGCCCTCGAGGTCGACGGGGAAGTTGGGGCGATCGCTGAGGTCGTTCACGTCCAGCGCATGAAGGTAGTAACGGCCGGCCGGACGGCCTTGGGCGACATTCGGCTGGGTCTGGTCGGCGTACGTCTTGGCCGTGTAGTAAACAGTGTTGGTGGAAGGGTCAATGACACCGGTGGCGGTGATTCCGACGTGAGGCTGGATATCGTAACAGCCGTCCAGATCGGCGGTGAGGAAAGGAAGGTGGAGGTTGCGGGATGCGACAATGTCGCCCGTCTTTGCATTAAGTTTGTAGACATTATTCTGTGTTGTCGCGACGTAGACGTATTGGGTGTCGTCGCCGTCGGGCGTGTAAACGAGTGGCTGAGAGAAGATCTGCTCGGGGACGTTGCCGTATCTGCCCGGAAGAAGGGTGCGGAAGAGCTGGCCGAACTGGGAGCTCCCCACGACGGAGGGGTCCATGTTGTGATTTCTTCACCATTGTCAGTTGCTGGTCATATAGAGGGGTGCTTGATTGATCGATCGCCCATTTGACCCCCCACCGAGCGGAGCAGTGTCGTTGCGACATGGCGGCGATCGACAGCAGGGAGAGGAAGAGGGACAAAAAGGGAGGTAGAGAGCGCGCGAGAGAAAGAAAGAGAAGCGGGGAGGGAGTGCAATAGATGGATCATGACACTTACGTCTGGTACCCGGCTCGTGAGTTGTCGCCTCCCCAGGTGATGGTGTCGGTTGAGGCCAGGCCGTTGGCGAGGCCAACGAGGGCCGTCATCAACCACGTCTTGAAAGCCATTGCGAATGGCCCGTCACTTCACTGGCGGTTGGCCGTGGTTTTGGCTCTAAACGAAGGAAGCCGAAAACTGGCGGGAAGGAAGAAGAATGAGGGAAGGACGGTCTTCCATGCGAGCCAGGGAATGGGCGGGCAGCTCTCGATATTATCAACTGAATTGAATCCTTGAGGGGGGGGTAGCGTAGCGTGTGTGGTCTCTTTGGCGGCGACGGCGCCGAGCACAGCCCACGGGCCAAAAGGCACGAGAAGCGTGGGACCAATGCAGGGCCAACCCATGGCATGGATGGGGATGGATGGATGGCCATTGGCGTGGCATCAGCAGTGCAGGTGGTGGTCGGTCCGGCGGTGCCTACCACCCTTCCACGATGCTGCATCGCACCCCGGCGCGTGTTTTTATTTTTTTGATGGTTTGGGAGGCTAACGGGGTGGCCTACGCGACCCCGGACGGTCAGCTCGGTGGATAGGGACGGAAGCACGGATCTAACCAGTGGAACGGCGTCTTGTCGACAGGCTGCAGGGCGATGGGCAAAGCCTAGCCAAGAAAGGCCCGGGATGCAAGGTACGAGGGTGCGTCGGACAGGCGAGGCCGGGGATTGGGGGAGGAGAAGGGAAAACAGGGGAACTGTCGAGTCTTGGATTCTTGGAAGAAGATGGACCGGGTTCGAGGCTGGCCTCGAGCAATCTTATCATTGGCTTGGCCCTGTGCCAATTCTCTTGTCGCCATTTGGGGTTTTCGGTCCCGGTTGTGGTAGTGTCCTAGAGAAACTAGAGTAAAGGCACCAACCAGTTGAAGCCTCGAGGATGATTGCTGTACTGGACGATGGCTGTCATGAATGGCAGATACCCGGCGAGTGAAAGTTCTGGGCGACTTAGAACGACGACCTCGACGCTAGAAGGCGACATGAAGAAAATGCGGCATGGGATGATGCAACGGCAACGGCAACGGCTGTCGGCTGCGGCAGGCGTTTGTTGGCTGGTCCCGGTGGTGGTGGTATTGGTGGTGGTATTGGTGTTGGTGCCGGAGCTGGTAATGGTCGCAGCGCATGGTGACATGGGATTTTATTGGGGATCGGCGCATCGTCTGCGGGCTGCCAACGCCACAGCACACACACCATCCGGTGTTTTGGGGCTAGGGTAATTGGACCTTGCTGATGTTCGGATGGCTATTCGTAAAAGGCCATGGACATGGACAAGAGAAAGGGAGACCTCGGCAACGGCTCGAACGATGCCGTGGGAGGCGTCGGCAGCGGCGGCGACGGCGGCAGCGCCAGGCGAGACGGGAGGGACGGCACAGGCTGCGCGGTCTGTCGAGACAAGTTGTTGGTTACGTGGTGGCAACTAGTTTGGGGTGACGGTGATTGATGGGTTCGTTCTGGTGTGGTGGTCCGGGTATTGGCCGTGATCCGTGATGGATGGATGGATGGATGGATGGATGGATGGGATGTCCTCGGCGCGGCGTGTTTCTCGCTCTTCCCATCTTGTCGACTTTCCCAAAGGAGAAAGAGACAGAAGAGGGGCACTGGGATAAGTGGGACCCGGAACAGATACGGTTAAATGAGCTTCTCCACACCGCCACACATGCGCGCTGCGAGAGTGGCTCGGCTCATTCGCCGACGTCCCGAAAGCCCCGCCAGCCCCGCCAGGATTCCATTTGCTCTTTTGGCTGGCTGGAGCTGTTGTGCTCCGGTGCCCTCCTCACTGTTCTCGCTTGTCCTTCAGTGAGTGATTGTAATGTCTGGGTAAGTGAGTGAGTGAGTGAGTGAGTATGCGTAAGTGCTTCCCTCTAATTCCCATCATCATCATCATCATCATCATCATCATCATCATCATCATCATCATCATCGGCTGTAAAGAAGCCCTCCCCTCCTTGTCCCTGCTGCCTATCATCGCTCGAAATGCCCACTGTCATCCGGCAAGAGTGGTTCGTTTCTTGACCATGCAAGTAAGAAATAGCTTGGAAGACGGGATTTGTGATTCCGTCCAAAGATACAGAGACACGCTTATCAACATGCCCATCCACTCATCCATCGATTCATTCAGGCAATGTTTCTTGTCATTCCACTTTCACTCCCTCTCCCTCCCTCTCTCTCTCTCTCTCTCTAACGCTCCCTCGCCGATGTCCTCAATCATCTAGATTTTTGTTATCGCGTGCAACGCCCCGTACAGAATACCCCAAGTACCGGTGGCGACCGCCGTCCGCAATGGGAGATCTTAACTCCTGTGTTTGCCGACCCCCCCATGCGCCTTGACAGCCAACCGTTGCCAAGCCGTCTCCCAAGAAGCAATACATGATGGCCGCCTACTGCACGTCTCACGGCATGCGCCTATAGCGCCGTAAATAGCACTCTCCAAGAGACCTGCAGGGGAGGCCGAACGAGCCCCTTGCCTTATCCAGGCAAAAGTGCCACAAGCGCGAGACTCTCTCTTGCACAGCGGACGCACAAAGTTGCGTCCCCTCGGCCGAGTGAAGGCAAGTCAAGCCATGTGTGTGAGTGAGCGCTTACAGATCCATACGCACTCACTCAGGACTACAAGTCTCCAAGGGTTTCAGGCCGGCAAAGAAAATACCGAACTCTTCTACCGCTTTGCTTCGTAGCTTCTAGTGACAGCCGGATGACTCCCAGAAGGGGGGAATCCAGGAACGGAATCCGACACGAAGGCCGCTGCTACTACTACTTCCTAGCCGAAACGCCACCATGCACCTAGCTATGCACTGTTCCTTGCTACTCCTGGGTGCATCAAACTTCTGCTTCTTTTCCCCAACACTAGGTACGGATAGAGATGCTGATTGCGCCCTAGGAGTCCTTCATATGGGGAACAGCAGCACCGTCAAGACGTCATCTTTGCCCCTTTTGTGCCGCCTGCTGTCGTATTTCGATTCTGTTGGTTCTCTCCCCTCCATCGCCCTCTATCGCTCCTTTATCGTCTCTCTCTCTCTGTGTGTGTCTCTCTCTTTCGGTCTCAGGTTGCGTGGACCACGTCTTATCTCGTCGTAATCACCCTCACTGTCTCATTGGTCCCCTTATTGTCTCTCCCCCATTCGGCGTCTTTCGACTGCCCGTCCGGCGGTCATCCTGCTGCGCCCAGGCAACACCCAAGAACCCTCGAGATTGCACGCTCCGTCTTCCCACCGACAGCCAAGAAACTTGCCAGTCCCAACTTGCAGAAAACCAACTATCGATTCCCTCACCGCAGGGTGACCACACCGAGACGGTCCGGAAGGATCTCTCGGGATTTCTCCGTTGTGCAAAGCAGAGCGAGAGAGGCCGATCTTGCTCTCATCAGGCCACACATCTCACCATCCTCATCTCCCGTATGCATGCCCCTTTTCGGGCTCATGGGCCGTCTCCGTTTTCTTAGGGCTGCCTGCAAACGAACAGCCCGCATTGGGGGCCGAACTGAACGAAATCCGCAACCTCGTAAACAGTTCCCGCCATCATCAACGGCGACTCACCTACCATACATACCTACCTACCTACCTATGCGCACGTGGTGCACTGACACGGAACTAGTTCCATACCCTCCTCAGCGCTCAGAGAAACAGCACCAAACAATCAAAACAAAACCCCGCCCGCCCGCTTCGTGTTTTCCTCTGCACAGACACCAAAGTGCTTGTCTCCGCTAGCGTGTTCCCGCCGGCCGTCTAGAAATGTTTTGACATGTTTCCCACCGCTGCGGACCACCGCCGACTGACAGACAACTTGAGAGACGCGGGAGACGAAAGCCAGCGCGTCACGCTTTTCCCTCACGCCGCTGTCCATGCGGAGATTGCTTCCGCAAATCCACTCTCATACCCATACGGCGCCGACTGGCATATATTCGCCAGAGACAGTTTGCTGCAATGCGGGCGAGACGTCTGCACGTGCCGTCTGCCTGCCTGACCCATGCAGTCAGCAAAAACATCAGACAAAGCCATCAAAGTCATACATGCTGAGTGAGTGCCCGCCTGGAGACCGAGCGGCGGCAACAGTGGGTTAAGATCGCTCGAGGCGGTCCGGCGGCTCTGGCATCATGGTTAATGAACGAAGAACCCCCCAACTTGCCCATTCACCTGGGTCTTAAACGAGCAGACTTGGATCCGATCTTTTCCTGGGGCGTCCGAAAGGGCCTGGAGGAGCCGGATGATGCCTACCTAGACATTTGGAATGAGAAGAACGACTGTGCAGTCTCCGCCGACGACCCTGAAGCACTCTGTTGGTTCGACATCACGGTTATCAACACTGGCGATCTGCCTGCTTATCGCAGCCAGCAAATACCTCGCAGACGTATGTACGCTGTGGCTCTATGGGCACCAAATCGACCTTCTTCAGGCTTAGTTATGTCCTAAACTCCCGGTGCAGTCACTGCTAGACTCAACTTACAGCGAGACGAAGACGATCAAAAGCGATTCGACAGGGCTGCAATCAAAGCTTTCGGTGCCGTTGCCCAACTTCCGCAAGACGGGTTTAAAGCCACCCTCGCCGTTATTGCTATCGTCTAAGCCGTTGTTGCTGTCATATGAGGCATCGACGTCGTCGTCTCCTCAGCTTGAATTGCTATTGCTCCGTGATGTCGAGGTGGTTCGATTGACATGCCCGTTAGTTTATACATACGTCTAATTCTGCCTGCAAGGTTGATATTGATCTGGTGTCTTCGCTTTGCCTATTTGGCTTCTCGGAATGCAGAATCAGCAACTAGATCGTCTACTGCCATCAGGACGTACCAGCCTTCCAGAGAGGCAACAACGCCGGGCCCATCACTCGCCACGGACATGGTCCATTCTGGCAGCGACACGACTAACGTCCAGTCCAATACACTAGAACATCTCGCTCATCCTAACAGTTCTACGGTTTACGTACTAGAGACAGAGTCTTCCGGCCACGTTCAGGTAGCCCTTGGAAGCACCCACGGCTCACCTCGCCAGCACCTTAATCGGCCATGTTGTGTACTAGGTCTAGTTGAGCAGGAGTGCTAGATTTGCAGTAGCACGAACAATGAAGTCTACCGCCCGACTCTTACACCCGAACTCGCCCAGGATGAAAGTCGAAGTAGGCAAGTCGTCATCATTATGTAGGAGAGCAATCCGTTGAGAAAAGAGCTGGAAAAGTAGTAATTAACCATGAGGACAATCCGTTGGCCTCCCGATAGTTCAACTGTCATTTTATCCTTCATATGAAAATCCAAGAGTCCCTATCCCGTTTATCTTTGATTCATTACTTAAACTCATCCATTCCTTCCTCGATCATGAGTTGGTCATGTCTGTTATCTGAGTGCTTTCGGAGAAGCTGGACGAGGGAGACCACACGTGCTTTCGTAACCCCCTGGCAACTGGAGACTGAAGATAATGCTTTCTTTTTCTTCTTTCTTTCTTTCCCTCGCCCGCCTTCGTCCAGCGAAGAAGCCGAAGAGGCGAAGAACTTCCGAGGCACGCGCAGACGAATCACCACCCTCATCGCGCTCGATGGGTGGTCACCCACTTGCCTCATTCAGCCACACGCATCATGCTGCCCGCCCGTGCCGCAGCGGCCATATCTACGTTTCCAGACCAATGCCTCGTAGATACACACTGCCGAGGAGCCAATCCTGCTCTCGTCATCGACGGTCCAACTGCCCGAATCTGTTTCCATCTCGAGAAGTGACCCCCGCGGGCCAAGGCCTGGAACGAGATGTCCCCGCCCCCGTCCCGCGCCGTAGTCCATGTTTGGTTCGTGCCTTTGGGCGCGGATTGCATCAGGGCCGTCTTCATGAAGCGGGGTTCCTGCTCGCCATTTAAGACATCTGTTGTTTTTCCAGAGTGTTTTCACCCGTTCGTCAACAGACATCGATCACGCTCAACATGGGTTCCGTCGCTGAAGTTGTGGTTCCCGTGGGCATTCTGTCCTGGCGGACTGTCGGCACTCTCTCTGTCGCATGGATTGTCTACCACTTGGTCCGCATGCTCTACAATGTCTCTCCCCTTCATCCTCTGAGCAAGATTCCCGGTCCCAAGCTGGCGGCTGCGTCCTATCTGTACGAGTTTTGGTTCGACTTTGTGAAAAAGGGTCGCTACACTCGCGAGATCAGACGGATGCATCAGGTCTACGGTCTGCACCACCAACCCCCCTCGACGAAAAAAAAAAAGAGAAACACCTGCCTGTAATATGCTGACCGAACTCAAGGCCCCATCGTTCGCATTAACCCTGGCGAGCTGCATTGCAACGACCCCAACTTTGGCGACGACATCTACGCCATCAACGGGAGGAAACGCAACAGACATGCACACCAGCTGAAGAACCTGCCAGCCGAGTAAGTTATTCTCTAGTAGTTGCTGTAAACCCCCCTCACACACGCATCAGATGGATCCGCTGACGGCCTTCCTTCCAGCCAGGCCGCATCGATCGCCGGCACCGTCGACCACGACGTCCACCGCAGGCGCCGCGGCGCCATGAACAAGTTCTTCTCGCGCCTTCAGATGTTCAAGTTCGAGTCCAAGGTGCACGCCCTTGCCCAGCGGCTCTGCGACAAGCTCCTCGCCGGCGTGAGCGGCCCCGACGACGTCGTCCTCCTGACGGAGGCGTACAGCTGCTTCACCTCGGACGTGGTGTCCGAGTACTGCTTCGGCGAGGCTTTCGGGTTCCTGGACCAGGACGGCTGGACGCCCAACTTCCGCGCTGCGGTCTACGGGCAGCTGAACCACATGTACTTCTTCAAGTTCTTCCCGTGGCTCAAGGGCATCTTGATTGTGGGACATTGGTGAGTGAGGGGCGGACTCCCGTCAGTAGGTATGGCTCAGTTCTGACGAGCATCCGCTCAGGTTCAAGGACTTTCTTCCTCGGGACACGGCATTGCTCATCGACACCTTCAACGTAAGATATCCCCTCATGATTCGGTAGTGTTTTTTCCTCTTATCCGAAGGCGGAGGATGGGCCTCGATGTGCCGGTTAACTGACGATTCGAACCCCCAGACGGATATACCCAACCGAGTAGAAAAAGCCAGGGAACAAAAGCTCTCCGGATCGGGCCATGGCAGAGACACCAGCGTCTTCGCCGAGCTCTTCGACTCCGACCTCCCGGAGGAAGAAAAGACCACGAAGCGCCTCACGGCCGAAGGCGCCGTCGTCATGATCGCCGGAACCGAGACGACCAGCTTCACCCTCACGGTCATCACCTTCTACCTCCTCACCAGGCCCGAGATCCTGGAGCGGCTGACGCAGGAACTGCGCACCGTCGTCACGGACCCGCAACATCTCCCCAGCTGGTCGACGCTCGAGGCGCTGCCGTATTTCAGTGCCGTGGTTACCGAGGGACTGCGGCTGGCTCCCGGCGTCTCCTCGAGAATCGCAAGAGTTGCAACGGAGGAGGATCTGGTGTACCGCGGCAAGTGGGCGCCGGAGGGGTCGGGGACCGAGGTAGAGTTGACTCACGTCATTCCCCGGGGCTGGGCGGTTGGGATGAGTGCCATGGTCAGTCACTTCAACGAGAGCCACTTCCCGGACTCGAACGAGTTCATTCCCGAGAGGTGGATGAGCCAGAACGTTCAACGGAAGAGGGAGCTGGAGAAGGCTTTCATCCCCTTTTCCAAGGGGACTCGGAAGTGTCTCGGAATGTCGTATGTGTGACCCTGCTTACCGCATGAGACTGTCTTGTTCGTGGACTAACACTGCTACAGGTTGGCCTACGCTGAGTTGTACTTGGCTCTGGCGGCTGTCATTCTCAGGGTAGTCCCTCGAATGAAGCTATACGACACAACCAAGCGAGAAATTGAGTATGATCATGACTTGGGTGTGCCTGTTCCAGTGAGCACCAGGGGGGTCAGAGTCAAGATCGTTTGAGGCGATGCAGAGATTCTTAGAGTATTAGAACGGTTCTACAATCATAGGAGACATTTAGCACAATGATCAACTGTTGAAATATGCAACCACACAAAGGAGCGAATGTCAAGAGGCTGGATTATTTGCTTGATGATTGTAACGTCACAGTCACAACTCGGTCACCTTGGTAGGCCTAGTTCTGAGGTCGATTTTCTTGATGCTGCCTAGGAGGAAGCAATTCACTGATTGTAGCAATACTTGGCCATATAACCATTTTGGCCTCTTCGTCCTAGCTTGATATCACCCAGTGTGTACTTAATCACCCAACGTGTGTGCTTGCTCAGCGGGTAAAAAGTATATAAGCTCCAAGCATTACAGCTTCAACAAGAATATTGTGTAACCACGACCTGCCTTTTCTTTCCATCAGCCAGTAGCAACTCTTTCACGACAAGCTTCAGCCTCTTCCACGGCTCAACATGAAGAGCACAATTTGCTTCCTCCTGACCCTTGCGGTCGCATTTACAGGCGCACTTCCACCCTCTTCCCTCACTACTACGACCTCTGCCATAACCATGACTGCAACGACCGCAACGAATGCAACGATTTCATGCTCGGAAACACCGGTCCAACAAACCAAAGGAGCCGTAAACAAAGGCAGTTCCAAGGACCCCTATGCCATCAAGGCCATGCCCACACCAGTCGCCAACACCACGTTCAGCAAGGTCACGATGGGCCTCGTCCCCCGCTCCGGCTTCAAGGGCACGTGCGCCAACATCCACGGCGACAGCGGCGACCCGGCCGTCATCTGGGCGTGCTGCAGGACGCCGACGGGCTGGGGCGTCCAGAACAGGTTCGACCTGAGCAAGTGCCTGCAGAACGTCAACGGCACGCTCACGCCGCACCCGGCGGGCCACTTCCGGCGCGGCTGCGGCGGCTGCGCCATCCAAGACCCGTTCAAGCCCACGATCTACACCTGCAAGTGCGGCACGGACGTCAAGAATGGCCCGCAGCAGTTCGTCGACACGACGGTTGACTTGGTGAGTTTCGAAATAAAGACTTTGCGAATCCTTCTTTGCAAGATTCCACTTGAGGCAGGGCACATTGCTGACAACAACATAGAATGACTTTATTGGCAACCATGAGGGCGCGCTTTTCTGTCACGGCGTCAATGAGAAACGGCTCATGGGAACATGCGCTCCCAGATTCGTCTAGAGCACTGGGCATAGCGTGACTATAGAAAGTCTTCGCGGAGCAGCGTTGCTCTCGAAAATAGTTTGGTCTGTGTCCCCGTACAATCATAGATGTAAAAAGTAGTAAAAAACACCCAATACCAAATTGCAGCTTCTTAGCTTAGAAAAATGACCGTATCAATGTTCTCCAAGTTAGTGACCGGGAAATGATGGATGTTGATGTAGATGATTGAGGCTGCTGATGCGCAGCTTCGACTCAAGCAGCGGTATCCGGCCCGTTAGTCTCCAGCAGCTTGAGGCCGTTGAACAAGCGTCTCAATAAGAGATTGTCAGCAGAATAGATTAACCGCGACCCGAGGAAACTTCAGAGGTTTGATACTTGCGGCCCATCTTTATATGCCCTAGTGCTCAGATGACAGGGCTAGCTGGAGCTCTATCCCCATTTTATGACGCAGGTGCTTCCGTCTCCTTCACCTGAACGAACGCTTCATAGAAGTCTGACGCGTCCCGGGCGCCTTCAAGTCGGTGACTGTCCTGGATGACAAAAAGAGGAACTCCGGCGCCGCCAGAAATGTCCTGACTTCGCTTCTCATCGTTGTCCAACCCATCCAGGCCCGTTTCCGACTTCAGCAGCCCTTCCACTTCTACAGAATCAAGACCGGCATCCGATGCAACGGCACGGAGCACCTCCTCCTCAGAAATATCCTTCTCGAGCTCATGGTATGCCTCGAATAGCTTCTCGACCACGTCTGCCGTCGCTTCGGGGCCTTTTGCGCGGCTGAGACGTACAAGACAATGCGCGCCACGCGTATCGGGCCCGATCTTGCCTCCCCACTGGAAGTTGATGCCAAGGGAACGACCAACCTGCTCCATGCGCCGCGTCAGAGCAGCGCGTCGCTCGGGGCTCATGTCGCTCAGCTTGGTCTCGGCCAGCTGGCTCTTGTCCACGCTATGGGACGAGGGGTTGTAACCCAGGTAGTACGGGTGCCAGGTAATGGCGAACACGTCGTCCTTCCCGCCCGGATATGTCTTCTGGTAGAGGGCGATGGCCCTGTCTAGCTTGCGCTTGCCGATGTAGCACCACTGAAAGCATCTTGATGTCAGCCGTGAATGTAATAGAGAAGAGACACGCCTCTGGCGGTTCTCTTACGGCGCAGACGAAGTCAAAAACGACGTCGATTTTGATGACGGTCATGGCTGTCACGGTTGTACGCCACGGGCATAAACAAGTATGGCTGGCAGCTGGTAGTTTTTTTTTCAACTCTTGGAGAGTTTCTAGCTTTCTATCTTGGAAGAAACGTTGTCAGATCTTGACAAATGTCTTGTTGGAGGGTTTGTCGAGTCAGCAATGGGAGTGCGTTTGGAGCACACGGCCGCGTAAGCGGTTCTCAAGCGAACATAGTTGCTTAACGAATTTCTTGGCCATGTTTCATCGGTTTAAACGGCGTAGAGAATGCAAATGGCTGTTTGAAAGGGTTTCGCGCCACCCCAGATGTTCCAGAGCTGTCACAAAACCTCGATTCTAATAACTTGATTCTACTTTTACGATCATGGACAGAAACAGGTGCAGACAAGAAAGGCGGTGACCTGACAGAGGTGGTGAATGAGCCCCCCGCAACATCAGATGACAGCGGAACGGACCTGGGGGAGCAGAAGTTTGTGGTGTCTGCCGCATCGGTTGGTCGACTATTCCGCATCCAGCCTGGGCTCAAGGGCAGGTCTCGTGGTCCCGTCGAAAAGTCTCATCTGTCTGCGGCCAGCCACACGACCTAGAAACAGCCCGGTCACTTGGGGGTGTTCCAAGGCGCGAATGTGACCCCCCCCCTCGACGCTCTGAGGTGTTCTTGGTTCCACCGAAAGCGGCATCGAGCTCCGTCCGTATGGGCTGGCACGCGGCACTAGCTCAAGGTCTCCCATCATTTCTTTCTGAGAAATGTTTCTTCGCCTCTTCATCGCTATTTCATCGCTCACTTTCGTGCTTGTTTTAATCGTTAAAGGATATCTCCTTGTAATCAAGATGGCCGTGTTTGTCCTCCTGGCTTTCGCTGTGGTCGTCGGCCTCTTGGCGCGAGAGTTCTACTCATGGTACCGCCTCTCACACGTCCCGGGCCCGTTCTGGCACGGCATCACTGGCTTCTCGATGGCGCTGGCCGCGCTGAACGGGTCGATCCACGAGTATTATATGGAGCTGCATGAGAAATACGGTAGGAGAACAAGAGGCCCCCGCGTGTTGATGACGCGTCGCTTACTCGGGACAAAGGTCCTCTCGTCCGCATCGGACCCAACACCGTCATGTTCAGTGACGGTGAAACCCTCAGAAAGATCGCGGGCGCTCGGAGCAGGTACACGAAGGGCGAATGGTACGCGGTCGGGAGGACGACGCCGGGTGAAGACCACCTGTTCTCGATGCGCGACGAGGAGAAGCGAAAGTATCTGAAGAGCAAAATGGGGCCCGGTGTAAGTCTCTCTCTCTTTCTCTCTCTCTCTCTCTTTTCTACAGGCTTCGAAAGTCTCGCCGCAATTTCACTCGTGCTTAAAACACGGATAGTACGCCGGTATCGAGAACGGCGGCTTCGAAGCCGGCATCGACAAAAACATTGCCGCGTTCGTCGACTTGATTGACCGCAAGTACATCTCGACCGCCAAGGAGTACAGGCCCATGGACATGGCAAGCAAGTCGACCTATTTCGCCCTAGACGTGATCAGCGAGCTCGGGTTCGGCACGCCGTACGGATTCCTCAAGGAGGATCGCGACCTCTACCAATACGTCAGCACCAAGGACGCCTTCTTCCCGGTGATGATCACAATGGGGAACGTGCCTTGGCTGGCCACACTGATGCATAGCTGGCCCCTGAATCTGGGGTTGCCGAAGTCGGGTGACTCGGCCGGGTTCGGGGCGCTCATGGGGTGAGTCTTGAAGAAAGACCTCTTTCAGCATACTGATAAGAGAGATGCTGACGATGAATCTCAACGTGGAGTTTCGCCAAAACCTTTGTGGATGGCAGGTTGGCTGCAGACACGAAGCCCGGACGGGATATGATCCAGTCCTTCATCAACGCCGGCTTGACGCGCGACGAGCTGACACAGGAAGTCTACGTGGAAACGTGAGTATCTTCCGCAAACACCATGACAGTTCGAGGACAAGTTCTCATGACGCGCTCCAGAATCGCCGGGTCCGACACCACCGCGACGGCCATCCGCATGATCCTGCTATCCCTCCTCTCCAACCCGTCAGCCTTCGCCGCGCTGCGCGCCGAGATCGACACCGCCGTCTCCAAGAGGATGATCAGCTCGCCGATCAAGGACTCGGAGTCGAGGTTCATGCCGTATCTCCAAGCCGTGATCCGCGAGGGCCTCCGCCTCTATCCGCCGTCCACCGGCATCGTCAGCAAAGAGGTGCCCGGCGGCGGGGACGTCGTCCACGGGTACCGGTTGCCCGCCGGGGTCCAGCTGGGGGAGAACATCTGCAGCATCGGCCGGTCGAAGGAGGTTTTCGGGCCCGACGCGCACCTCTTCCGTCCCGAGAGGTGGATCGAGGCGGCGATGAGCGACGACGAGGAGAGGTACAAGGCGATGATGTCGACGACGGACCTGGTGTTCGGGTCCGGCAAGTTTTATTGCATGGGCAGGAACATCGCCCTGATGGAGCTGAACAAGATCTTTGTCGAGGTAAGGAAGGGTTCTGAGGAGATTTATTTCTTCTATCGCGTCTTTTCTGATGTTTTCTAACAACCACGTTACAGCTTCTCCGCAGGTACGACTTTGCCATTGCGAAACCGGAAAAGCCCTTGAGGCTTTGGAGCGCAGGGTTCTGGATAACGCATGACTTTTGGTTGAGAATCACCAAGAGAAGCAACAGGTAGCGCTTATTTGAAGGACGGAGATTATGGTCGAGGCTAGTAGTGGTGAACAGAATAGACTAGGCAATTAATGTAATGTTCTTTTTTTTGCCATGTCTGCAAGTGATTTTGGCCGTTGGCTAGGGAACTCCTTGGCATCAACTTGCCCTAAACCAGAGTTATGCGGAGAGCCAGGGTTTACTTGCCACGCGCAGGAACTAAATGGCAATAAGAGATGGAGTTGGGTGTTTCATTTGATTCTTGGTAACTCGTGGAGTTGTCAAGTTGGCAGCAGCTGTCTACACTGCAACTGTCCAAGACCATGGATGTACTTCTACTTCTTAAAATAGCCCCAGACGACGACACGGACGAAAAACACGTGCGGACCTTGCGGGATGGGTGCATATGCCATGAGTCGTTGGGATGAAAGGGTTGGACGACGTTCGTCACTCAGATGTATAGCAAGCTGTGTTTGACAGAGACCGGGACTTACACGCCGACATTGGGGCGAGACGGGAGACAAGTAGATATTTACCTCACGGGACACGTTGTTAACGTGCAACCCGTTGTGCTAGCTGAGAACGAGTTGCGGTGTTTAGCGAGATAGCTGTTGAGCTGAAACTGAACTGTAGGATCCGCTGGCCAAAGACTGTTGACGGTATTCAAGTCAATGATGTTTAGAAACGGATTCCATGGACGGGAGTAGACACTACAGGCATTTGGTGTTGAGAACAAAGCGGGCTTCTACACGTGGACTGCTTGCCAAATGACTTACACATGTTGGCTTGTGACAAATATTGATGGGCAAATCGCCCAGCAAACCTGACCTGAAACACGGTCCACTCACCAGGCTTTCTCCATCGCTCGAGAGGCCTACTCTGGGATTCTCCATCTTAAACAATGCTATAGCCTTCACACTCATGGCTTATATAACACATTTTGAGCCCAAGCCTAAGAGCTGTGTCCATCCACCGGCCCCGATCCGTCCCACCCCGGAGGCGGGCCGTCGGACACGCTGCTGACTCGGCGCCCTTGCAGCAAAATCCCATTCCGGCCATATGAACCGTCTCGTCCCGCGGAGATGCTCTTCGATTCCGGAAAGGAAAACCTTGACTTTAGTTTCCACTAAGCCAGCCAAACAGCCAATCTCCCCCCACCTCATGACAAATGGAATGACTGTTAACGGCGTCATTCCACGCAGCGAGGACCGTTCGGTATTCAGGGGGGGAACGCAAACAAACCGCCGATCGACGTCATCGGACAAGCCACTCGTGCAGGTGTCAAGACTCACAACCCCATCGAACCCGGACGGTCGGTGACCAGTGAAAAGCAGGTGAAAGACCGGGGGTCCTGGGGACCTCATTTGCTTTTCGTTCAAGATCTATCTGCCTTTCATCCCGTCGTCAACCTGTTGAGTTGGGTTTTTATCAGACGGACCCTCATATCAAAGCCATCAGACGATCATCCACCGGTGACCGCTATGGGCGCAACAAGCCATTTCGTCGTCAAGAAGACGGACCACCCGGGCTCGACCCGGCGGGAAATCGAACAGGAACCGAACTGGGGATCGGGACACAACCACCGTATCGGGTTCAAGAACCGCGACAACCGGGTGCCCGGTTATGTCGCCGAGGCCAAGGGGAAGCTGAGTGCCCTCCACCAGCGGATGGACGGTGGCGACCTCGTCAATTTCGAGGACGTGATCAAGGCCCAGGAGGACCTTAGCCTGCGGCACCCAGAAAACAGATCCGTCGGCTGGCGTTACGTGCTCGACGTGACGGAGGACTGGGTCAAGTATGGCCAGAGGTGGCCTGCCAACCTGGAAGCAGAGAAGAAGAAGAAGGAGGAGGAGGCGGAGGACGCCGAGAAGAATAATAAGGTGGAAGAAGACAAGGGGAAACGGAACAATCACCCTTTTACGCCACCAGATACGCCAGTCGAGGATAGCCAACCCAAGAGCGATGGCGACAAGGAGAAGCCCGAAGACAAATACTCACCCCAGGATCTGGCACTCCTACGCGCCCTCGAGAACGAGAGCGAGTACATCAGGAACCTGGAGATCAACGACGGGAAGCGGGTGTCTCCCCAGAAGAGCCACCGCCAGCAAGTGTCCATCGACGAAGCCGACCAGTTCACGCCGGACAACTGGCTCCCGCGCAGCCAGGACCTCATCCGCCTCACCGGCAAACACCCGCTGAACGCCGAGCCGCGCCTGACGAAGCTCTTCGACGCCGGGCTGGTGACGCCCAACGAGCTGCACTACGTCCGGAACCACGGCCCTGTCCCCCGGCTGCTGTGGGAGTTCCACGAGATCGACGTCGAGCACGGCGCGCTGGTGCTCTCGATGGACCGGCTCAAGAACGACTTCGAGGCCATCAACATCCCCGTGTTCCTGGCCTGCGACGGCATGCGGCGCAAGGAGCTCAACCTCATCCGCAAGTCCAAGGGCTTCAACTGGGGTCCCGGAGCCGGGAGCTGCGCGTACTGGAAGGGCCCCCTCCTCCGGGACATCCTCCTCGAGGCCGGCATCCCCGGGCGGCGGTGGCGGCTGAGGGCAGATCAGCGCTACTGGGTCAACTTTGAAGGCGCGGACGAGCTGAGCGAGGGGAAGTACGCGACAAGCATCCCGTTCGAGTACGCCATGGACCCCATGAACGACGTGATCCTCGCCTACGAGATGAACGACGTGCCCTTGCCCCCGGACCACGGCTACCCCGTGCGCGTCATCATCCCGGGCTACGTCGGCGGACGCAACGTCAAGTGGCTGAAGCGCGTCTGGATCAGCGAGCAGGAGAACGACTCGCACTACCACGTCTGGGACAACCGCGTGCTGCCGTCCTTCATCACAGAAATGGAGAGCGCCTTCGCCGAGGCCATGTTCCGGCACCCGAGCACGGCGTGCAACGAGCAAAACCTCAACTCGGTCATCGTGCGCCCGGAGCAGGGCGAGCGGATCAGCCTCGCGGACGCCGGTGGCGGCGGCGGCGGCGGGCACAAGACGTACCGCGTCCGGGGCTACGCGTACGACGGCGGCGGGCACGAGGTGCAGCGTGTTGAGGTGTCGCTCGACGGCGGCGAGAGCTGGCTCTACTGCGTCCGGACGTTCCCGGAGGCCCCCGTGCGGCACGGCAACAAGTTCTGGACCTGGCTGCACTGGCACGTCGACGTGCCGCTCTCGCACCTGATCCAGGCGCGGGAGGTCAAGGTGCGGTGCTTCAACGTGTTCAAGAACACGCAGCCCGAGCGGCCGGCGTGGAACCTGATGGGCATGATGAACAACTGCTGGTACACGGTCCGGTCCGAGATCGTCGACGACGACGACGCGGACGTCGGCGGCGACACGCACGTGCTCTTCCGGCACCCGACGGAGCCGGGGACGGGGGACGGCGGGTGGATGAAGGAGAGCGTCGTGAACCAGATCGAGGCGGCGAAGCGGGACGCCGGCACGCCGCAGAAGCAGTTCACGAGGGAGGAGGTCGAGAAGCACGACAAGGAGGACGACTGCTGGATCGTAGTGGACGGCAAGGTGTACGACGCCACGTCGGTCATGGCGTGGCACCCAGGCGGAAAGGCGCCCATCATGGCCCACGCCGGCCGACTGCATCAGGAGACGACGGAGGAGTTTGAGAGCATCCACGACGGGCTCGCGTATGAGAAGCTGCAAGGTAAACCGTTGCGAAAGCCGGAGTGTGTCTGTATGTGTGTGTGAGTGATGGTATATCGCAAAGATGCTGACGTTGCTCTCTCTTTCTCTCTCACACAGAATGCCTCCTCGGGGTCGTCACCGATAAGGCCCGGAATTTCATCAAGAAGAACGCCGAGAAGGAGGCCGCCGAGAAGGCCAAGGGCGACGTCGACGATAAACGCGCATTGAAGAAGCACAGATGGATCCCGACGAAGCTCGTCGATAGAAAGACCCTCTCGGACGACACGTTCTCGTACACCTTCCGGCTGCCGGATCGCCAGGCCGTCCTCGGCCTCGGCACGTGCCAGCACGTCTTCATCGGCTTCCACCTACACGACAAGATGCTCGTGCGGTCGTACACGCCGACGCGGCCCATCCTGCCGGCCCCGCAAGACGCGCCGAGCGAAATCCCGGAGCCGCGGGGCGGCGACGGGGACGGGGACGGGGACGGGGACGGGGACGAGGGAAACCAGAAACACGGCCCCGCGGACGGCGACGGCACCTTTGAGCTCGTCGTCAAGACGTACTTCCCCGACGCCAGGCAACCCGGCGGCGCCATGTCCAACATCCTGCACAACCTGCCCATCGGCGGCGAGGTCGAGATCCGCGGGCCGACGGGGGAGATCACGTACGAGGGGAACGGGAGGTTCGTCATCGACGGCGAGGAGCGCGTCTTCAGGCGCGTCTCGCTCGTCCTCGGCGGCTCGGGCGTGACGCCGGGGTACTCGCTCATCGCGCGGATCGTGGCGGCCGGCAGCGACGAGACGGAGGTGCGCGTAGTGGACGCCAACAAGGCCGAGAAGGACATCCTGCTCCGGGACGAGCTCGACGGTTTCGCCCGGGAGAGCGGCGGGCGTCTGGGGATCACACACGTGCTGAGCCACCCGAGCGACGAGTGGAAGGGCCTGAAGGGGCACGTCGACGAGAAGGTGTTGAAAGAGAGCCTGTTCCCGCCGTCGGGCGACAGTGCCGTCTTCCTCTGCGGGCCGCCGACGATGATTCAGAAGGCCGTGCTGCCGGCGTTGAAAGGTACGAAAGTCTCCCCAGGAGTCTTCCAAACGACTATTGTGATATACTAACATGGTTGCAGACTGGGGGTATGAGGAGGACAAGAACATGTTTGGGTTTTAAGTGTTGCAACGAAATCATGCGGAAATTGTTTTGGCGTTGGTGTTTGGGTATGTATCAAAAATTCAAGCAACGAGTTATGACTTAGTCTCAAGTAACGATATGATCCTTGAAGGACTGTTTCCTTGTCTTTCTTCACGTCTAGCCCTGCCATCTCCTGTAGACATCAAACATCTGATGCATGCGCTCCTCCTGTCCCGGCGTGAACTCGGTTGTGCTGCGTCCGTCAGTCAGTCATCCAGAGAGTCTCAACTCACTTACACAGGTTTGGGGGGGTAATACACCCCCTCCAAAAGAGGGCAGAGAAAGAAAAGGGAAAGAAAAAACTCACCAGGAATCGTCCGAGTAGTCCATAAAGTTGTGAATGGGGTCCAATCCAGGCGAGCCAGGGCACGAATCACGTCCGATGGGACACCCCGTGCTGCCCCCGGCCTGCGCCGGCGTGTCGGCGACCTGATCGTTGATGGCCTCGCACAACCGCCCGTGGAAGGTATGCAGCAGCCCGAACCAGTGGCCGACCTCGTGCACCGCAACGTGCCCCTTTCTCGGCACCGTCTCGGTCCCGTTGCCGCCGCCGCCGCCGCCGCCGCTCCGGGGCGGGATACCCGGCATCGTGTCGCCGTTGACCCAGCACCCGTCCTGCCAGAACTGCTGGCTGCCGTCCTCGACGACGCCCGCGAGGTTGCAGTGCCCGCCGATGCTCTCGGCCAGGTCCGTGAAGAAGTAGACGTTGAGCGCGTCGTAGCCGCCGCGGCGCGTGGCGGCGCGCCAGGCGAGGTAGCCGTCGAAGTCGGGAATGCCGATGCCCGAGTCCTCGTAGAACCCCTTGGCGAGCACGTCGTCGACGACGCGCGAGACGTTGACGAGGGAGAGCTCGAAGCCGTGGCGGAGGTAGGTTGAGTGCAGCACCTCGAACTGGGGGCGAGGCCGCCGTGTTAGTCTCTATCCTCCTTCCATCCTGTCTGGCCGGGCGAGTTGGCCAAGGTAGGGGGGGTAAGGGGGGGCTTACCTGGGCGTCGACGATGGCGTCGGTGATGCGCTCCCTGTTGGCCACGGAGCTGGTGACGTGGAAGTAGACGTCGACCGGCTTGGACTCCTGGCGCTTGACGTACACGGGAAGGGCGGAGGCGGGCGCCTCGACCGCGACGAGGTCGTCGTTGATGCACTGGAGCTTCGCCAGCGCCGACGAGGCCCCGAGGGAAAGCAGCAGCGCTGCGGCGGCGCGAGAGAGCATTGTTGTCCGGGGTCGTGCGAGTTATCTACCGGGTCTCCAATATCGATCGAGGCCCTGGCTCTCGAGTCTCGACAGACAAGTAAGTGAGAAGCGCGGCTGTCGAAACGGATGTGCCGTGGAATTACTCTGTCCGGCCCGAGGATATTTAAGTCCTCTACTCCCTCCCACCCCCCCACAGAACCATACAATGACGGCACTCGAAGCCCGAATATGCTGTTGACCGCACAATGGAGCGGCCTCAATAGTGCCCATCCCATCGTGAACACGAGGCCTTGGAAGCTTGGCGCACTGCTTAGATCGCGAGTAGACTCCACCGCCATGGCGACGCTGAGGGGCAAGGATCTCTAGGGAGCTGCCGGAACGAGCAACGTTCCCGAGTCGACGCGCATGCGGGAGGGTTCTGCTCGTATTGATGATTGAGATTACAAGAACCAGGTAGTCACTGTTCGCGAACAGCAAACGTCGAGATGTGCACTGGAGTTCAAAGTGGAACGGAAAAACACGCGATACAGATCCGATATATAGGTCCATCTATAGTTAAGCCGAGATCAATGTTGGTATAGGAGTGCTGTTGTTGTTCCAAGAAACAGTTCACACCATGGCCACCGGAGATGAACTCAAGTCAACCTTAGTCTTACCGTATTGTACAATATGTTGAAAACCCCATGAAAACGCCATTCGAACTTCCCTTTTCTATGCCGCATACTGCCTGTCACACTGCCGACCTCGCATGACACATCCCGGTCGCCAAGGCCACCAGGTTCCACCGGTCGGTCAAACACGTCCCGGGGGTAGGAATCATGTATAGAAGCTATCGCCGAGAGAGATGAAGCTGCGGAAGGTATCGAGAGAGAGTCAAGAAGGTGGTGTCGGCCCCGGATCAGGGCCTGGCTGAGATTCGGGGCCGGTAGCCATGTCTCCGGACCGGAACCGGGAGGCGAAAGATACGTTCTTCTCGATTGAAGGATGGATGAAACACAATAGTATTAAGCCTCGAAACGAAAAAGGAGAGGGAAAAAAAAACAATCATATCCTTCACGCCAGCAGAGGAGCAAACGACCAGCAGATGCACCCAGAACCACACACACCCCGCTCAGAGCTTCGACTTCTCCCTCCTCTGTCCGTCCGCCCTGCCCCCGGGCTCCGTCTCGCTCGTCTCCGCCTTGAGGCTCACCGGGTCCCCGAGCTGCGTCGGGTTCCCGGCCTCCATGTTCTCCTCGGCGACCTGCTTCAGCCGCTTCTTCTCGGGCCCCGCCACGGGCGAGCCGTCCGAGTTCCTGGCCCCCGCGGCGCCGCCCGCGCCCTGCTTCGTCGTCGACGACGACGGCTTCTTGGAGGAGGGGGAGGAGGAAGAGGCGGCGCCGAGGTCGTCTTCCGTCGGCGACAGGTTCGAGACCTCGGCCTTGAGGGAAACGGGGTCGCCGAGCTGCGAGGGGTTGTTGGACGTCGCCTTCTCGGCGACGTGCTTGAGACGTTCGGGCTGTTTTTGCTTTTGGGGGGGTGTGCTTTGTTAGTAGACATTTCACCGGCGGGCGGGAAAGAGGGTTTTGGTTCTCCGACGATGGAGGAAACGTACGGGAGCCATTGTGAATTCGTATCGTTCGTTTTTGTTTTCTGTCGGTAAGGATGGATTTGGTGCCCAGAGATTTGACAAAGAGGCATCAGCTGCCTTATAACTCCCCCAATGTCCCCAGAAACATCCATGGCCACGGGCTGGCTGACCCCGTCAAGTCGGTGATCTCATGGCGCGGTTTGTTCTCTTTGACGCCTTCGCGTCTTGATGACGTGCATGACTTTGCATGCCGAGGGCCACAGCGCGAACCACCAACTCGGACGGTCCCGTCATAGATTAGATCTTCCCCCTCCGATGCGGAGAAATGGATCAATCTAGAGACAGGTGAAATCCAAGCTAGTCCTGGTCAAGGACTGATAGTTACTTCTGTCTGGTCCGTTCAAGCTCCTCCAAGTCTCACTTACACGTGCATCCTCTCACGGAAAACTCTTTATCATGTGTAAGTGGATCATATACAATATCGACTGAGGTATCTACAAAGACACGCAATGCTGCTAACGCTTCTTCTACAAAACTCCGGCCTGAATCATGACACGCCGGCCAACGCGGTGAGCTGGCCAATTACACACGTGTTCCCTCGCCTCCTCGTTCATACCGCCCGTCACAAACGTCATGACCGCATCGCCCCGGCCTGCGCGGCGCTTGCAACCGCCTGCAGGGGCTCCAGCTCGTCCTCCATGTTTTGGTCCGTCCGCTCGACGCCGGCAACTTGCGCGTTGACGGCCGACCCGCCGGCGCCGTTGGTCGTCGTCTCGGCACTGGAAACCTCCTTGGCCTCGCCCATGCCGATGACGTCGATCCACTTCCAGTACTGCACCTTGCCCTCGGAGCGGTCGAAGATGGTCTTGTCGTCCATGAGCCCGTCGTGCGGCCCGTTGTCGCCGTCCTCGTCGCCCGAGATGCCCATCTTGCCGGACCCCGTGCCGTCAACCAGGTCGCCGATCCACGTCCTCGCCACCGGCACACCGTTGGACCGCAGAAGCTGCAGCTGCGCCCTCAGGTTCAGCCGCAACGCGCGCTCCGGCTCCTCCGATTTGAAGATCTTCTTGGTCAGCCAGGGGAACAGGACGCCAAAGTCCGACTGGCTCAAGTGCGCCGAGTTCTGGACGTAGAAGAAATTTGGCTCGGCGAGGCGGACGCCGCTGCGGCTGAAGAGCTGCGACGTGATGACGTTGACCGAGGGCTGCGGCGACAGCACGCGGGCGGTGACGTGGAGGTGGTCGTTCCACTTGAAGAAGGCGTCCGACTCGACGGCGAGGATGGCGCTGCCGCCGGGGGCCGTGGGCTTGTTCGCGTACGCCGGCAGGGGCAGTTGGAAGAGCTCCGAGGAGCCTGGGGCGAGCAGCGGGAAGCACCACATGTCGAGAAGCATGGTGACGTTCTTTTCCGTGATCTGCCGGCACAGCGCCGAGTCCTTGCGCGGGGTGAAGAGGGGCTTGGCGACGTGGGCGAGGGCGGAGGACTCGGAATAGTACGTGGTCTTGAGGAACTGCACGACAGAGGCGGCGCCGAAACTGTGGCCACCGAAAATGATGCACCCAGGCTCGTGGACGTGAAGCTTGTTCTTGAACTGGGTCAGGCTGGGCGTCGACTTGTTCAGGTTTGACATGGCCAGGCCGAGATCCATGTTCATGGCCACCACGTGGATCAGGCCCAGCTCCCACAGGCGGATGCGCAGCTGGTCCTCACGCGCTTCGTAGATCTCAGGGCGCGCGTCGTGATCGAGACGGACGTAAGGGACGACGCGGCGGGTGTCGCGCATGAAGTACTGATCCTGCTTGCCGGGGATGCGCACGAAGGAGGCCACGGCGCTGCCGTCGCGATGCTCAGGGCAGATGACGACGATGCCGTGGGAGGCCAGCGAGCCGGCCAGGTGGGAATACGTGTTCCGGTTGCCGCCGAGACCGTGGGAGAAGATCATGGTCGGCCATCGTCGGTTCGGGGTATCGGGTTCGAGGATCTCGGCGTTCTTGTGGACGGGAATCGTCGCGTAGTGCAAGTGTCGCGGGAGGAATCTAGAGATCTGTAATTAGTACGGTGGACACAATGGCGAGATATTGCATGCAAAGGGGATCCACATACGACATAATGTCTGCGAGCACCGGGCGGATGCCAATGAATTGGGTGTAGGCCGAGACATGCTGTCTCTGAGGCGAAGGCAGCCAATTGATCCTCTTGCCGTTGGACTCGGGGGTCGCAGGGTAGAAGATGCGGCACTGGACAGTGTGGATGTCGGAGGCGCTGTAAGGGGTCGGGCTCGGCGACTCAAGCTCGGAAACGGGCACCTCGATGTCAACGGTGCCGACCTTGTAGGGGCCGGTGTAGTCGGGGAGGGACGGCACAGGGCTCAGACGTGAGAAGAAGGACGCCAGCTTTTCGGCGGCCGTCGGGGGCGCTTGCGCGGCAGGCGACATGTCTGGCGAGATTTGCAGTCGTTTTGCTGTGGTTTGAAATGCCTGCAAGACGATGATGTGTGTGCGTTTACACTGCGTGTGCTACGGCGGTTTACCGTCGTCGTCGTCGTCGTCGTTGTCGTAGGTTGCAGCTGCGGGCTGGTGATGCAAGTAAGAAGAAATCGAAGCGCAGGCCGACGTTGGGACGCTAAGAAGGGGTGGGAAAAGAAGGGATCAAATTCCTGTCGCTCGCTCAAGGGTGCAGGACCGGAGGGGCGTAAAGAGTCTCGACCCGTTGTCTGCTCTCTGGAATTCTACCCAGTAACCTTTTCTTGCGGTCGGATGTGCGTGTGTCGCGATGGTGTTTTGGGCCAATGTTTCCGTTGATGCAGGTTGGTCCCGTCTTTTCATGCAAGATCAATGCAGCAAAAGTCGTCAGCTATTAGGCCACTCAACCGAGCCAGGGTGGTTGATGTTGGATGGAGCGACGAGGCGATTATATCGAGATGTAGCCGTTGTACGGGACGTTGTCAGGGGTATCCCGAGGACTCCGAATGTCTATTGTGTAGTAAATGATGCAGTCAAGAGCCGCCAGAAGGCAGACGAGGAGGTGTATCCGTCGATCCGTGCGTATGTATATGTGTAAAATTAGCCAAGACTGTGAGAGCAAGGCGAATTATTCCACGGAAGCGCAGTGTCCAGGTGAGATTTCGAAACTCGATGACAATCAAATCGGCGCCAGAGTTTCCCTGCTGACAGCCTCACTCCAAAGTCAGCTAAAAAATCAGGCAGGCGGACAGACCTCTTTTCATAGCAAAAGACGGCATGAACACCTCCTTCTCGCCTTTTCTTCAAAGAGGAGAGAGAGAGAGAGCAG
Source organism: Colletotrichum destructivum (assembly GCF_034447905.1). Lineage (NCBI taxonomy): Eukaryota > Fungi > Ascomycota > Sordariomycetes > Glomerellales > Glomerellaceae > Colletotrichum > Colletotrichum destructivum. Next base: position 843,686 of record NC_085898.1, on the reverse strand, counting down.
GGGAAGGGAAGAAAGGCAGAAAAAAAGGCACCATAAAAAAGTTGCTTTGAACCGTCAAGGGCCAATCATGATGCCGGAGTGAGGTGGTCTTGTGGCCATTTGCCTGAGATGGAAAACGTCATCTACGCGTATAATCTCTGAGTGTCCGTCCAGTGCGTCTGCCTCGGTCAACTAGAACGGTCTAGGCCGGATCCGAGAGAGAGAAAGAACAAACACAAACAGGGCTAAACCGATGCCGTGGAGCTCTAGAACCCGCCGGGATGGTACGACGAACGACAGTGTGCGCTGTGGACTCTGCGCCTCAAGCTTCTTCCCCCTTGCGGACAGCCCGAGATGTTGGAGGAACCAGTGGGACGTGAGCGCGCGGCGGCTCCGAACGAACGACATTTGCCGTCGCCAAGGCTGCATTTGTTCCTGCAGGAGGAATGAGACACTGAGAGACCGCGAGACTGCGAGACTGTGTGAGAAAGAAAGAGAGAGAGACATTTGATTTCGTCTTCATTTGCGATGGCCTCTGCGCTTATCTGTTGCATGAATTCGGTGTCTATTACTTGAACACGACGCTCCTCTTGCGCGCGCATAGACTTCGCTGCTGGCTCGGCGCCAATGTCATATCGTTATCTCCATCTCAATAGGCTCAGGTTTGGATCCACTGAGGCCACGGGGAATTGGCTACGATGACGAGAGACAAGGGCCGTCCTGGCAGCCGAGGTGCAGTGGTCGAGGGCCGAGGCACGTCCTGGCCGCCTACCTATGTCGAACAGTTCTGCATTGCTGGAAAGGAAGAGGGCATAGAGAAAAAGAAAAATTAAAGACGGAGACAATTGTGTTGGTATTGCGTCATTGTCGGGCACTTCACGCTCCGTGCCTCCGACATCCCATCCCCTCGCTTATTTGTACGTAGTAGCTTTTTTGTAACTGGAAGATTGTCTTCTGATTGGACCTTTTCCTGTGCCCGAGACCCACTAAACTTCGGGCAGACTTTTTTTTGCCTTCTTTTCTGCTTCATGCGCATTTGCCCCTCACTCAACCTTCACCTGCTTCCACCCAAACCCATCTTGCTTCGGCTCTTAGGTTGTGGACCGTGAGAAAGTTAGCACACAGGATCTTCTGATCATCGTACGGAAGGGTGGCCGAGTTGGTTATGGCGCCAGGTTAAGGTCAGCTTAACATCTGTTTCCTGGTGGGGCAACCCGCGCGAGTTCGAGTCTCGTCCCTTTCATTTTTGCATTTTTATCGTCTTGATCTCCAGGCTCTCTCATCAGTGTGTTGATTTATTTTTCTGCTCTCAACCAGTCACGTATGTCTGGCTGCTTTATTTTACCCGAGTAAGTATGTGATTGATGCAGGGCATAGATCCATAGGAAGATGTCGACTGTCCTCACCTACTCCCCCACTAACACTGGCTGGCCGCTGCCATCGTCTACCTAAACTTCAGCTTCAACCCGCATCTCATCCCCAACGAGCCCGGCTGTCGTCGGCGTGCTCGCTGATGCTATCCCCCAAATACCGGAACACTCAGCCAGGCGCCTTCTAGACCCCCACCCCGTCCTCTTCTTGCCGGACCATCGCCATCGTCCGTTTCAACCCCCCCGTCACCACCATTACCCAGTCCTATCCCCAGTCCGACCCTTATTCTACTCACACTTGAATATCCCGAAGACATAACGTTTTAGGGGTTGAACTCGGCCTTGTTGTTCGGTTTACGTGAGTCAAGGATACGTGACTGTTCACTCGACAAACGTGCAATTGGGTCACGCCATATCTGGAATACCCGGGACCTCATCAGTCATATGTAACCATCCCTGAATTCGTGGGGAGGGTCCCCCTTTTGCCCTCTCAGCCATAAGATCAACTATATCACCGCCGGAACCACCCAAGATCACTGAGAATCTTTGTATATCTGCTATGCCTGTCAACTCCGCTGCCACCCCTGGGCCAGAGGAGCAACTATGCATTCTTGCAATGTGTCAAGTAAGAAATGAAATGTAGAGTCCATCATACGCCGCCCTTGTGCCGTCATATCATGGCTGCCAGGTGCACAGGAAGCTTGCAGCATAACAAGCTCTCCCATCGCGGTCCTGGGCAGCTTGTAAAAGGTGCCAGGACACCAAAAGACCCCGTTCCCCCAGTCCTTGGCCATTTGTCCATATTCGTTTCCCCCTAGGGAACACCCAGGTTCCAAACATGCAACTCATGCACTCCCAAAGAACTTCAACAACGGCAAACAATGAATCAGTGGGTGAAAGAAGCCATGCCCGCCGAGGTATCCTTGTCAAAGTCAGAACTGTACGCCATCCATACGCCAGACCACCCGCATGGTGCATGCGCAACATCTCTCAAACATCGAAACCTGGCTTGATAGTCCAAGAGGCAGAATGTCCCTTGCCCCCCACCTTCTCGGCCACAGCTGCAATGGCCTCTTTGATGTCATTACGGGAGATCTTGGCATGGGCGAGCGCGACATAAGAGAGGTCGACCAGGCCACCCTTGGCGATCTTTGGATTCGCCCTGATGACATCCTTGAGCTCCTGGAGGTTGTTGTTCTCCATAATCTTCTTCGGCAGTGACTGTACACCAGCCTTGGTGCCGCTGATGGCCTTGAAGGCATTAGACGGCGTCGACGACTCGCCGGCAGCCTTGTCCTTGGTAGGACGGCCAACCGACTTCGGCTTCGGCTCAGGCTCCCAGTACTTGGTTGAGAAAGGGTCGATTCCAGACCGATGATCGAGAGATTCTTTGAAGCACGTGTTAATGCGGCTGTAAGAGCGAGAAATGGGATAGGGCTTACCCAGAATGAACTCCATTCTATGTTCGTACAAGGTGCGGTTGGGACCGGCGCGTTTCTGATCCTCCCAGCAGAGCCCTGTACTCTCAGGTTCGAGGCCATTGGCACTGACGAACCGGGCGGGGCCGTGGTCCTCCGAGTCGTCGAGAAATTCGTCCATGTCGCCGTCACCGTCGTCGAGGTCGTCTTCCTCATCGTCTTCAATGTCAACGTCTTCACCTTCACTTTCCCATTCGGCTTCCGAGTCGTGTTCGTAGTTCAGGGGGAGCTGGTCGCGTAGAGTCGGGTTCCGTGCGAGTCGTCGCATGCTGGTCTTGCCTGCTTGGTAGGGTTTAAGGGTAACGGTGCCTCTGTAAGGAGGACGCACGTCCTGGTAGAAGCGAAGGGTCTTGATGGGGACTTGTCTCAGTGCGTTAGTGACCTCCTTCATGATTGCCTTCTTATCCTCCTCACTCGAGTCTTCGATCTTTTGCTTCAGCTTATGCATCTTTTCTATGGTGTACCGAATGGGCGGGTGGATTCTTCCTCGTGGGGCTGGACGGCTGGGGAACTGGAAGACCTCGACGGGATCGAACTTGCCCACTGAGGCCTGCACTCGCTTGCCGTCGAAGTACTCTCTCAAGATTTTGGTCTTGGCATCGTGCGTCTCTTGGTCCATCTCGAAGGGGTTCTTGGCCAAGCGTACGGTGCTGTGGATGTAAAACGGTTTGAACCGCTTCTCGTACTCAGACTTTTCCTCCTTCTTGACCGTGGGTGCTGCCGAACTAGTAGATGTGGCGGCCGGTTTGGCGGGGCTCTCCGTCTTGATATTCGGGGTGACTGCTGCATCCTTTTTGGGTGTAGTAGAAGGTGCCTTGAAGAAGGACATGAGCTTCGGTTGAGCACGCTCCTTCTTCTCCTTCTCCTCTTGGACCTTTCGCTCTTCTTCCTCCTTCTTGCGACGCTTCTCGTCCAGCCTAGCCTGCTTCTCTGCATCGGCCTTGGCCTTTTCGGCCTGCTTGGCCTCCTTCTTCTCTTCACGCTCCTTCTTCTTCTGGGCCTTTTCCTTTTCCTCGGCCTCTTTTTCGGCAGCGGTCCGGCGCTTCCGTTTAGCCAACTGATTTGCGGAAGGCGTGGGATTCGGGGCAGGAGGGTTTGATGAAGAGCCGGCATCGGTGGTCAGCTTCGGAGAGGATGGGGTCTTGGTGGGGGTAAGATTGGGGGATGGCGAGCCGCGAGGGGGGGTATTGGTGGCGGCGTCAGTTAGGGAACCTGGGCTGCTCTGGGGTGGTGGTGAGTCGCGGTCAAGCATCTGAGGAGAATGGGGGGCGGCTGGAAAGGCTGCTGTTAGTGATGTGGTGACCAGAAAAGGATAGCCGCACGACGGGCAGGCCGTGTGGGTTGAGCAGGCCGCACCTTTGACGGGCTGGACGGCAGCTTCGGTAGCCTGCTGTTTGACGCCGACGGCGAGACCACGTTCGTCAATCATGAGCTCGTCGCCCGAGAACTCTTCATGGCTTCTCTTCAGAACGTTGGCCCCCATGTCCGACTCTCGCTGGACGTTTGTCGACATCTCGAACAGAGGCATCGGACGCCGGGATGGTCGCAGTCGTCGCGACGGTACTCGGAGGTGACCGTGGTGTTGGTCGAGATCTAAGGTTGACGTTCGATTCGGCGACGGGGACGGAAAGGATGGACAGTCGAGGATTGGGCCGCTTTCAACGAAAGAACAAATAGAAAGTGAAATGAGCAATGGCCGAGTAGATTTAAAAAAAAAAAAACGATAGAGGCGAGCCTGTCGACTCCAGGACAAGAGGTCCTCTTCGTGAGATCAATTGCTGCAGGCCGTTCGGGCTCAATGGAGGTGAATTGGTGGGTGTGGTTAGGTAAAGTGGAAAGTCGAGATTGGAAGGTTGGAGCGATCCCGGAAAGACGCGACTGACGCGTAAATTTGGCGTTAGAGAGGCCGGGGTCGTGTTTCTTGGGGGGCCGCACGAGGGGGGAAAGGGTGGAGATTAGGCAGGAGAGAGCGAGATTGGGGTGCAGTTGGTGGTGTTAAAGGGGGACTTGTAATACTGGGGCGCCAGCATTGTTCATCGCCAGCCAGATTGGCTGGATGATAGCCTCGTAGTGTTATGGGAGTGTCTCAAGGCCGGTGTATTCGGTACACTGTGTTTGATTCCTTTGAAAATAGAAACAAACACATCCAATTGATTCTTTCGGTATCAAGCGCATACAGAGAGCCCTTTCAGGCTCAATATGTCAACAAGTGGTAAGGCCATTCTGCCCTGTTCCAGCATCTCAATGAGTTGTGCACTAACAGTCCCCATCAAGCCTCTTTATCCCGACGCGACCCCTTGTACTCGGACGCGTTTGTGGTTGAGATAAGATAAGGCTTGCGGCAATTGCGGCTGATTAGATAACATCCTATTTTCATTGTGGCTGTGCTAGTTTTCCATAGTGGCTGGTGTCCCTCATGGCTGAGCAGTGGGGTTGTGTGGGGTCTGCTCTTCTGCAGCACGGATACCGGCTGCCTCACCTCACGGCTTCATAGCTTCACTGGCTCACCCACCTCATCCACCGAACAACTGGAGAACAGCCCTTTGGAGAACAGCCCTTCCATGCAAACAATCACTGGAGACACCACGACCGCCAATGGGTCGCTCGGCTCAATCGGGGTCTTGGCTCAAGTCAGAACGTTGCATCATGATGCCATTTTTTTTCTCTCCTCCCACGCCCTCCCGTCCGATTTGGTCGCCCCAAAAGATCCCAACACCCTGCACCCGCCGATGACCTCTTTTCGGGGCGAACGAGAGAACATCAACAAGGGGAGAGAGGGGCGGAAAACTAGGGGTCTTAGGGGGGAGGTCGGGTCCCTTTTTTTAATTTTAATGCGGGAACACGAAGTGATCGACGCCGCCGGCAGAGAACCAATCAGTCAAAAGTCGACCCTCACCCTTTGAGATTACATACATGTCCGCGTTGAAGTGCAGGTACCGGCGAAACGGCAGCGTAAAAGCAACAATGACGGACATCCCTGCACTCAGCAGGCGGCTGTCCAGGTTTCTCGTTTCGGGCAGTGATAGCCGCGACGACGTGCAGCAGTTGGCACGGCAAAGGGAAGACCGGGACGGTGCAAAAATGCGACGGGGTATGTTCATCGAACCCACGAACGGACGGGAGGGGGACCTGCAGAGCCGCTTGGCGGTTTCTTTGAAATGGACGTCTATTCACGCGCCTCGTTGGGTGTTTTCGGGTGAACTGACGGCCGTATGGTCGACCAACGACGATCTGGGGCGCTGTGGGAGACGTGATGGCGCCGTCTTCGGTTCCCACTCCAGCCCGTTCAGCTCGTATCTTGCTAAGCAGACAGAGAGACAGAGGGAAATGCCATCCCAAGCCCAGCCCGAGTAACGTGGACGATACACACGCACACAATACGGGCAAAGACTGCTGGGGCATATCCATCCAGGAAACTCGAAGAGTGGACATGTGTCAACGACAGCCACCCGGTAGGCGTTGAAATGACCCAAATTACCGCAAGGGTTCAGACAACCCTCAAAAAAAAAGTCCGGGGAAATTATGACACTCTCGACTCGTCATGTGCCAAGCAGTACACCAGACACACCTACTTAGCACTTGTAAGTAGGTTCGCGCCATAGGAGAAACGCCGCAAGCGGCTCACCACATGCCTCGGGGGCCAAACCCGTGTCCATCCGCCCCCCTCCCGGCTCGTGCAGAATCGGGGATTGACTCTGCCCGAGTGACAGGCTTCCCAACTTTCCCATGGAGGGGAGCATGCGAGACATGTGCGCGAATGGGGGGTTGTTTCCGAGGCGTTTACTTCCCACCCATCCAGAAAGAGAGACAAGAGACACAGCACTAGAGACCGTCGGAAACGGTGTGCGGCTGATGGAGAAAATGGATCAAGGTTAATCTCACCCAAGGTCAGACTGAGACAAATCAACATACCATCTGTCGAAATAGGGGGGGGGTCCTTGATTGAACATTCAAGCCAACAAAAACGCCCATCTCAATTCTTCATTGACACTTCACGTTCTCCGAGAGCAGTTGGGGGCCAAGAAGAGTGTGTAGGAATCGCAATGCCTAGGAATGGCCTTTCATATTCGAGCATTTCAAGCTCCTCCCTCCATGTCTCACTTCCTCTCCGCGCCCGGGCACGAAAGGTCGCTTTCTCCAACGTGGTATCATCCTCCGCTTCTCTGACTAGCTGATTGTTGTTTTTTTCTGCCCCAATCCTTGTTCCTTCTTCCGCCGGACGCAGTCTTCGGTCTCGCGTCGCGCCGCCTCCTCATTCTTTGGTGTTGCCCGCAAATTAAGTAACGGACTTGTAGTGGCCCATTCATGTGGAGTATGGGAACTCGCAAAGATACGCAAGGAAACGCAATGGGTAAAACAAAACCCGTAGGTATAGCGATCATAGAGCGAACCGCTGTGGATGTCTCTGCGACAGATGGGTAGTCCAGAGAGCACCTCCCGGAAGCCCCGTCGAGCGTGTGTGTGTGTGTGTGTGTGTGTGTGTGTGTGTGTGTGTGTGTGATGTAATCTTCGGGATGGCCTCCTGTATTGGTATCGTCCCACCCAATAAACAAACCAAGAAAATAAACGCCGGGTTGATGCAAGAGTTTGTGACAGTAGAGGAAAAAGCCAAACGCCTCGTCCAAACGACCGTGTATGTCCCTACCCCGAAAGGAAAGGCGTTCGTACAGATATGATGATGACGATGAGAGAAAAACAGTGAGAAAACAATGGCCCGCGTCGATGCCGGTTCCAATCGATTCGATCGTGCGGCTTTCGTAGGGCCTTAATCGGGGTTGGCGATGTACAGACGGCCACCGGTGAGCGTCGTGGTGCGTTCGTCGACGCTGCCCCTCCTACGGAGATCGTCGACGCCCTTGACGCTCTTCTCGCGCGTGACGGTCGAATGCATGAGCGAGTTGCTCGCCAGGCGCGCCGCGTTGCCGCCCATGCCGCCGAGCTCGCCGAGGTTGTCGGCGCGCTCGCCGCTGCTGCTGCTGGCAGAGCCCGTCGTCATGGCCTTGCCGCTCGCGGCATCGCCCAGGGTCGCGTCCTCGAGTGCCACCTCCTCGACGAGGCTGCCGCTCCGCTCGGGTGTGTCGCTGGGGCTCCACCGGCGGCCGCTCTGGCTGCCCAGGGCACCACTGGAGGACCGGTAACCGGGGCCACGGCGGCTCGTGGTGCTGCTGCGGCCACTGCTCCCCGTGCGGCGATGGTGCAGACGCGGGTCGTCGTCGTCGCTGCTCTCAGCCTCGACCTCGGTGGCACTCAGACGCATGGGCACGCCGCCGACACCGATGTGGTTCTCGCCGGGGGCGTAGCCGACGACGCCAGGCTTGCCATGGTGGCGGATCTTGGCGGCGACCTTGCCGGTGGCGCTGATGCCGGTGGTCGTTCGGCCGGAGGGGGTCGAGAGGCCGCCGGAGTTGCGCTGTCCACCGATGACCTCGAGAGTAGCGCGCATCTTGGCGGCGCGCTGTTGGGCGAGCAGGCGGGGGTCCTCATACTGAGCGCGGTCGCACCAGACGGTGGCCTTTTGCTTACGGAGAAGGGCGACGTAACCTGTGGGTTGTGGGCTGCTTCCGCCGGAGCGAGACGAGGTCGAACGGCGCAGATCGGTAGTGGACGAGGTGCGATATGCGGCCGGAGGCGGCGGCGCGCTTGAAGTTGTGCTGAAGGTGTTGACCGAGGGGGAGCGACGGGTGTGCTGATGGGGATTTGCGTGGGCGTGGTGGGAGAGGTGCATCGGCGTCGGACCCTGGACGTTCACGGGGAAGGTGTTGGAGGATGTCGTGCGTGTGCGGGAGTGGGAGTAGACGGCGGACGAGTCCATCAGCTGATGTCGCCGGCTCGCCGACGGGTCCAACATGACCGACGTGGTTTATGTGTGGTAGACAAGGCTGTGGAAATGGCGGAGGAGGAACGGCAGATCAGGCAGACAGGCTATGTGCCGCTGCTGATGCCGAGACGTCGATGACGGGGCCCGATGTCAAGGTCGGTGTCGACACAGCTGTCGTGGTGTGAGGATCGTTCGTCTTCGTCCCCTCTGGATCGTCGGCGGTCAATAAATACAGGCGACTGACTGTTGAGCGCTCAAGTTTCCTTCCCGGGCGAACCAATGCAGACAGGCGTTGGGGTCAGTGTCGCCCGTTGCGGATGGGAAGGAGAAAGATGAGGAAGATGAGGAGGAGGAGGAGATGGTGAAAGGGGAAGAAGTCGTGAGGTCGGAGGTATTTGAGAGGAAGTAGAGGCTGTGATGTAGGTAGGGAGAAGAAGAAAAAATAAGAGGGACGAGCTGGGAGAGTTGGGCACGGAGGAGATTATCAGGTCAGATCCGGCGACGGCGGGCGGCGGGCGGCAGCGGGCAGAGTACCTAAGCAATCCAAGCAGGGGAGGGGTGGGTGATTACTTGGGTACGTTTCGCGGGTCGACGGGGCGAAATGGAGGACAGCTCTCGGGTACCTTTTAGCGCTCTGGTGCTGCTGGGTGCGCTGGAGGTGCGTGTGTGCTGTGTTGTACGGTGAAGGTGACGGCGCTTGGGGGAGGGTCAGTGGGAGTGAGAGAGTGAGACTGGGAGTGAGTGAGCGAAGGGGGAGTGAGATGTGGATGGGGGGGGGGGCGGGCAACGGACAGGGGACAGGGGACCGAGGGGGGCGTGGTTGCAGAGTGAGAGAGTGAGAGAGAGTGGGCGAGTGGGTGAGGGGAGGGGGGAAATGAGGCAGAAGAGGTTCCCTGGGTCGGGAAAGCCGAAAGGAGCTAGCTGATACTGATATAAGATTCCCACGTAAACGATAGGATACCTACGCAATCAAAGTACCTTTATTCTCTCCCCCCCCCCCCCCCCCTTCCTCAGTGAGTACCTGTATGAGTGGTGTCGTGAGCAAGACTGAGTGAGAGTGAAATGGCGACAGTGAGTAAGAAGCCAAGCCACGCCTAGGAGGGAACCCGGTATCCGTTACAGGCAATAATAGTAAATTCCCCTCGTCTCTCTTTTTCTTTCTCTTTGCTTCTTCCCTTTTTATTTTTATTCTTACAGTTGTCTCTGATTTCCTCCCGGATCCCTTTGGTTGCGCCGTGTTTTGTTTTGTTTTGTTATGGTTTGTTTTGTTTCCGAGACTCTCAACCACGCTCATGCGATTAATTGATTGATTGATTGACTTTGATTGACTTTGATTGACTTTGATTGTTACAAAGACCATCAACAAGAAGGACAACCTTGGTTGACGACAACCACCAAGAAACGGCGCTTGTTCAGTCCACTTGCCCGCAGTAGTTCGCGATCAATGGTTCCTTCTGCTCTCTTCCCCCCCACCCCTAAATAGAAAAGAGAACGGACGGGTGACGCGACAGTGACCTGAGGGCTGAGAGCTCAGAGCTGGGAGCTGGGAGCTGAGAGGACAGTGAACGAAGAAGAGGGTCTCGGATTTGCACGACTTGAGTATCTCGCTCGTGTCCGTCGTCCCGCCGTCGCGCTTAGAGCCAGACCCTCCTCTCCTCTCCTCTCCCAAGTCCTTGTGGAGCACGGATGATGGGCGGCGAGTCGGCAACCTGGTCGGTCTGCGGTCTGTCTCCCCTCACACACGGGGGGGTCTTGGGGAGTGGTCACTGACTGCGGCTGAACGTCTGTGCTCTTCTCGTTTTGTTGTGTTTTATTTAGCCCGCTGGGTACGGTATATCCGTTCGATAGTGCCCGCCGAGGGATGATGCCAGAGCAATGAGGGCATGCACGTTTCGTCGATAGTGCGCCGAGAGCTGAGGGTTACTTACAGGCGGGGGTTGAGTTTGGTTTGAGATCCGCCGGCGAGGGAGAGTTGGTTACGCGCCGTAAAGAGACAGTAAACAACGCGGCGACACGAGGGACGACGGAGACACAAAGAAAAAGAGTCTACAATGTTCTGATGGTGGGTGTTGTTAATGTTGTTTGTTGTGATTGACGTTATTGTTGTTGTTGTTGCTGCTGCTGCGTGTCTCTCTCTTCCTTGCGTGTTTCGTGCAGTGTCGTAGTGGGTGTGAGAGGTCCTCGGCCAAGATAACGCAAGGCGGCTGCAGGTCTGAGATGGAAGGACCTGAGATAGAGTGCACCACTCAAGGTAAATAACCTCACTTTTCCGGCCGTTCAGTGAGGGGTGCGGCGTGGGTGGTGGGATGGGTGAGAGGCGAGCTGTAGGGGGGGGGAGGGCTGCAGGCGTGGGTGTGGCGGCGGGCCATGGTCCAAGTCAATAAGTCAATAAGCAACGAGCGTGACGAACGAATCCAAAAAGGTGGGATCGCAAACAAAAGACGACTCCAGAGAAAAAGGTCCAAGACAGGCTTGGCTGCATCATCGCTCCCCTCTCTCGGCTCTCTCTCTCTCTCTCGACGGGCGAAGCGCGATGTCTAGAGAATGGAGTAGATAAGCAACGTGCAGCGGCACTAAGAAGACACCCACTCACGCCCACGACCCTTCGGGACCATATCAAAATGGCATGGGCCGGCCATGGACAAGACGCAGAGAACAAGACCGAATTGTGACGACTGAATGCCGGGGCCATGATGCGCCGGATTCCCACCGCGTGCCCACAAGGCCGGTCGTTGCTAGGCTCGAGCTGGGCAGGTATTATCACGCCTGGTATACATTCGTCACTGAGTCCGCCTCTGGTGCTACGCTGCCCTCCCTCGTTTTCATTCTCAGTGACAGTGACAGTGACAGTGGGCGGAGAGACAGAACGTGAGGGATCCAGAGAGAGATACTGAGGAAGACCAGGGCCAGGACCAGGGTTACACGCACTTTGGATAAGACCAGGACAGGGACGAGGGTGACATGATGAAAGGTGACAAGGGCCCCAGTCCAACGTTGCATGCGCCTTGGGGGCAGCTCTTTTGCCATGCTGCTCTCTTGCTTGGTCACACTAGTCACTCCCTCCCACTCCTCCTCCTCCAACTCCGTCCACTCTTAGGTGGCTTCTCAACCACTCGGTCCCAAGCCCGGCGTCTCTGCCGACTGTGTGCTCGCACTCAGCTCCTCCATTGGCCCGCTGCCGCCGTGGCCCTTCCTTCTCTTCCTCTTCTTGGCCTAAGTCGAAAAGACCCTGGGAGGAGTGGGAGGAGACAGACATCTTGGGCAATGTCGTCGACGCTTCTTCATCTCTTACCCACCAAGAGCTCGACAGGGAAGGCAGGAGCCTTTTTGTCACTGTCCACTCCCGCGCTGTGCGTGAAGGTATTCTGTCTGCTGTTGTAGTGTACCATGACCATCACCACGGCCATCACCACCATCACCATGGCCACAACTACCACTACCACTAACCACCCCGACAAAGGATATGGGAATCGCATCTCACAACCTTGAGGGCCTTCTTCCCTCGTGGAAAAAGACCATCATCTCCCACTCGGATGCTGCTTTGCAAACTAACGCCTATGACTTGACCGCCCCCGCCGTCTCCGGACCACATGCCGCCATTCAACATGTCGCCGTCATGACCACACACACACACGCCGCCTCTCGGCTCGTATGCGCGTCGCAAGATTCTGTTTGGTGTTTCGGTAGCAACTGGTACTCTCCTATCCTATCCGGCACCACGCAGGGAGAGGGGAGTACTGTAGTAGGTAGTGTAGTGTAGTGTAGTGTAGTGTGCGTGTGTGTGTGTGTGTTCTGTCCACCCCCAAATCTCGATCGATTCACGTAAATGATTCCACCGAGGAGATCCCACCAGCGTGCTAGCCGCAAGCCCCGTCCCGGTGTAGCCTCTGACCCCAGGACCTGATCGGGTTGCGCTCTCCACGGGATAATCGTCGCCCAGTTCCTCGCCCGATCATTACCAGCTCTTGATGTAATACTCTCCAGTCCAGTGCCCATCGCGCTGGGGACAGTGACAGTAACTGCAACAGTGACAGTGACAGAGCCCCCAGAGTCTAGACGTGGTACCCAACATCCCGGAGAGGGTCCGTCTGCCGCTGGCGATTTCCCACTGCCAATGGTCCGCTGTTGTGTAACCGACTCTGCCTGGTCGCACAGCTTTTCCCAGTTTTCAGTGCCAGGTTTTCTCCAAAGCCCGCAGGGTTAGTTAGTTGGCGCATAGTTGGTGAGTGAGCGGGCAAGGGAGTGAGTGGGTGAGTGAGGGAGTGCGCACTATATCCAAACAACGCCCACTGTTGATCTTCGACGCACACACGCACAAGTACGGAGCAAATGCCCTGGTAGTCCTGTAAGGCCGGGATGTAATGATCTCCAGGGCCTTTTTCTTGCCCTATCTTTTTTCTCTCTTTCCCCTCGCTTCGGCTGCCGTCCGCCCGCCCCTTGCACGCCGCTCCCTGTTTCCTGTCCTACATCGACCCCTTCGACCACTTCAGCCCCTTGTAATTGCTCCGTAGTTTTTTTGCCTGATTCCCTCTGCTTTCCCTGTTTTTTCTTGGGAGGGGGGGGGATGTGAGGTAAGGAGGAGGGGATGACGGGGTTTCTTGAGATCGCATCGGGGGGGGTTGTTTTTTTCCTGTGCTTCAGAAAGCTCTGATAACCTACAAGTACTTGTTGGTTCTGACATGCGCTCCTATGTCAGTCTGATAACTCAACCCCGCTTGTCTTGAATGATGCTAGGATTAAAGGGGGAGTATGCCAAAACCCAGCAAGCCAGCTCGCTGTGTTGGCCGGCGCAGGACAGGCATCAGGGCGTCCGTCCGGCTGCGATGGTGATGTAAGATGCGGCAACCTCCCGCCGGGGAACTGGGGCACATTGTGCCCGCGTACATGGCAGCGATGTGACAGGTGACGGCCGCCGCAGCTCCTCATCTTAATTCCTCGGATCAGACTTGGGTTGTCTTCGGGACGTACGTAGGGGACGAGACTGACAGGCTGTCGAGTTATGGCCCCCGAGGGCAAAGCCAACTTGCAGCGTCTCTCCCTGGTCGACAACTCGTACCAGAACTCACTCATGTCAGGATCAGATATCAGAAGGCAGAGAAAACGGAATGGCACCGTACCACGCCATCCATGAGCCTCAGCCCATCCATTTCTCATGCAAGTCTCTCTCGGTCTTACGTGCATGCACTCCACAAACCTTTACCAAGAATGAACGAAGAGAAAACCCCCCAACCGAGAGACGTACGAAGCCAACATGGGACCTCAAAGCAGTCTTCAACTCCGAGCCTGTTCCCGCCGCCACCACCGCCTCTTGTGGATATGTCTCCATTCCTTCCATCCTTCTCCAGTCCCGTCCCGCAAGCACTCTCTGGGATGCCATGAGAGAAAAAACAACCCGGTGCCATACTGCTGCACACGTGTGGGGTTGTGCCGTGCAGCTTCCGGTGAGAGTTCCGGCTTGGGGGAGTTGGGGACAGAAGACCGCACGCAAGGCCCCCAATGGGATGTGAGCTTATCGGTCCTCCTCCTGGTTTGGCCTTGGAAGAGGCGGCGGGCGGGCTTTGAACCAACCCGCCAAGGAGCCCACGACCCCGGCCGCCCTCCGAGCAATTCGCCCATCAAGACCTCTTGGCCCCCCTCCCGGACGTGTCGACCGTCCTGGGGCGGCAGACCCGTTTCCACAAAAGTGCCCCATTCCCCTTCCGATGGTCTTCATCTCCGTCCTCTCTCTCGCCTTTGCCTCCTGTTGCGAGTTTCTGGTTCCCCAGACCTGAAGGAAGTCTGACGTGTTGATGCTCCCTCCAAGGCTCGAGTACCACAAAGGTCGCAGATCGCTGTTCTGGGAAACGTCAGCGCGGCCTGCCGATGGTCATGCCGCCCCGCACGGGGGGAGAGGACGACAGAAACGGGAATTCCGAAACGCCATATCTCTCCAGTTACAGTATCTCGCGCTCTCTGTGTGTGTTGTGTGTGTGTATATGTGTGTGTGTATGTGTTTGTGTGTGTTTATGTGTGACAGCCAGCGTTCCGAGCTTGGAATTTGGAATGGAGTGTGATGAGGTCAAGACATCACCGACCAAGACAGGGGCGGCAGCAACTTGGCTTTCCTCTGGGTAATAATGCATTTCCGATATTGGACCAGGTAAATGGCCTCAATCTCGGAAAGAGAGAGAGAGAGGCATGGAATCGTTCTGATTAGCTCACGCACCACCCTCCCTCCCCCGCCCGCGCTCCGGGACTGAACTGTCAACGTGCCACAACTCTCGGCCCCATGATCTCCGGACCGGGTTGAATCTCGCGTTACGCTACGCCTCACTGATACTCGATGCTCGCAGCTCGTCACCCTCATCACACGACGGAATGCCCACAGACGCCCATCGCCAACACCCCCCCCTCAATGGGTTTCGTTGGTGACGGGAACAGGTCAGGCTGTCGGACGAGGCAGGCTGAGGCAAACACACTCAGCGTACCTGTGGCCTCCTCCTTGTCCTCTTTGCCAGTGCACTCCGGGGCCCATACAAGCAGGCTGGAGCGTCGTGACACGGCAGTCGGCTAAGCCAGTCAAAGTCTCACCGGCGGCACACAGGCGGGGGAGGGGGGTGGTCACGGTCTGTGGGTAGACCGCTGGACCACGGCTGCACCTAGATTGGAAGCCAGACAGCCCCCGCTTCCCTCTCCCGTGAGAGGTAGGGCGGCCTAAAGAGTTGGGTTTCCCGGAGACGGCATCTTGAACGGGATCGTTGGCACTCAACGATGTCGGGGCGTTATAGTCTGCTGCAAGCACGGCCTGCCCGAATCCGGGGAAGACGATCCATGCGGCCCTGACGGAAACGTACACTGACGGTGTTGCGCACTGCGTCTTTGCAGCTTAGCTGCTGAGCTGCATATCTGCGGGACACGTACCCTTGGCCGGGAGGGGATATATCCCCATGGTTGCACTCCAGTCCCGGAATAAACCATAGGAAGTCTGTAGTATCAGTTAGTCTGTAGTCACTATCTGGTAGATGAATGAGGTAGAAAACGGTCTTCTGTCCCATAAAGACAGGCAGAGGCGGACTAATAGCCAAAGTGTAATAAAACATGCTAGGTCCGCCCCCTCGTCTGATGAAGAGCCACGATAACCTCCTCCGAACCCCGGTTGCATTCCAACCCACTCTGCATGTGCAGCAAGTGCATGTCACTCAAACAAACGAAAAAAGTTCCCAGGGGAAGATTCCATATAAACCCCAATTAAGCTAGAGCCCATACCCAGGGGAGATGGATAGGACCGAAGCGATAGGATGGCCACGCTATGCCCATGCCAGTGCTAATGCCATGCATCTCACCTTCTCGCCGTTCGACGCTAACTAGCAGAAGCAACCGTTTTTTTTTTTCCTTTTCCTACTGCTCATCCCCGTCCAAGTTCTTGGGGCGAGTAGTCGAGCGGTGGACTAGGACGAGCCATGCATGGGCCGTAGTCCATAATCCACATAGACACCCAGCTCGATAACAACCGCAGCTGGTTGCCTGACAATCACGGACTTCTGCCGGTCCGTAGAGAGAGGCGCGCGGAAAGAGAGAAAAGAGAGAATCGTCACAATGTCATCGATATCCAGCAACCGCCGAGAGCATGTATGACCATGATCACATCATGCTCCAAGCCCCTCGTCCTACGCCACCGCCACTACGCATATTTGCACCGTGGAGTGTGTGCATTCACCGCCTCGGTGTAAGCTTGTCGCATTCAATAGTGAGTTGGCTCTCTCCAACGTTGCATTTCTCGCTCCCAGCAGGGGAGGGGGGAGGGGACAAATGGCCTGGGGGGTGCCGCCACGAGGGCCGAGGGCTGAAGAGGCTGCCGCATGTCTCAGCGCGGGAGGGAGTGACCCAAGCTTCTTCGAGCCGTATTGGTCTGACCTGGACGAAGACGTACAGGTAGAGCCGACCCAATCGCCCAAGCTTGTTCACTCGTCATGATCCTCGCCCATGGGCTCTGATGATACTCTGCCTCTACCAAGGGAGGTCGGGCCTGATGCCAGGAACTTTCGCAAAGGCGGGGAGGGAACCTTTTGGGGAGGATGAGTGAGAGAGAGAGATAGAGCTCGATGAAGCTTCACTCCTTGAATAATAATAGGCTTTGGGAGGAGAGTCACATCGGAACCAGGTCCAGCGATAGACAGGCGTTTCCCTTCCCCCCTCCAGAGTCCTGGCTGGTCTTGGCGGGGGGGCAGCTTTGAAAACGCCCCCAATGCGACCTCGACGCCAACCGATCCCGGCCAAGCTGAGCGATTATCGGCCACCCTAGCAGCAGGGGCACGGCATTTGCCATGGCCGGTCTCAGAGGCCAAAGTGCATCTCCAGCTGAGGTTGGTGTGTTGGTGTACACCATACAGAAACTGGACCATGGCATTCTCGCCAAATAGGCTTCTTCAGAAGAGTCTCCTTTGGCGTCCCAAAAGACTGCGACGGATCAGATCATCTCCCAAGATATGCTCCGAGGGGGGTCGCACAACCTTGGCAGACACCGACGACTTCCCCCATCACATCTCCGTCATTAAGCCTCAAACGTTTAAACAGGTTGGGGAATGGTCGCATCGGGGCCAAGATCGTCTGTCTCTTCAACCCGCGTCTCTCAGTGTTGCTCTTGTCTACTACAGAGTTGAAGGGGGGGGGGGGGGGGGGGGGGGGGGTTGTTCATCCAGCCCTCCTCCTCCTGCTCCTCCAAACCAAAAGACCCGCGCATATCGTCAACCTGTCAAGGGGGAGGAGAGAGAGAAAGAGAGAAACACCAACAAGGTGGTAACCGACACGTCATAGTCAGCGCAGAGGGCTATAATAGCACCTCGCTATAACCATTGTTCACCCGTCTGTGTCTTCATGTTTCCACCTGGGCATCGGTCGCAGAACAAGATTCGCATCCTGGACCTAGAACAAGGCCCAGGTGATATCGTGCCTGATATAGGGCCAGGACATGCAAGCATCGGGTTTGGTGTTTTGCAAGTGCCCTGGCAGCCCGACTAAACAGACCATCTGGTTTCGGCGCCAACCGATCCCTCGGGGTGGTGGGTGTTCAAGCATGACTGACGCTCCTCCACATCCGGTTCGCCGTCGGGGTGGTATGTTGCGAATACAGTGAGCGACCAAGTATCGTGAGGGAGTCACGGTCAGAGATGCTACGCCGCGTCACACATCCTGATAGTGACCGTGTCCCGAGTAAAGACCTCCCGAGTAAAGACGCCAGCGGTCTCTCCCCCCCTCGTTGGCAAAGAACGAGGCCCGCCGTCGCACGCGCCAGATGGAGATCCGTCCCAAACCAACTAGTCGTCCGCACCAGCGATCCAGATGTCGAGAGTCTGACAGCAACTCTATTCCACACTCCCCTGACCCCCCTGACCCTATTCACGGACGGAGAGGCTGGGGGCGGCAGTCCGTTCGCCCGTCCGTCCATATCGTCCATGCCTATCTATCTGTTTTGCAATGGTCAGCTGTTGCTGTCGCGTCCTTGGGGACTTTCCCTCGCTTAGAGAAACAACCCAAGGGGACTTGATGAAGGTTCCGAGCGCAAACACTCTCACACGTCCTGAAGCATATTGCTGACTGGCGCCCATCCTCCGTGACCCCCCTCCCCCCCTGCGAAACTTCCCTGGGCCGTGCCAGAGTCCAGAGTCCAGAGTCCTGACTCTAGGTCAAGCGTTGAGCGGACCTCGAGGTAAGAGTTCCTTGTTGCTTTACAGGGTCTGGTAATGGCCCAACAGAGAGACCACCAGCCTTCTTCTCCGGTCACTGTGGCCGGGAGAAACAGCTCTACAATCACTGAAACCGAACGCACGTCGCTTACATCGTACAGCGTGGATGGGGAAAACGTGGGCGCGTCTCGACAGGCCTCGTGGCCCATCTGCGCCGGTCATGCGACGACGCGCCGGGGCACCGTTGCTCGTCTCTAAAACACCCACACCCACCCCCCTCCCTCTTCTCCCCCCCCCGTACCTTATCCGGCATCGCGGACCTGGAACCTTGACCTTGCCAAACATCGCCGCCCGCATCGCACGGGCGGCACATCCGGATACGGTAGTCGTATGTTCGCTTTACGGGTGCACACAACTAAAGCCAGCAGCGGCAGGCCAACACGGCGGACGGAGGTTGCTGCACGTGGTGCGCGCCAACGGCCGACAGGGGTTTGCTTATTCGATTATTATTTGTTTGCAGTGTGAAAGTCGAGCCAGAAATGTCCGAATCAGTTGGTTCGATGTGCCGAGTCAACGGTGACAGTGTGCTTCCCAGCGAATACCACGAGTCCGGGTGGTCGTAGTCATGGCCATGCAGCAAAGTCGTGCTTCGAGACGAGCTCGCGACATCCTCGACCACCCGGCGGCCATGTCTTTACGGAGACAAGCCCGATCACGAGGTATCATTGGGGGTCCCCTGTAGACTACGGATATAGTCTCTGATATGGGTTCGGTGAGGGGAGGTTGGCGTGTGCTAGCGTTACATTCTCTTCAGGACCCCACCGGTCAGAGAACATGGGAATAGCTTCTCTTTTCGCAACCCACAGTACATCGTAGAGAGAGAGAGAGAGAGAGAGACAGAGAGAAGGTGGGGGGGGGATGCTTGTCTACCACCAAAACCCCGGGTTTCCTTGTCTTTTGCAGGGATGAACATGAATCCAAGAATCGGTTCCTCTGCCTACTTCGCTCAACTGGGACAGAAGCGCTTGTATGCATGTCTGTTCCGGGCATCACGCCGCCCGGCCTAAACCCGTTCCTCTCCTTCATCCGGGGCATCGAAAACCTGATTCTCAGTCTCCAAAGCGTTCGGCAGACATGCCTTTGAAGCTTTGCGCGCCGAGTAGCCCACCTTCCAAGAGTTTCTGTTTCCCAATTCAGTCTAAAGCACCACGAGCAATATGCACGCTTAGGAGGGGACATGAGGCGGGGGGGGGGGGGGGGGGGGGGGGGGAGGGATATCTTCCCAGAGTCCTGGGCAGTCTGGCAGAGCCTCCTTCGCGGTTTCTTTTCGGAACGAGAGAGTCGAGTCCCCTGTCAGGACGCCGATCAGCCATCTACATTCCGATCTCGTCGCGCCAGTCGTGCCCACTCCGGCTCCCCCTTGAGAGGTCCCGCTGCGTAAACACAGATGGGGACTATGTTTCCCCTTCTCGGTCGTGAGCCGATAAACCCCCCCCCCCCTCCTCCCACTTGGCTGAATTGAGGCAGTTTCTGTGTAGTTCTTAAGAGAAGGTTTTCGAGGAATGGGGATAGATGGATGGACTCGTTCATGGAAACGCTTGGAACGAGAGGGGGATGAAAAATGGCGCGATGCATGCAGCTGGCTCGTCCTGTGGTCTCATGCCGCCCACTTCGGCCGTGTATCCATTTATGTTCTCGGCGGGCTCAGATAGTTGTGGCTCCGGGGGGGGCACCGGTAACGATATTGAGCTGGGCCGGCCGGATCTCTCTACTCCATCGATAAACCACCATTGTTACAAGGGACTTGGACCTTCACGATGCCTCAATCTCCCAAGGTTCCCACTAACCCGGAGGAAACTCTCCTCACCCCCTCCGGATTATGTGTTGAGTTTCCGGGAGGTGCTGATATACAAGCAATCTCAATCCGCGCTATCCGGCAGCAACAAGACGACCCCCTCCGGGCATGTTTGACCACGGCATTCCGGACATTTCTGTTGCTTGGCACGGACGGAGGACTAGGCGACCATACAGACTTCCCAGAATCCATGTCCACTACACAACGGTTCGGACCCGCGCGACACGATTCAAGCTCACGCCAAGAACGATATGGCGAACCAGGTTCTTTCTGTCCCCCTCTTTCAACGACAATGGCACTCTCAACAGCTACCCCGGAATGGTTGCAACATCACAGGCACATGTATCGTCGTCGAGAGTCAGTTCATACTAGCAGGCAACAACGTAAGCCCCGTGCCGCAAAGCGCTGACAGAGGCGGGCTGCTGATGTTGCATGTATGTACATGCGCCGAAGATGCGCCGTAGTTGCACCCCGGCGGCTGGCTCGTTGCATGTTTATCATGTCACGCTTACCTCACGGCATGTGTTCTAACGAGAATTCGGCCTTGAGAGTTTCCTACGTTCCATCTGCTCTTTGTAATGACTGGAGACATCTCGATATGAGAACGTTCGTTCGGTTTCCCCGAGGAAAGTAGCCGCAACATGCACCCGGGACTTCTCCGGTGTGTGTGTGTGTGTGTGTGTGTGTGCATGTATACAGGCACATCTGTCGAGGCATCCATCGGTCATACTTGTAGTCGAGGGGACGTCTTACTGTTTCACGACGGGGTTCATCGCAGTTAGTGAGTATCGGCGGAGCGAGATCCAAGGCATCCGTGATGTATCCATTGGCAGCTCTCCATCTCCCGCCTCCCGTCCCGATTCTAGACTGGTCCTCAAACCCTCCAACCTCAACTCATCATCCCGGTGTCCCATGTCGTCCCATCAAAACGTCCATTCATCCCACCCACCGGGGCACTCTTCGAACCTAACCTCGCGTTCCAGACCCGTCCATTTGCGCCCCCAGCGAACCCTCAAGACCGTACCCGTCTCGCATCGAAACACCTCGCCCCTCCTCCGCCGTCGCCTCTCCGCCATGCGCCCCCCACAGCCCGGTCTCGATGCCCGTCTGGCGGCAGACTGACGGCGACCTTGTCGGCCAGCGCTTCCGGCACGCGGCGGAGCACGTTGCCCGTCACCGAGAGCCAGTGCCGCTCGTAGTAGACGTCGCTGTCGAGCCAGAGGTTCACGGCCGCCAGCCCGGGCGTGTCGAGGTGCCGCAGCACCGCGCTCCACGACTCGACCCACTGCTCGAAGTTGCTCCCCTCGTCGGCTTGCCGCCGGAAGGAGAGGTTGATGCGCCGGAGCGGGTGACCGCCGCCGCCGCCGCCGATGGGTCCCCGGTGCCGGATGCAAAAGACGTTCCGTGCGAGGTTGATGTCAGTGATTGTGAAGGCCACCGAGTCGTAGATCGACGAGGCGCACTCGAAGTACCTGTTCGTCCCACGTGTGAGTTGAGTGTAAGTGAGTACGATTATGCCCGGAGCATCCCATGCTCAAGCAACCCCCAACGGAATCGCGTATGACTTACATTCGCTTGCAGGTCAGCATCATTGGCAGAAACGCCGTCCACGTGTCGGCGCGAGCGCAGTGGTTCGTCCGGCTCCGCGAGGTGATGTCCCGCCATATCTCCCTCTCCTCCCGCGCCTCTTCGCACTTCCAGTGGTCGCACCACGTCGACATCTCCCGCTGGAACCACAGCGGGACCGGTCCGCGCGCGTCGGGCGCCATCCAGTTGGACTCCCACGGGTCCTCGCCATCGATGCCCCCGCCCGCCCTGCTCCCAACCCTGTGGAACAGGCACCGGGAGTGGGCGTACCCTGCCTGCGTGCGGATGATGTGCTGGCCGAGGCCGGCCGCGCGCCAGAGCTCCTGGTATATCATCTCGCGGATCTCGTCCGGAAGCCTGCCGAGAAAAGCCGTTTCGAGCTGGTTGTCCATCTTGGGATTCGTCCGGCCACTGCTGTCGAGATGAAGGTGGGTGCCTCTCCAGAGATGTTTTGACGAGGTGCTGCAAGGTCCGCTGGCCGTGGGAAGGACGGGGAGGTTTTCTGACAGGTCACTGTCGCTGAGCAGGAGCAGCTTCGACATTGCGATGACGGGGATGCTCGGTATCCCGTTGGCAGCAGACTGGGCACGGCATGACCTCTTGAGCCTGCTAGCGAAATGGGTCGATTTCCTTGCCAGCGAGCGGATGCCCAGGCGGCTCGGCTGGCGACTCTCGACACTCATCTCGGTAAAGAAGCTCGCCCCCCCTACGAGCGGATGTAGATATGACGTCGAAAGGCGCGAGGGCCGATATCAATCAGAGATGAAAAGATGGGGAAGCCCGAGATGTAAACCTTTTTTTCACAAAGTGGAAAAAGAAACGAGCGAAGGGGTCTGGGGAAAACGCCGTAGACGGTCAGGAACAGAGTCCATACCCCGCCAACTAGAGACGCAGGGAGACAAACGGCGGCGATCAACAAACAGCCGGACAACATACACAGCATCCGAAAATGGACATGATGTTTGCTTGTAAGGGATCGTTCACACGCAACAAGCAACTTATCACTTGCGGACTAGAAAAAAATAGAAAACAACAAGATTCATTCAAAGTCCGTTTGTGGGTATTGGGTCCGATGCTAATCGACTATAAAAATCCAAAAGGGTAAATCCAACGCCGCAAGCCATCCAAATTGAGTTCATTACACGCTTGCATTTCTAGCACCCCTTTGTCCCCCCCGCCCGCGTTCCGACATACTGGTGCACAGTACAAGCAAATAGGTAGGGCAGTTTGTCGATACTGCTGCTGATGTTGTCCGGGCCCATTTACTTCTGCTCGGGCTTGCTCTTGCCGGCGCCGCCACCGAAAAGACCGCCGACGTAGCCACCGGCGCCCTTGAGGCCCTCGGTGGTCTTACCGGCAACGGCCTTGCCGCCGTCGGCGACGCCGCTGCCGGCCTGGTTCAGGGACGCTGAGCCCGGCACGGCGGTCGGGACGTAGCCGCCATCCTCGTCCTTGCCCTGGCGCTCGGCGCGGTTGACGCCCTCCTTGGACGCGATGTCGCCGATGGGCTGCAGGAGACCACCCTTGCCGACCTGGCTTCCGACGAGGTTGTTGACGCCGTCTTGGAGTGTGTCGACTTGCTCGACGCCGGTGACCTTGGTCTGACCTAGGGTGTCTGAACGCGCAAACTTGTTAGTAAGGGGAGGTCTATGTCTACTAGCCAGGTACTAGTGGCAACGGTTTGGGGGGGGGAGGGGGAGAATGGGGATAGCATCGCGACTTACCTTTGGTGGCATAGCTAGCCTTGTTGTCCTTGGTGAACCACTTCAGGTACTGGTCTTCGAGCCAAGGAACCCACTTCTCGTACTGCTGGTTGTAGGTTTGCTTTGCCCACTCGGCCATGATGACTGATGATTTGATGATGCTGTGGAAAAAGTCTGGAGACGTATGTTTGCTGGATGCTCGAAACTTGAATGAAAGTATGGAATAGATCAACGAGATGAACACCCCGAAACGGATGGGGAATGCGACGAGGAAGCACCCGCCTGATATACGCCCATCCAAACTCAGACAGACACACACGCAACGCACCTCAGAGTCGTCACACGCGCCATCCCATCCCATCCCATCCGTCTCGGCTGCGCGTATGCGTACAGGTATGGTGTGGCTGATGATGCTCATGGATACGTCATACGGGTCCGTGATGGAGGGCTCCGAGGCGGGATGCCATAGGCTGCCCGCGGTGTCTGGCTGCCGGGGAGGACCCCCGTCCGAACCCCTGCAGAGGACATCATCCAGAGCGCAATGACAAGAATCCTGGAAGTTGGCAGCCACATCGGCGATATTGCACGCCACCCCCAAACATCTACAGACGTAAGCGAGCAGCCTCTTGGATAAGGGGTCCAGACTGTGGCCTTGGTTATTTGAGTGGTGGAAAATGTTTCTCTTCGATGAGGTAAGTCTTGCTAGCTTGTAACACCACCGAGCTGGCGAGTTTCGTGATGTGGCACGTGGGATAAGAGTGCCGCGGGTGGGAGGGGGGGTGACTGAGGGCCTAGATCTCGATTGCGGGCTACGTCATCGCGCCGATTTAGTGGATCCTTGCGGTCCGTCAGGTGGAGACGAACAGCCGGGAACATCACGGCCGAGTGGATCCAGAAACGGCTTCCGGAGCCGATACTTAGTCACCGGATCCCGGGCCGTCACTGTCACGTTTGTAGATGGTAATCTCTCAGAACAGACATATGGAGGGTGGTCAGATTTTGGCGGGAGTTAATTCTCGACTATCTTATTATTCAGCGCGAATATGGACAAAATTAGGCATTTTCACTTCGCAGTCGACAGGGTGCCGTTGGTGCATGGGATGCCCAGTTCCGTGTTGCCTTCCAGCCCGACACATACCATCTCGCCCGCGCTTCCATCCTAGAGTGCCACATGAGTTAGTTATCGTCTTTCTCGCCATCTGGCATTGCATATCCTCCGGAGAGACTCACGGCCGCAGCGAGGGTAATGTCCGAGAAGTGGAAATCCTGACAATGGTCCGCGTCTTTGCAAATGATGTACATCCCCTTCTTGGTTGATTCATCTAAAGGAGAACAAGTCATGTGTCAGCGAAACTCAGGTCTTGGGTCGAGCGTTGCTCATCGCGGCCTGAACCTACCAAGCGTCGCGCTCCAGCATGGGCTGGAAATACAGCTGCCGTCCTTGAGACTCGTCCCCGTGTGCGCGGTGATGCCTTCCCACCGGAAGTTCTTGGCAAACGCCGCCAGAGACGCATCCTTACCGGCAGCCCCCTTTTCTTGATCGACGTAGTTCTCGATGAAGTGGATCGGATAGGCCGTGTTGGTGATGGTTATGTTCCGCCAAGTCACGTCCGAGATCTGACAGGTCGTGCCGACGGAGCCCTTGAAGCGGGCTCCCAGCAGCGAGTCGTGGATCTCGGCGTTCTCGAACAGGTACCCGCTGCCGCTACCCGCCGAGCACGACACGGAGATCCCGTGCGTCCCGTACGCGACGACGTTGCGCATCGTCACGTTGACGGCCGGCGGCGAGACGTTGATGATGTCGTCGCCGTTGTAGCTCGTCCAGCCATCGATCACGACGTCGGACGCGCTCACGTCAATGCCGTCCGTGTTGAAAGGGAACCCGCTCATCGACCGAGCGTCGAGCAGGGTGTCGGTCATGTACACGTCCTGCCCGCCCATCGAGAAGCACCACGCGACGGGGTTGAGGATCTTCAGGCCCCGGAGACGTAGGCCGGTGACGCCGAACGAGAAGAAGTGCGGGCGTCCGCCGTCGCTGCTGTCCCCAGCCTTGGACCACCATTTATCGCCGTGGCCGTTGATCCAGCCGCCGTCCGGGGCGTTCGTGGCAGTGAAGGTGACGCTCTTGCTGTTGCTAACGGTGATCCAGTGGCCCGGGTAGATTGTGCGGTTTTGGACGACGGCCGAGACGGTTCCGGGGTCGTTGGAGAGCGTGAGGTTGCCCTGGAGCGAGAACTCGACGTTGGTCAAGCCGGAGAACTTTAGGGGTGTGAGTAAGCTGTATTCTGTGCCGGTGCTGAAGACGATGCGGGAGTTGGCGCCGCAAGATTTTACGGTGGAGATGATTGCAGGGGAGTCATCCCCGTTGGACTTGGGAACAATGCAGGTCTTGAACTGGTCTTTACCTACGGTCTCTGGCAGCCAGTAGCCAGAGACCACGGTGGCGAGGAGAACGAGCTGGAGGAAGGGGTTCGGCATGTTGACGAATCAGCTGTTTGGCGAGATGCGATATACGCTTGGGATATGAAGCATAGTAGACTTTAGCAGGCGGTTTATATATCTCTTGGCAAATGCTTATTATGTTCGTCCCGAGCCGGACTCCTCCACTTGGCTGCAGCTATAAAGGAACGAGTGCTTCTGGTTTGTATTGCTGCCCCTGAAATGCCGAGTGGGATGAACTCCACCATGCGCATCAACTTATCCCACAATATCCCGAACTGGCCGTCTTGCATGGGTTGATGGAGGGCAACAATTTCGCCGTAGATGAACACAGCTCACATGGCCCAACCCCTCCCGGCTAACCGGCTGGTTTAGCGCGGAATGCGACGGAGGAATCAATTTGACGTAGAGAGCTACATAAACAGACCGGGATCACCTGCGGCCCCCCGCCAAAAGCATTGGACATCCGCAGAAAAAGCTTAGCTTGGTCTCATCTACGTCAAGCCAGGATGGGCCGTCCAGTGCGTGACTCCCCGCCTTGAATCGCTGTACCGCTATCTATCTGTCACAGGTAGCCTGAACCTTGAGCTCACTCAGTCTGCTCGACATGGCACTTTCATTGGAAAAGAAGTTTCTATCACATCGAAGCCGAAGCTCCCGCGGACCGCCGACGTAATCTAGGGACACTTTTGTCTTTCTGCAGCGTTGCCGTCATTCCGAGAAAAAGGGGTATCAAGTGTCGCAACTTATACGCCCCGTTCGCGTCAAACCTCGAGACCTTGGAGGGCTGCTGAAAATTGACCTGAACAGCTATCTATTCCCTCCTGACAATGATAAACGAAAGGTAGCGTAGGAGAGAAGGGCTAAGAATTACAGCAATCTTCAGACCTCCACTTTAAGTAGCACCACCTCAACATCTTACTCAAATCAGCAGTGTTTTCAGACAGTATACGACTCGGCAACAACGCTTGTTTGTGAGAAGACGTGCAGACCTGATAAAAGGTAAAATGATTAATTCTATGTATTCTATTGTATGTCTAGTCTAGAAAAGTCTCGACTGCTAGGTTCTATAGCAGTGGAGACACAATGCCTGTACTTAGATTCCCCCACTTGAGGTAGCCAAATACACACACCAAGAATGCCTAAGAATGCCCCTATCATTACCACCTAAGTAGCAGCGCCCTGTAATTGCTGAGTTTGGGCTACCTTTTGTTGCGTCAAATGGGTGTCATTTGTCTGCCATTCTCAACGTCCGGCGTCTCCTTGTCCGATTCCGGTGTCTCCTTGTCAGCATCCTGCGTCTCCTTTTCCGTATCGGCATCCGGCTTGGGATCCAGGTTGATGGGCTTGATAACGGAAAGGCTTTCGCAAGGGTACGAGGTGTGGTTCTCGGGATTGCCGTGCACGATGTTGCCGACGATGGTGTAGAGGTTCTGGCACAGCGTCATGTTGACGAAGCCCGGGCTCCGGTGGCCTTGCTGCAGCCACAGGTCGAGGTTGCCCTGCGGCGAGATATCGGTGTAGTTGGGGTTGAAGTTGTTGTTCTGGTGGCCGCCCTCGACCCAGCCCTCGTAGACGGAGGCGACGATGTCCTCCTTCGTGATGCCACCGTACCGGACGCCGTCCATCGTTTCCAAGCCGTACAGTGCCATCAGTGGCCATTTTTTGCTCTTGAAGATGTTGGGCCGGATGGAAGGATACTCGGTGGTCAACTTGACGCCAGAACCTCTGACGTCGATCAGGTAGAAAAGGGCGCCTTTGTAGCAGGTCGAAGCCCTCGAGTGGTCGTCATCCTTCAAGAAGGGCCAAAGGGTACTGTCTCTTTCACCCTTCTTCGTGTTGCAAGGCAGGTTTGTTTTCCTACAGAAAAATGTGAGCGGTTGCGAACAGACGGTTTTCTGTGGGTAACCTACAAGACGAAGGGTTTCTTGGTCCACGTGCGAGTTTGCCAGACGGCCGCGATGAACCTCGGGTAGAATAGTTTCTGAAGCTTCTTGGACATCTCGAATGCGTTCATATCATCCGGGGCAGCTCCCATGAGGCCGTTGTCCAAAGCCGACCGGATGAAGTCCTCTGTCGCGGTGTCGTTCGGGTTGAAGATGGTTTCGACGTACGCCACCTGGGTAGCCTTCCAGCTGTCGAAGACGTCGCCCATCATGGCGGAGAGTGATCCGTATTGAGCTTTTGAGTCTTTGCCTCTGTTAAGCGCCTGTGTCAGCGAATACCGGTACCCAAAGAGTCCTGAGGTGACTGTCAGAGAAGGAAGCCCGTCACTTACGGGAGCAAGTAGTCCTTTGCGACCGCCCAGCCGGTGAAGACGCTGTAACTCAAGGTTGACATGATTTGCGACCGCCATACCTGGGAAATCGCCGAGGTTGTCGCTGCAGCTGAACTAAAGATGACTAGAGACCCAAGTCAGGCACACGTTCCGTCAAGCATATGTAAGGGGTGGCCCAGTGGTGTTGGTCCTTGGGGAGCAGCAACTCACCAAAGTTGCTGAGGAAGGCCTGCGAAACACCAAACAATCCATAAGCAACGTTGAGCATGAGTCTCTTGTTAGCATCCTTGGACGGGTCTTCTGGCGGCGGCAAAGAGAATGACTCGGAAAAGAAGTCAATTTCCGACTGGATATCCGCCTGCGCCAGGCCAAGAGCCTCAAAATAGCGATGATGGAACTGGAAGTATACCTGTTAGCGAGGGAAAAGAGAGGGAAAAGAGAGGGAAAAGGGGTTGAAAGGAAAGGAGAGGGAAAGGATTTGACTGACCTGATGAAGCTTGGAAAAGGAGTTGAGGATGAGATGTCCGGCCGGATACTGGGTAGCCTCACAGGTGAGTGAGGTTGAGCACGGCACGTCGAAGATTTCCGAGCACCGCCATGCCTCTGGGCCGCCGAAGTACCAAGAGACGAACTGGCTGAACTCGAACTTGACTTCCTCAGGCCCGGTGGTGTAGTTCCGCCAGGCCTGGAAAACTTCTTCGAGGGCCTCCGAGGCACCGGCCGCCTCCCACCGCTTGTCGGGCAGAGCTTTGGCGTCGACGATGACGCCGCTGCAGTTGGCAGCCCTCCAACCCACCTTATGGGCGGGCACCGGAGGCGCCGGGGGTGTCGTGAGCGACACAGCCTGGGCGACTGCCGCGGTGACGGAGCAAAGACCGAAGAAGACACTTGAGAATCGCATCGTGCCAGGCTACAACGAGACAGGCCGAGGAAAGAAGATGACGGTCAGATTCTGACGTGTGTGGGTGCCGATGAGGAGCTTCTGAGACTCCAATGGCTGTACCATTGCAGGAATATTTATAACATTTTGGCTTTCGTTTTCAGCGGGTTTTTCGAAAGTATCCGTCTGACGTCGCTGACTCTCCTCCGGTATTCACAGAGGCGGGTTACGGTGGTATCGATGAAGAATAATACCGCGACGGTCCATCAACTTCTTGGCCTGACGGAGCTGCCGAAGAACCTTAGATGATCTGATAAAGCTATTTGACCTGTCCCAACTGCTGCTTTTGTTTCGTTTTGTCAAAATTGACTAAAATCGCTGGTTCCTGAATGTTTTCCAGCAACGACATCCCGGGTAGGACAGATTGCGTCTGTAACGTAACAGTCAGGGACAGATTCTCAATGCGCAAGTATTATATCACGTCAAAACTCTATATTGGTTGTCACCGAGTACGTCGTAAGTCTATGTATGGGCCGTCCCTTGCGGCTTGTTAGCCGTCAAGGTTGTTTTAGCCTCAATTCGACGCTCAGTCTTGATCGTCGGGTAGCGGAGAAAGGGCGTATATACGGTGCAGATCAATTCCCTATTTCCAAAGAAGGTTTTGGAAACTTGCTGAAATCAGCTTTTGGTAATTTCGGACATACCCACCGCATGGTAGTCGGTTTACGATGTAGCCGTAAGTGACTAGATTTCGTATAATGCGGCTCCGTTGCCCATACTGAGAATGGTACGTGGATCCAAAGTGGAAAGAGAAGATTCTTCGGATCTCCAAACGTGCTTCTGCTTTCGGAAGTCATCTAAACTATATCCTTTGTCACCTCGGAACCAAGGCAAATACAGATCGGGCAGTTCCGGCCGGCAGAGCCTC
Organism: Colletotrichum destructivum; assembly: GCF_034447905.1. NCBI lineage: Eukaryota > Fungi > Ascomycota > Sordariomycetes > Glomerellales > Glomerellaceae > Colletotrichum > Colletotrichum destructivum. The sequence goes on along the minus strand of NC_085898.1, from coordinate 813,709 downwards.
TGAGATCGTTGGCTGTTGAACGATAAATTACTTAAAGACGCGTCGAAGGACGAGGGACTGCGCAACAGTTGTTTGGAACCAGTGCCCAGAAGTCTCAGCGCCAATAATATATCGAAGCATCGTCAGGGGAGCTTTGCAGCCGCTCCAGAAGGACAAGCAACATGAAGTTCTCCAAGCTGTAAGTCGTCAACCGAGCCACCCTGCTAAACTAAAAACCTCAAAACTTCATGGTGCCTAATTAGAGACAGACAAGTCCTGCCCTGTCTCGCTCTCGGTCAGCTCTGCGCGTCTACCGCCATCGACGTCCGCGAGCTTGCCCCGCGAGCAGATGCTTTCCGCGACAACTATGGAAGCAACATGTGCCTCCAGGTCAGCTGCGACGCGATGGTCTGCGCCGAGAACCCCGAAGATGCCCTCGCCGTGGCCTCCTCGGGGGTCAGTCTGATCGTGGGCCCCGACTGCACCGGGTGGCAAGAAGGCACTCTCAAGGAGGTCCCATCCGGGACGAACGAGAAGACCTGCCCTGAAGGACGCAAACTGTATCAGGGTGCTCTGATGGTGTACCGAGCTTGGAACAACGTCTCCAAGAAGAAGAACTTCAAGACCGAGTTTGTCGAGTGGGAGGATTTCAAGGGCGCCCAGTGCCACGGCACGAAGGATGTCAAGTGTCAGAAAGATGGAATCAAGATGGCCCCCGACCCTAACGCCCGTGTGTGTGTGCCGTGGGGTTTGTAATTACGAGAAAAGGCGGCAGGTTCCGAGCTCGGGTTTCTGGGCGTTGCAAACAATCTACGATACTTCTTTTTATATAGAACGGACAATCCCGCGGGGGATAGTAAAGGAATGCTCCGCGAGATGATTCCTGGTCAAGGCCTGTAACATACACCCACAACAAACCTTAATATACAGCCGGGTCTCTTTACGTGCCTGTAACGGATAGCTTGCGCTGCAACACGAGGACGAAGCCGGATTTACGGAACCCTTGTGGGCCCAAACTAATTTGCCCAAACTATAAACCGCTGTCCCATGAGCAAGACCACTCTTTTCCCCCACCACACTTCACCAGCAGTTCCTGGCCTCTGTTAAACTTTAACAGGGACTGATTCACGTAGGAGAAACCTGTAAAACGGACTGATTCACGCAGGAGATACCGGAATCTCCCCGAATGCCGCTTGGCGTCGGCATGTGGGGGAGGGAGGGGGGTTCCCCCATCATACTACGCAATCAAATCTAGTGCTTGAGACTAGCCTGGGACTTGAGGAATCGCCGCCATTAGAGGAAATTTAGGACCAATAGTGAATTACATAAAGATAGGGCTCAAGGGATTTCCATTTGATGACCGCGGAATTTGCTACAGTGTTGAAGTCAAGCGCCCAAGTCACAGGAGGGGATACGCAAGCCTCTGGTTTACTGGGCTATGATTTTGTTGTCTCCTTGGCATGATGTTCTACTTCTTTTGTAGCCATCTTTCTGTCACACAAAACGAGGCCTTAAAAAACAACAACTAAAGGCTAACAACACGCTTTAATTTGTTAGTAACTAGAAACCTGCAAACAGCGTTAGTGAACAGTGCAGCACTGCGCTTCTAAGACGTTGCACGTATTACGCTGCATAGTGCATTTTTCAGTCTAGGCTAATATTAATAATCAAAAAGGGATGGGATAAGGTTGAGAAAAGTGCCGAATTAATGGATGAATTTAGGACGGAGCCTCTTTCAACCACCACTTGTATCCTTGAGGAGGATGCGGGATCAGGAGTTCAAGGATTGAGATTAGCCCAAGTTCACATGCGCGTCTACGATGCATGAATTTGAAGACGTCTGCTGGAAATCTATCAACGAACAAGATGTTGCAGGAGGTCGTGCACAGCCTCTGTGGCTGGTGTAAGCGTGGCTGTTGACTTGAGAGCCTTGATGGCAGCCTTAGTAAGCAGCTTCCGCCGGACTTATCATTAAGCCGGCCACCGCGGACATTCCAATACTTATTCAAGCATTTCTCAATATAAGAGTACCATCCTTACGCCCCTGGCTTGCCACACAAGAACATTGCGCCGACTTGTTGTCGGTTGGTTAAACCGGCTGACCTGTCTCGGAGGCACTTTCAAGATCCAAGCCCAGAATGAGACCGCCTGAATGCAAAACTCACAGGCCCTTGCGACGGCCACGGAAACAAAAACCAATTTTGACTTGGCTGCTAACGCCTTGAACGAACAAGCAACGCTAAGGGACTCTTCTCATCGCGTTTGGATCTAGTATGCGATAGGTCTAGACTAGAATGTGTAAGCCCAGCAGTTGACAATGTCTTACGCCGATGGATCCATGGAGACCCACTCGAATCCTGAGCAAGCATTGCTACACGAAGCCTGCATGATAGGGAGCCGCCCCTAACATGCTACACGAAGTATGCATGAACGAGATCACACCCTATGTTAGACTGCGCCGCAGCAACCTTTGGTATAAGCTTCATTCTGTGAGATGAACTTGTCGTATTTATACCGGGAGAAATCTCAGCTCCTGAGTTGAACTGATGGCTCTACGTTTCTGTCTTTTAACGGCAAACTAATATCACTTTTCGCTTTCTGTTTCTACTCCTCCTTCTCCTTAGCTCTTTCTTGTGCGAAATTCCCCATTACACATAGTAGTCAGCCATGAACTCCAAACAAAGAACCAAGGTGGCGTCTTCAACGCGTATCCAACACAACACAGAAGACCACGATGCCCCCGCCATTTCTCTGTCCACCAAGTACAGAGATGGTGCTTCGGACGAGTTCGAGTTCGGCGGCTCGCTTGGAACTTCAGCGCTGATGATCGGGTTCCCCTTAGTGATGTGGTACATGTGGGTTGGCGCAACATACTACGACGGTCAAGTTCCGCTGCCCGCACCTGGCCAGAGCTGGCCTGAATTCAGCCGTCACCTTGCCCATCTTGTCTATGAGGGAGCCTACCCGACGACCAAGGCTTGGTCCGTCTACTGGATCTTCTTCATCGGCGAGGCCCTCATGTACTGCTACATGCCTGGCGTGCTCAACTATGGGCGCCCGCTCCGTCACGAGGGGGGCAAGCGGCTTCCCTACTACTGCTCGGCCTACACCAGCTTCTACGCGACGCTCGCCATCGCCGCCGTCCTGCACGCCACCGGAATCTTCCCGCTCTACACATTGATCGACGAGTTCGGGTCTCTCATGACCGTCGCCATCCTTTCCGGGTTCCTGAACAGTTTCGTCGTCTACTTTCAGGCCGTCATCCGCGGACGCACGCACCGGCTCACGGGCTACCCGATCTACGACTTCTTCATGGGCGCCGAGCTGAACCCGCGCATCGGCATCCTTGATTTCAAAATGTTCTACGAGGTCCGGATCCCGTGGTTCATCTTGTTCCTCATCACATGCTCGGTCGCTGCCCGGCAATACGAGCGGTACGGATACGTCTCGGGCGAGGTGGTGTTTCTGGCCGGCGCACACTACCTCTACGCCAACGCCTGTGCCAAAGCAGAGCAGATGATCATCACCAGCTGGTACGTTCCACCCTCATAAACACTCAGAAGTACCTAGAGCTCGACTCACACAGACACAATTCAGGGACATGTACTTCGAGAAGCTCGGGTTTCTGCTCACCTTCTGGAACATGGCCGGCGTGCCGTTCACTTACTGCCACTGCGCCCTGTACCTCGCCAACCACGACCCTTCCGAGTACCACTGGAACCACTTTGCTCTAACCGCACTGAGTGTCGCCTATTTCTTCTTCTACTGGATGTGGGACAGCGCCAACGGCCAGAAGAACGCGTTCCGGCACCAGGAGAGGGGCCAGCTGGTCAGGCGCAGGACGTTCCCCCAGGTGCCCTGGCAGGCGATCGAGAATCCCAAGGTCATCGAGACGGAAGCGGGCGACCGCATCATGGTGGACGGGTGGTTCGCCATCATCCGGAAGCCGAACTATGTCCCGGACATGTTCTTCTCGTTTTCGTGGGGCCTGATCACCGGGTTCAAGTACGTGACGTCTGCTCGGTCTCGAGGCTTCCTGTTGTTTTTCCCGACTCTGACTGACAGACATTGGGAATACAGGAGCCCGTTTCCCTGGTTCTATTTCGTCTTCTTCATGGTCATGATCATCCACCGCACCAACAGAGACATGAACCGATGCCGAAGAAAGTACGGCGAGGCTTGGAAGCAGTATGAAAGAGAGGTCCCATACCTTTTCATCCCAGTGAGTTTGTATCTGATCAGTGCCTCTTGGGACCTGAAACTAAATAATTTCAAGTACGTCATCTAGCGGTCTTGAGGCTTGCACTATAAGCAACGGAGCTTTTTGGTCAAAGAGGCCACGATGCAGAATGATCCCGAGTCTCAGGTCTAGTCTGGATGCACGGCGGACATCTGCTTGAATGAAAGAAGTCGACTGGCTTTCGTCTGAACGATCCATCGAGGTATGAGTCCATACGTGTTATCAGCATGAAACAGCTTTCCACAATGCAAGGTCCTCGTGGCAGCCCTAACATGATTTGTCGCGTTCTTTCTCCATGCTGATAACATCTATTGTTCTGTCCCAAAGTTCCAACGACTCATTGACTTACTTCTGCTGCACCCGTTGCTATTACCATATCCTAACAGCAATGTCGCGCCTCTCTGCTGTGCTACAACGTCCTTCGGCCTAATGTGAGGCCGGGTTAGATTTGTCTGCTGGACAAACACATCTTCATAAACACTTTGACGGGCATGGGACTGGCGGGGAATGTCGAAAATGACACAGATTACTCCTACTTGGATTGATTCTGTTTCAACTCGGCGGCACCCATCCCAACTCCTCCATCGGCCACTGGATCCACGCCTTGTGGCCCTCGTCCAGCAGCTCCCACGCCTGCGATATCAAGTGCGTCGCCCAGCCCTGCAGCCACCACTGGCTCTCCAGCCTCTTCAGGACGATACAGAAGTGCGCGTAGATGACGATGGCCTCCTGGTTCGCGCCCGGCGTCTTGAGCAGCGGCAGGAACTCGTCCGAGACGAAGTACTTCCAGATGAAGATGTCCATGATGTCCATGTCGCGGCCCCCTTCGTGCATGGCGAGGGACATGGGGTGCCGGAGCTCGTCGATGGCCAGGTTGTAGATCCGGAGCAGGTCTTTGTCGGTGTCGCTGCCGTTCACGCGCTGCCGGAGACCCTCGAGTGCTCCTGGTTGGGCGCGCGAGTCGTCTCGGGCGGTGAAGAAGCGCTCCGTGGCGTAGGTCAGGAGGGGAGTGAGTGGTCCCTCATAGTTCCTTGAATTCAGTAGCTTGATGAGTGAAACTGCCCCCGAGAGAAGAAATGTCCAGTCTGGAAACGCAGATTCCCAAACAACAACCGACTCCTTGAGATAGCGGCCGGATGCAAGGGCTGGACTTGGTCAGTTGTCAATTCCTGGACGGAGACCAAACGAGAACAACAACAACAACAACAACACGACTTACCAAAGAAGATTGTCAGGAGCGAGAACAGAAACAGATCCTCCGCATTGCGTTCGTCAAGGCCGCTCATGAGCTCCATGGCCTCCCTGCTGGCTGACCGGTGATACAGCAGGGCCTTGGCCACCAGCCCTTCCTTGCGTTCGGGCTGTTGATGCGCGAGATGCAACGCCGAGATGGATAGCAGCGTGCGCATCACGTACTCGCATTTCAGCGCCATGCGCACGACCGAGACCCTCCACATGTGGCGGACGAGGGAATCCGTCGACAACGTCATGTACACGGATGTGGTGAAGTTGTGGATGAGCTCCAGGTCGACAAAGTTGAGCTCCTGGTCGACCGGCGGCGATTTTGGCAACGGCCGCGCAGCCTCGTCCGCGATGCTGGGGGCGCTCTGCAACGTGATGATGTGCATGCTGCGAAGGGGTGTTGGTGTTGGGTTGCTCTGCAGAAAGTCGCAGTGGACCAAGTGCCGAACGCAATTTTGGCATGCCGGCCTCAGCTCGTCACACTTGGTCGAAAGATCACGTTAGTTGATGATATGGACAAACGCGTGTTCAGCGGTAGAAGAGTGTTGTGAAGGCTTCAAGCGGTCATCGGGCATCTAACACTGCTAGAGAAAAAATGACGTATGGAAGGGACTTCACCCCACGAACCTTTATCTTGCGTCTCTTGCAGGTGTGGCATCCAAGTTTGGACTTTCGATGCGGCTTCTTCGAGGGTTGGGACGCGCCTTTGCGCTCCGATAGGACTTCCATCGCTGCTCTTCGAAACACCCCCCCTGTTCGGGATGTCATGCGGGATGGGATGCACCTGATGATCAGGGGCGGACAATGTTGAATTTGACGTCGAAGGAGAATAATTTGATGATTCGACGTGCAAAGATGACCCGAAGGGCGGTGCTTCATAACACCGACGGAGCTCCGCACATCGGCAGTGCTCGTATTTGTCGGTTAGATACGAATCTCTCGGCGACCAAGCCGAATCCGGTTATTCTGTAGTCATCGACGCCTTGGCTTGTCGTCGAGGAGAGACCCAGTCCACGACACTAGACATATTTTTATTCTTAGCTTCTTGAGTAGACATGGTAGGATGTCAACACATCAACAACTCTACAGTTTCTTATTATGATAGTAGGCATTATGTTCATACATCCCCTGTATTTGTAAGCTGATAAGCGAAGAGAAGCATCGGCGCCTTTGTAGCAGCTCTAGGTACCCAGTGATGTATTCTTAACAAAAACACGCGGGTACGATACACAATGGTTCAATACATCGTATGTTGGACGGACCCTGTTCGGGTTGATAGATAATCTAGGAAGTTGCTATTTGTGTTCTGATTCCGATAGATTGGAGGGGGTTTTCAAGCGACGTGCAAGACAGAATTAGCTAAATCACCAGCTGCCTTTCACCCACTCCAAGCAACCGTCATCATCCTTGCGCAGTCTGCCCATCCATTACTCATGTAAGATCAGAGAATAGATAAAGGCGATAGATTTGAACCTAGTCCCTAGGCTGCGACCCAGCATAATTGTCATACCGGCTCTAGGTTGAATCACAAGATCGCGGAAATACAGTTCATGGATTCGACCAACATGAATACAGTGACGAAGATGAGGGAATGATGCTCATCGGTTGTCTTTGGGTGCGATGAAGAATCTGGAGGAGGTAGCTAAATACTGCTTGAAAACCAATCATTACAGGCCTTTTGATGTGTCATGCAGCTTCTCCCCCTCACCTTGATCTTCGATCCTGTTGTGCGGGCGCGTGTCTTGGGCCGCGGAAGATATCTAAAAACCCGGAAAAGAATGCAAGGGCTAAACGCAACTCTTATGAAACAGTGTAGAAGTAATTTTCAATTTTCATCTGGTCCAAATATACCTATCACGAAATCGCATGGCTGGACCTGTTTCACTGGAGAATACTATCAAGAATACATGTGAATATTCTAAGCAACTGATTGTAGGATGCCGGAATCTGCAAAACTACTCAAACTAGGGTTAAAAGGCAATTAATAGAAACCCAAGCACCAAGGCGATTGCTTCTGTGAACCTAACGGCGCCCCAATTACAGTCATAGTGTTGCGCAAATTTAGCTTGACAAGTTGTTTGACGGGCAGACTTATAGGACGCACTGGGAGCATTTCAAGTGCGACAGGTTGCTGAGATTTGACACAATTGACAGCACCAGGATGCCAAAGGCATTGTTTAGTCGTGGTTAGCCTCAAAGCTATTGATAACTTTACACGCTCTACCACGTGCCAATTCACCCCATCACATTTCCGTCCATGTCCAAGTACAACCCCTGTGATTTTCTGCATCCTGATATCGGGTTAGACAACCCATGTGGGTGGAGTCTACGGCGCAACAGCTCGAGACAAAATTGGATCCGCGGAAGCGGCCGTGAAGCCGCCCAGCTAGTGCCCGCGCCGCAAACCAACTGCTCTTCCGGGCAGGAGAGTCGCCATCGCCAGGGGGGGAAGTATGCTGCATGTTTTCTGGAGTGTAGGATACGTGGACTGCAGCAAACATGCATGGCTTTTCTCCAGCCGAGAAGAGGGGTAACAAGTCCAACAGGCCAGGGGGTTCCCAATGTGGATAAATCACCGCGTAGCGAGTCTGAACCAGGTTCTACGAGGCTGGTATATAGTCAGGGTCTCCTGTGGACCAGGTGGTTTTCTCACTTATGTTCCGATACGACTTCATCGCCACAAGAGTATCTCCATTCTCACCATGTCCAACAACGCCACGACTCCCGCGGCAACAGGGGATGCCCCATCTCCCACTGTTGCTCAGGCGCCACCTGCCGTTGCAGCTGGGGAACAGGACGTTCTTGCAGCCGACGATGTGAGATTTCTCTTGGGCTAGTTCAACCTTTCGACCAACTGACCTCTTCGCCCTTAGTTCTCGGATGATGATGGCTCGTCAATCAGTCACGTGAGTCCCCAGGAATGCAGTCTTAGCTATGAGTACGGAGACTAATGCAGGGAGCATATAGCAAAGTCTTACTTCCTCGACCGCGAGTGTAACCAGTTCCATCCTTGACTACCGGAAGGAAAATGGACGAACGTACCATGCATATAAAGACGGAAGTACGTCCGCCGACATCTGACACCAAATTCATGCCGCAAAAAAAGCTAACCGGTGTAGAATATGTGCTCCCCAATGACGATCAGGAGCACGACCGACTCGGTGAGTGACCTCCTCAATTTGCTTGTGACCAAGATTAACATAAAGATATTGTAGACCTGCAGCACAATATGTTTATCCGCTCATTCGATGACCGACTTGGAACTGCCCCACCGAATGACCTGGGAGCCAAGGTCGGACGGGTCCTTGACGTGGGAACTGGGTCTGGAATCTGGGCTATCGACTTCGGTGACGATCATCCAGAAGCCGACGTGAGTGGGAGAGCCTGAACTGCCGTATTTACTGTACTGACATGGATCCCGACAGGTAACTGGAGTCGATCTGTCGCCGGTTCCGACTGATTTGTATGATGCTTCTTGATCACAGCAACGCTATAAATCTCCTAAGCGCTGACTTCCTCAACAGCGTCCCCCCCAACGTCAAATTCGAGGTGGACGACGTCGAGGAGCCATGGACATTTTCACGCCCTTTCGACTACATCCACAGTCGACTGATGACCGGCAGTATTAGTAACTGGGAGAAATACCTGCGTCAATGCTTCGAGTTGGTTTCATGTCTTCCAAGCCCCGAGCCAAGTTTTAATCTCTGAGTGTAGCAACCTCAACCCTGGCGGTTATCTCGAGCTAATCGAAGGCAACGTCATGCCTGTCTCCGACGACGGGACACTCACCAAGGACCATTCCCTGCAAAAGGCGGTGGGCTTGTGGATGGAAGCAATGGCTATTCTCGGATCCCCATTCGAGGAAGTCAGCCGTCTCGAGGGTCTCATGAAGGATGCTGGGTTTGAGGATGTCCATCTGACGTATTTCAAATGGCCCTCAAACCCTTGGGCCAAAGACCAGAAACACAAGGAGCTGGGCCTCTGGAACTACGAGAACTTTGCCCCCCACTTGGAGGGTTTCTTCATGGCTTCTTTGACGCGATCATTGGGCTGGACAAGGGAAGAGGTTCTCATTCTTGCCATGGAGGCCCGCAAGGACTTGGGAAACAGGAACATCCACGCCTATTACAACATGTGAGATACGCTCGGCCCTCAAGTTCAAGTCAAGCTCCTTTACTGACCATTATAGGTTGTCGATACATGGAAGGAAGCCTCTGAAGGTTGAGGAGGAGGCGCCGCCCGCAGACCCAGAGTCTCCGGCGGCGGCGGCGGCCTCGGCCTAGTGAACGAGTGATTGACTTTTGGTAGTTCACAGGAGTATTATTTTAGCGAGTCGCTAGTTGACGTATACTGGCATAGGTGAAACGAAACCCCGTAGAGCAATTAGCATTAACGAAATATGACATGCAAGCTGCTGAAATCTGAGCTATGTTGATATGTCTCGAGTGGCTAATGATGACCTGATTGCGACCTCGGTAACAACAACCTTTTGTCCGACGTTGGGCATGGCTTGATGAACCCATTAGTGCTCTAGTATTGTTTGGCACTCCCCATTTGTTTTGAATGGCGTAGCTGGTTGTGATGCTGGGGGCTTTTTCTTCTGAAAAACCATGCAGAGCCAAATGTCTGTTCAAACCTGACCGACGCGATCATATGACATTTCGCTGTTGGTACCAACAGCCTGACAACATCAATCACTTGAAAGCCAGATACTGACTTTAATAGCTAGTCCGGCAATGGCTTGCAACGTCAAACGAATCTATCAGATATCTATTAGTGGACCTGACGTCTCAGAAGCTACTGGTGGAATCAGCCGTGAGTTGTCTGCCATGATATCTAGTTTGCGCTCCAGTCACCTCTCGCGCTCAGAATACTCAGGGGAGAGAACACTATCAGTAATGGCCGTAGCAAAAGGCCACCAGGGACCTTCCCTCCACTTCCAAAATTCACTAACCAGCATCTTCTTGAGTGACCCTCCAGGACACCCTCCTACACGTACTCTTTGTCAAGGAACCCCCTCCCGTACAGCAGAATATCCTCGAACGGGTTGCTCTCCTTCAAGACCCTCCGCCTCGGCCGCCCCATGTCCGCGCTGCTCACGTAGCCCCCTGCGGTCTCGTTGAACCTCTGCCTGCCCCTCGCGACGACGTTAAACTTGGGCTCCAGCGGCGGCTCCGTCTTCCTCCCGCCGCTGCGGGCGCAGGCGTCCCAGGTGTCGACCTCGATCTCGCCCCAGGCCCAGAAGCCGTCGTGGGCGTCGCAGGGGAAGTCGATGGTCAGGCGCGGGGCGAGGGCGTCGGGCACGCTGCCGAGGATCTTGCGGAACTCGGTCAGCAGGCGGCGGGTGAGCGGGCACTCGGCGTCGAGCCAGAGGTAGACGCGGGCGGCGGCGAAGTCGTCGTCCAGGAGCACGAACCACATGCTGGTGGCGTTGAGGTAGAGGTAGTTGCCGCTGTCCTCGCGCAGGGAGATGTTGAAGGCGGTGGCCTGGTCGAGGTAGCTGGCCCGCGGGAAGTAGAGCACGCGATGGAGGGTCTGGCCGTCCGTGACCGTGATGGACTGGTGCTCCTTTAGAGACGGGTGGCATTCCCTGTATCTGAGGTGGCCGGGGTTAGTCTTTTTTTCACCTCGGGAGCAAGAGTCGTCGTCGAGGAGTGGGCAGTAAACTGGAAAAGGTCGTGGGCCAACAACTTACATCCATCTACAAGACAGCAGAAGAGACCTGTAAGACAGCGTCTTGTGGGCGTCAAAATCTTTGCCGTCCTGTATGTCCTGCCACAGCTCCTCACACCTCCAGTGATTGCACCACTTCGAAGTCATCCTCTTGGCCCACAGGGGATGCGACTGCACCTCGGCCTTGCTGCCCGACGCCGTAAAGGCCTTCGCGACGCCGGCCTGCCTCTCGTCCGGTGCCTCGTGGTCCGTGATGCAGGGCGAGTGCACGAGCTTGCCATTGTGCAGGAACGCGTGTCTCGAGACCCCGGAGACGACCCAGTATTCCTGATAAATCTGATGGCGTATCTCGGGAGGGAGCTGTGAGAAGGGGAAATGGGCGGCAGTGGGAACGCATTTCGGCATGACCTCCTCGACGGCCGTGGGCTTATCTTCCTTACTGGCCCTTCCCGCGGAGAGAAAAGCTGTCGAAAAGGAGGACCAGCTCGCTCTCCAGCGTCCACTTACATCCGACTTGTCACCGCCGCGGCCGCTGCCGCTGTGGCTGTGGCCGTGGCCGTGACCGTGGTCATCTGGCCGTGTCTTGCCGCTCGAGAACGTTCGTCTCAGGCCCCTTCGGCACTTTTCAGAGGCCCTCTGCATCAGATTCGGCGGGTCCATTGCGGCCTTGTATGACGGTACTCGACGTGAGGATTCTCGAATGGACGGAGGTCGAGTTCACGACGGAACGCACCGCACGGTGTGGAGTCTCAGTCGAGTCGAAAGGGGGGGGTGTGTATGTCGAAGGAAGGATTCTGTCGTCCAAAGCCTCAAACGGCTCGAACGTAGAGAAAGGGAGGGCGAAGGACCTCCTCGCCAAATAAGAATAAGAGGGCAAGCCAGGGTGTCTCACGGCCCGGGGTATGTGTGGTGTGGTGTGGTGGAATGAGGATAGCCAGCCCTGATATAGACGGGTTGGTTGCTCATACAGGTGTCTCAGATACATGCTCTCGCCTCAGGGGAGCGATATGCAAACCAATCAAGGCTGTCGAGTGTTTGAGCGTCCCGACAACTTGGTAAAGAGGTTGTGAGACTCGGCCAACCACTGTTGCAGTTGTTGTTCCCAAGCCTGGGTTGCAAGGGTTTGGGTGGGATGTGAGAGGAAGAAGAAAAGGACCACCGCCCGCTCATATTGCTCCCCCACTCCCTCTTCTCTGCCCAAAGATGCTCCGATCCATACATGAAAAAGCAAGGATATTACTATACAGGCAAAGGCTATGTAGTCCATAGAGAGTCCACACTTGTTGTAGAACTGGGCCTGTTGTTGGGTTGGGCTGGGCTGGAGTGCGGCGTAGGCGGCGCATGGATGATGGGAGGGCCCATCTTGTCCCATATTAGGAAACTCATCTCCAACAGCGCTCTCGTGCTCCAACAGAAAAACAACCAACCGAACCAACAGGAGGTGACTGTCACTGTGCCACAAGCAAAGCCCCCCCCCCCCCTCCCCGCCGCCGTCCTCTTGTAGGGGGCAAACCGAGCAAGCCAGTCCTTGCTTGTACTTAAGAGCGGAGACGACGCCACGAGAATCGTTGTGGATGGTGTTTCCCGCGGTGAGACAGAGATCAGCTGCTGTGCTTGCTACGACGGTACCTCGTGAACTCGTGGCTGGTGTAACTGGGTGGTTGGACAAGACTCGTCGACGTTGATGAGTTGGCCACTGAACAGAGGGCTCTCCATCAGGTGCTGAGGGCCAAGGTTACTCGAGGTTGTATGCGAATGATCTTGTTCAGGAACGAACTAGTGTTGGCTGTGTGAGACGCGCAGAATATGTCTCAAGAACTGGATCAAGTCACAGTCCGAGCTGTCTGCAGAGTTATCAGCAAACATCTCTCTCCTTTGGGAGACGGCTCCGTCGACCGTGCAGGCTGCAATGCTGGCTGCATCGTGCGTCAAGCTGCCATTGCCCATCACCGTACGTTATTTAGTGCAGAATTCCGAATGTCAACCCAGCGTGGCGCAAGGGGGGGGGGGGGGGGCACCCGTCAACGGCGTTCTTTTCTCCCTCACTGGCTCCCTTCTCTCCACGCAATATGCTGAGGGAGGGGAGACCGTTCGACATGGCGAGACCCTAGCTAGTTCGTGCTGGACTGGCCTAGTTCCCGGGGAACCGAGGGAACCAGGGCCGGCGCGTTTACGGGATGCCCCGATGCGGTGAAGTGCACCCATCACTCGACAGCACCTCCACCCGGCTGCGTCGACATCCGTGGAGACTGTTGGGGCGTCGATATGCAAGATGCTGTTGGAAGTTTGCGTCTTTTCATGTTTGAAAAAAAAGCCAAGTCTCGGTTTCTCGGCCATGTCTACCCCTAATCAGGCAGCTGGATGGCGCGATACCTGAGAGCACAACCAGGGTTCGTCTGTTTGGCGGGGAAATGGAGTCTAGTGGATTCAGTCGCGCGCGCATTTCCGGACATGTGCGCGCCGAGCTCTGTTGCTGGCCGTGAAATTAAGGGTGTGAAGATGGCGGTGATGATGATGACAGACCGCCGCGTATAGCCGTCCGTGAGTTCAAGCTTTTCTTCACATGAGGCCATTCGGGGATTCCGAAGCCAGAGCTCGCTGTCATGGACGCTGAATAATGGAATGCCGTGCCTGGTATCTGCACTCACACTAGACAGTCCATCCCTGACCAAATCGACACGAGGGGCCCGAGTGACAGATGACAATGTGACGTTGACTCGCGAACCCTGGCGGAACAGTGTTGAGAAAAACAGATTTATTTAATGGAGCCAGCTGGACCCTTGAAGCTCTCATCTGAAGTTCCGTCCAAGACCTTGGCCGACCCTGTCTGTCATCGGAACGGTTTGACACGGGCCTTTTCTGTCCATGGATCTGGATCCCTGGGCCAAACAATGGCTGTCCAGCCGGGCAGAAATACTATTCCGCAGGACGTAACTGTTTTTCTGTAGAAGGTTCGTTGCCAGTCTTGGTATGGAAACTTGAAAGGAAGCCGAGTTGAAGAGCGGTGGAGGAGACAAAATTCACGGCAAACGGCCACCGGGATACATGCCGAGCTGACATAAGCGAAAGTCCCCCGAGGAGTTTCTACCATGTACCTACCTATCTACCTACTTCAAGGTACTGTATCTAGGTACCATGGATAGGTGCCTACAGGATCGTGCGTGTGGGCAGAACAGCGCCTGGTGGCTCACGCCTACCCCCCTCATTGAACAGGCGTTTCCTCCAGCAGGCAGTGGGGCTTTCGACACTGAGGGAAGCGGGAGCGATAAACAAGATAAGACACTGACAGTACAACAGACGAAAGAAGGGCGGGGCAAGTGGTCCGTGAGCGGAGCTTGGCGAGAGCGCGCACCTCGAGAAAGAAACAATTCCTGTTGTTTCTAGGAAGGAAAAAAAAAAGAAAGAAAGAAGCCCGTCCATGTACGGATACACGACATTTCGCTCCTAACGAAACACGACACCTTTACAGACACACACACACATACACACACACACACAAACCACACGCAACCCCTCGCTGCCACCCTGACAGCCCAGATCTCGTCTCGAGAGAGTTCATGGCGTTGGCTCGCCTGTCCTCTGGGAATTCGCTGTTCAGCTAGGTCGCCCGCCGCCGTGTAGAGGGCTCCGCCGACGCCACTACGTCATGAAGTTTGCAAAGGAGCTCGAGCAGGATCTCGTACCAGGTTCGTCTGTCTTTCTCTGTCTCTGTCTCGGTCCAATGTCTCTGTCGCGCTCTCTTCTCCCCCTTCTTTCTTCTCTGCTGACCCTCGTCAGAATGGCGCATCAAGTACCTCAACTACAAGGCCGGCAAGAAGTACGTCAAGGCCGTTTCGCGCGCCATCAACCGCGCCAACGGTAGCCCCCTCAACAACAACAATAACAACAACAACAACGCCGCCAAGATCGAGAATCGCATCACCTCAAGCTTCTTCCACGGCCACTCGCCCTTCCACTCTCAGAAACACGCTGCCCACTCCAAGGGCCCCAACCAGAACCATCCCAATGAGCGCACCTCGCTGCGCGACAGCCCGGCCCCGGTCGGCTCGGCCCGCCAGAAGCCCGTGACAACACCCGCACGATCGATCCCTGCCGCCGCCCAAAGCGACCGTCGAGGCATGAACGATGGCTCGTCCGACTTGCAATACGGGAGCTTTGTTCATACGCCGCCTCACCACGAGACCGGAACCCCCTTAGGCCGCAAGACCACCTTTGAGCTCCCCGGGCCGGCCATGCGCGTGCCATCCCATCAGAACGACACCAGCCCACAGGCCGCCTCCATGCAGGAAGAAGCGCCCACGGCACGCCAGGCCATTCAGAGAAGCGCCTCCATGATCGCCGGTGCGCCTGTTGCGGCCGGCACACCCGCTGCCACCGACCACGAACGCACCCCGTCATCGCTGCGACTGCCTCACCCGGCGACCATCGGCTCCGGATACAATACCTCGCCGCGGGCTGGCCTCCGCCGACTCTTCTCCACCGCCTCGCCCCTGAACCGCGTCGGCACCAATCCGGAATATGGTCTACAGGGCTTGGCCCTGGACGTTGTCAGGCAGAAAGAGAAGGAGTTCTTTGAGTTCCTCGACTCGGAGCTCCAAAAGGTAGAGGCCTTCTATAAGCTGAAGGAGGATCAGGCCGGCGAGCGTCTCGCCCTGCTCAAGGAACAGTTGCACGAGATGAGGAACCGCCGCACCCAGGAGCTGCATGCCCAGAAGCGCCAGGCCGAGATCGACTTCTTGAACGGAAACCAAGGCGACCGCGACGGCCCCCAAAAGGGACCCCTCGGCTGGATAGACCCCGTCAAGTCCAAGATCTTCCGCCCTGGTCCCAACTCGCGCGCCCTCTCCAAGATGGCGCAGACACCCGCCATGCGCCCGGCCGAGGGCGGCGACGCGACCCGCGACTATATCCGCAGGCCCTACGAGCACGACGTGCCCTACCGCACCGCCAAGCGGAAGCTGAAGCTCGCGCTGCAAGAGTTCTACCGCGGCCTCGAGCTGCTCAAGTCCTATGCCCTTCTCAACCGGACCGCTTTCCGAAAGCTGAACAAGAAGTACGACAAGGCCGTCAACGCCCGCCCCCAGTACCGTTACATGAACGAAAAAGTCAACAAGTCATGGTTCGTCAACAGCGACGCCGTCGACGGCCACATCAAGGCCGTCGAAGACCTCTACGCCCGCTACTTCGAGCGCGGCAACCACAAGATCGCCGCCGGCAAGCTGCGGAGCCTGAGCCGGCGGCCCGGCGACGAGTCCGGTAGCGCCTTTAGGTGCGGCATCCTGCTGGGCACTGGCTTGGTCTTCGCCATCCAGGGCACCGTCTTCGGCGCCCAGCTCCTCTTCGACGACGACCCCGAGGTGCGGTCGCGCACGGCCTACCTGCTGCAGATCTACGGCGGCTACTTCCTGATGCTCCTGCTGTTTTGCATGTTCTGCGTCAACTGCGCCGTCTGGACGCGCAACAAGATCAACTACCCCTTCATCTTCGAGTTCGACACCCGCAATAACCTCGACTGGCGGCAGCTGGCCGAGTTCCCCAGCCTCTTCACCTTCATCTTCGGCGTCTTCATCTGGCTCAACTTCAGTGAGTACGGCACCGACGAGGTATACGAGTATTACCCTGTCGCCCTCATCGCCCTGTCGGCCTTTATCATCTTCCTGCCTGCGCCCATCTTCATGGCGAGGAGCCGGAAGTGGTTCGCATACGCTCATGTAAGTCGCATCGATGAGTATTGTTACAGAAAGAGACAAAAGAAGATGACTGACAGACAACTCTCGTAGTGGCGCCTCCTGCTCGCTGGCCTATATCCCGTCGAGTTCAGGGACTTCTTCCTCGGCGATATCTACTGCTCCCTGACATATGCCATGTGTGTAAGTTGGTCTTGCGGTCTTCGCTCGCCTCGCACGCTTTCTTCTTGGCTGACGTCTCTCTCTCTTTCTCTCTCTCTGTCCAGAACATTGAGCTGTTCTTCTGTATATACGCAAACGCCTGGGAGAACCCCGTCCAGTGCAACTCGAGCCACTCCCGCCTCCTCGGCTTCCTCGGTGCTCTGCCTCCGATATGGCGATTCCTACAGTGCCTGCGCCGTTACAGGGACACAAGGAACATCTTCCCCCATCTGGTGAACGGCGGCAAGTACATCATGTCCATCCTCGCTGCTATGTCGCTCTCCATGTACCGCATCAACAACACCCACGGTCACCTGGCCATGTTCATCACCTTTTCCACCATCAACGCCATCTATACGTGTAAGTCGCCTCCACCTGCTCTATCCCAGGCCGACGAAACCTAACAGAACAAGCCATCTGGGACCTTTTCATGGACTTCTCCCTTTTGCAGCCGCACAGCCGCCACTGGCTCCTGCGCGACATCACAGGCCTCAAGAAGCGCTGGCCGTACTACCTCGTCATGGTCACCGACCCGGTCCTCCGCTTCGCCTGGATCTTTTATGCCATCTTCACCCATGATACGCAGCACTCCACTATTGTGTCGTTCCTCGTCGCCCTTGCCGAAGTCTCACGCCGCGGCATGTGGACCCTCTTCCGTGTCGAGAACGAGCACTGCGCCAACGTCGCCCAGTATAAGGCCTCGCGCGACGTGCCCCTGCCGTACCGCATCGAGCCGCTCGTCTCGCATCGCTCGCCCGAGATGGCCGAGGGAGACGGCGGCGACGACGTCAAGGACTGCAATATCGCCGAGACGGCGAGCGACGCCAGGAATGCCGCGTCGTCGGGAGCCACCACGACAGCCAGGCCGACGACGGCGACGGGCCAGGGGCTGGATGAGGAGGGCGGCGCCGGCGCCGGCGGAACGCTGCGGCAGAGGAAGATGGG
The DNA here is from genome assembly GCF_034447905.1 of Colletotrichum destructivum. NCBI lineage: Eukaryota > Fungi > Ascomycota > Sordariomycetes > Glomerellales > Glomerellaceae > Colletotrichum > Colletotrichum destructivum. Next base: position 795,742 of record NC_085898.1, on the reverse strand, counting down.
AGCCAGCTTCACGGCTGTGCAACGCAGTTTCTCCAGGATCATCGCCGAGGCACACAGGCAGGATTTTGAAAAGAAGAGGAAGCCCATCGACGCCGACACGGAGCAGCTGGAGGAGGCCGGCGGCATGGCCAGCGACGACGATGACGACGACGACGACGATGACGGATCGGAAGACGGGCGAGACGAGGACGAGGATGGGGAAGAAGGCCGGTCGGGCGGGTCGGCGGCGGACTCGATGGAGATCCGCGAGGCCGAGAGTCTGGTCCACGACCATGGGGACCGCAGGCCGATGCACCGGTAATGGTAATCTGTAGTAACTGTTCTTCCAACACCTGCACAAACGAACAAACGAATAAACGAACAAACGGAAATCATGCACATCTTGAACGTGTTCGAAAATGATGCGTGTCTAGTTTGTGCTAGTACATACATAAATCTACAAATCAGTCGTAATTCGTACCTACTACGTCCACATACATCCACGATACGCCGCGCTTGAACCACCATCCGCTTGTATTTACGCCCCCTTTCCAGTCTCCCCTTAAGAGTTTCTTTCGCTCTCTCATCCCACACTCCACGACACAGTTTAGTGCCACTCGCCGTCAACCTTCTCCCAGTGGTCCAGGAAGCCCTTGAAGAACTTGACACCCAGGCCGGGGTCCAGTGCGCCCGTCGTGGCGCGGATCGAGTGCATGCTCAGCTGAGGCAGGCCGGCGTCGGCGGCTCTGACGCCCATGGCGGCGCTGAGCATGGGGCCCACGGTGCCGCCGCTGCGAGTGTCGTTGCGGATCTGGAATGTCTGGGTCGGTGCGCCGCTGAGCTCGCCGACGCGCTGCAGGATGGCCGTCGATACGGCATCTGTCGTCATGTGGCCGTTGCTGTCGCCGCAGATGGCGATGCCCACGTTGAGGCGCGGCACGTGCTCGTCGAGGTAGTAGCCGAGGAAGTTGGGGTTGCCGGCATGCGTCACGTCGGCCGAGAGCAGGAAGGACGAGGCGAAGGTGCGGCAGAGCACGTCAGTACCGAAGGCAACATCGGCGGCGCCGCTGAGGGACTCGACGGCGCGCTCAATCGTCAGCGGCAGAAAGTTGCCGCGGGCGCCCTGGCGGAGGAGGGAGCCGATCTCCTCGTCGTCGAACAGTGCGACGAGCTTGATGACGCCGTCAGAAGGGTCTGACTCGGCAGCGAGGAGGCCGGTGAGGGCGGCCCAGGAGCAGAGCTTGTCGTCGATACGGCCACCAAAGATGAACTCGCGGTCGAGGCCACCAGTCTGCGCGGGCTGGGAGTCGTACAGCTCGAGCTCCCAGTTGAGAATCTGGGTCGGCGAGGCGAGACCGAGCTCCTTGGAGATGAGCTTGACGAGCTTCGGGGGCTGGGTGTTGACGAAGGCGCCCTTGGGGCCGAGGGGCTCGACGGCGGCCGAAGAGGAGTCGGTGGACTCAAGGCCGATGATGGGCACGGCCTGGGTCTCGGGGTTGTTCTGGCCCATCATGCCGACACCAAAGTGCGGCGCCAGGGTCGGGATGCGGGCGATGGGCCAGTCGAGGCGCACGAGCTTCGTGGTGGTCTTGTGAGAGGACTCGTCACGAACGACGACGCGGCCGCCGATGGACAGGTCGCGGTCCCACCAGGTCTGGTTGAGGGCGCCGGCATAAGGGGCGACGCCGAGCTGGAGGTAGCCGGCGCGGGTGGGCTTGGAGCTCACGGGCTTGAGCTTGGCGGTGAGGGCATCGATGTGGCCGGCGACCATGGCGACGCCGTTACCGGGCTTGTAGGCCTTACCGACGGTGAAGGCGATGAGGGCAGAGCCGTTGCGGGTGGTCCAGTACTTGCCGCCGGGCTGCAGCTTGTCGGCCCAGCTCTCGCGCGCGGGAAGCTCGGTGAAGCCGGCGGCGGCGAGCTTGTCCTTGAAGTAGGAGACGGCGTGGAAGATTGTGGGGTTCTCGGAGAGGAAGTCGACAAAGGGCTGGGTGTAAGCCTCGGGCTTGCCGGCGGCGACGGCGCAGAGCTTGCATGCGGACGGGTGGGCAGCGCGGGTGGTCTGCTTGACCTCACTGTAGCGGAGGCTATTCCAGCATGACTCGCAAACGGGGTTCTGGGCGGGCGAGCGGCCGTTCATGTCGGCGAGGAGGAAGGGCTTCGAGGCCGTGACCGGCGCAGAGGAGGACGGCATCGAGATCGAAGCGGACATGGAGGGCGCCGGGGACTGGGAGCGCGAGAGAGCTTCGGCGGTCTCCATTGCTTGGAGGCGGAGGGAGAGCGAAGAGACGCGGGAGCGGAGAGAGTCCGGAGTGTGTTTAGTCATGGCGGGCGAGTCGTCGAGGGGATGCGTTGCTTGGACGGCGGTGTTGGAGTGGGACAGGAGGAAGCGGTTCATTGACCTGGACCAATGCAGCGGTGCAGTATCGGAAACGGAGACCTGCGATGATGCGACGATGGTGTATGGGTGAGGATGGGGGGAAGGATAAGGCGGCGTGGAGGAAGCGGAAGTAGAGGCGGAGGAGAAGGATGTTTGGGAGAGGTTGAAGACAGCTGGAGCTTCCCTCGGCCTTGGGGAGGCAGGTACCTGAGATAGGTACGTATCTTCAACCGACGCAGGTACCACCTGGCGGGGAGCTCCAATTGGGTCCGGCGAATGAGTCGACGCCGATACGGGCCCGATGCTTCATTTATCTTATCGGGTCCGTTGCTATGGGCCTGAATCCTCTCTTATCTAATCAGTCGCTTGTCCCCATCAAGAAGGTCAGAACCGTTGACGATGGTGTCATCCATCTGACCCACCGACAACAATAAAGTGCAAACCAAGCAACACTCTGTACTAGAGGTTTACAGAGACGATCGTCTATGTGAATCTAGTGGTTCGTTTCTACAAAATCAAGTTTGCAACCCTTGTCAAAGTTGGCTCTTGGCTGAGGCGTAACTGCCGGCTTGCTACTAACAGCAAAGTCTTAACAGAAAGGCTGTCGCTTCACTGCGTCTATCTGCAACAATCGGACCGGCCTATATACCAGGGTGAGCGATGCTTGCTTCTCAAGCTCTGGTGGAATTTCCGAGACCCGCCATCGCAGTGTTATTAATAGCTCGAACCAATATCCTCAAATGCAGCTCACACATGATGAGTGACTACGGCTGTAACCTCAACTGGCGACTGCTATCATGTTCCACTTGTCCGACAGGTCCCCCAGTACTTCTACGAACCCGAAATTTGTCAGTAATAGTTACAGAGTACTCCTGAAAAGAAAAGAAAAAAAAAATTCAGACCCTAGTGTATCGTTGCCCTTGCGTCATGCCTCATGTAACTGGTAATTCACACCATCTCGATCCCGGGGTAATTAGTATCACCTTGCACTGTGCAACTAGATAACTCCTTATTCGGCTAGACGGCATCGTAACTAACACAACGCAAATCAAGCCTGTCTCACAACGCAATTCAGATTTATTGACTTCGTTCGTGTAAAGATGGTAATTCCTACGTTCGTCGGCGATGAGTTCTTATTCTGCCCATCGCTATAACACCGGCTTCTCGACTTAATCATTGCATTCTTTCAACCTTCCGTCAATCAAGCAGCCTCATATGTGTTCCAAATCAGCTTCCTTATGCATTAGACCTTGATACCAGGAAGCTCGGGAGGCCATGGTGACCTCACCAATCGTCTACACCCCGTTAGTAGCAGCTCACTCTGATGTTAAAGTGCGATTATCTCACCAAACCGCTCACCCTAAAGCTGCTGCTTTCGAGCTGGTAAAGTGATGCCTGGGTGAACGGGGACAACAGTGTCGGCGCAAGCGCCAGCGCCTAATCGCTAACTTAGAACTGTTTACCAAATTCAGGGCCGGTTAAACCACATGGACAAGTGAAGACAGGAATAACTAGAACAGTAGCCAAAAGCCCCTCACACCACAATAATACTCACAGTTCTTTTCCCTCAGAATTAATTCATCTAACTCCTCCACAGCCACCGAATGCCACCATATCCATTCATCTTACATCTCATCGACAATACCACCAACACCTCCGACAAAATCTCATATTGAAACGACGGAAAGTCACCAGTCATTGCTAGCGTAAGAATTGTATTAGCTTCAAAATGGCGTCATGAATGTTCAGGACTGCTTTCAAAACACCCAGTTTGACGATTCCGACCCGATGTGCAACTACAAGTCTGCCTTTTATACTATGTATTTCGGGGTCTCTACAAGCCGCAACGTCTAACTTCGCCGGAGAAGACTTTCTCGAGAAAAACCTATTCTCCAGAACTAGCCCCTGATGGGGACTTCCCGCTGATGCAGTCAAACCTTGTCTTTATTTTGTTGCCAGTTGCTACAAACATACATGAAATTCAGTTGGCAATTCCTCAGCAGAACATTTACTCGAACAATTGTAAACACATCTCACGTCCCTTTTATCACTAGAGCGAATGTTACTGCACTCTCCTCAGAGAATAACGCATATTTTACGCATCCGTGGCTAGAGTCCGTCGAACTGTGAGCCAGATCCGAAAAGTCCCCCGTTCATACCTTGATACGGCGGAATAGTCGTAGAAAGGCGACTTGGTAAGTTCTTCGTACCGCTGACATTCAACACTAGTGTGGGAGAAGTGAAAATATCTGTCGGCTCTTTCGAGCTTGCTGGCGCAATCGCATGGCGAAAATCCTCTTCTGCAGGGGCTTGAATCTCGTCGGAATGCTTGAGGGTCCGTAAGTGCATGTACTTAAGAAAGATGCAAATTTCTAGATGAGGGTCATGGAGAGGAACATACATTTACAGCCTGGGTTGTGCTTTCGGAGGATCGAAATCTTGCTGGGTTTCGCGTGCCGGCTTTGCCTCGTGTAGCATATTCGGGCTCTCGTTTGCACCTTTCCAATAGGTACGTAATTTCACTCATGATCTGTCCACATGCTGATCGATATTTCGGGTCGGGTTGCAACATTCCAAATTCGATAAAGTCCAGAAGCTCATGCAGCGGCTCCGTACATCTTTTCTGTGCATGGAGTTCAGCGATCCACTGTTAATCAATCAGTTTTCTATTCTCTATCGAGTCCAACCCCTCTGCATCAACGCCAAGTGACATATTTATGCAATGAATAGAAGGCTTACACTAACGACGGAAGGTTTGACCTTTGCTTCGCGATATCGGATAGAATCTGAGGCCTCACCGAGTACGAAAAACTTGTCTTCTTTAAGATTAGTGTTCTCCTCGCTTCGGAGGCGTTGATCTGTAAAGTCGCCCCGCGTCTTGGTATCTCCCAGGATGAACCAAGAAACGAACTCAAGAAAAACACACCCCAAGGACCATATGTCATATTTCGGCGATATAGATGTCCCGAGATCAAGTTCGGGGGGTCTATATGTGCCAGAATAGCCAGCAATGGCATCTTGAGGCACCTTTGACCTCGATTTTGTGGTATTGAACCTCGTAAGCCCAAAGTCGGAAATCACTAAGAAGTCCGTCATGTTTTCGTATTGTTGAAACCAAAGAATGTTCTCGGGTTTGATGTCTCCGTGTCGTCCCCAGTCTTTGAGCTTCTTACCTTGTTTCAGATCGTCTATCCTGGCTTTGATGTTCGCCTTGGGGATCGACATGCTAGTGTAGTGGTGTATCTTGTGTAGAGCTCCCACTAGTCCTTTGCATTGTTTGAAGAACCAAAGAACATGGTCTCTAATGCCGGGCTTGAAGCTGTGATTTTCCCGCCAAAATTCTCGGAGGTTTCCGTCGGCCCAGGGGAAAACGAGGAAGTAGTGGTCGCCGTGTAGGTAACTGAATTGGAGCTGGAGTAAATGCCTCGGATCTTGGGCTGGGCCTCGCACTCCAATCTTCTCGAATAATTCTATCTCTTCGCGATATGCTGCTTCCGTGACGCTATGGAGCTCCTTGACTGCGAAGTGTCTGCTGGCACCTTCTTGTACCTGAAAAACACTGTCAGAGTTCGGCCCTACAACGAAGGGAAGTTCCAAAACCTTACAGACCTCTTTGTGGCTGTAATGGGTGTGATGAATCCTGACTTTCCTCACGCTCCCATAGCCGCCTACCTGGGGTTGATCATATTCTAGAAAGGGAAGTGTAGGCCGGTCTCTGAGGTTGTAAAAGCGAAGTTTGTCTCCCGGCAGTTCGAAGAAGGGAGTGCATATCGTCTTCTGTCGGGCCTCAAAGTCTTCCATATCGTTGAAAGACCAAGAGTCCAGGCACTCCAGAGACTCTAGATGCTCGACAGACTTGGAACCGTCTGAAGGGTCGGTTTCCCACTTCTTGCAAAGTTGCACCGTGACTTCGAAGTTCTCGACTTTGGTTCTCTTGATCTTTAGTGGTAGGTCATCGTCCTTGATATCTCCTCGTATGAAACCCTCAATGAGGGCTATCTTGTCCATTAAGACAAGGATCGCAATGATTTTGTGCCGTGAGGGCTGAGGCTGATTTCCCAGTGTGTTTTGTTGACTAAGAACTTTACTTATCAAGACCTCTATTGCCGCGTCATTGTAGTCGAACGTTCCCCGGAAGAGCGTGCGAAGTACATCTGGGCTGATGATTTCGCGCAGTTTTTCGCAAGGTAGGAAGTCGTGTTGGTCTTGGGCAGATGTTATATATGAGCTCCTCATCCAGTTGGCGATCTTTTTGGCAGTGATCGGTGGTTGCGGATGGCCTGGCGTGGGGGAATAACGGTCCCGGTCTTCGACAGAGATATGGTCCGAGTACCCAGAATCAGAGGCTATTTGAGGGGAGTCCGGATAATCGTCATGGTTATGGATTATCTTTCCCCAGACGGATCTCTCCCCTGTCCCTGGAGGTGGGATGCTGGGTGATGGGAAATGGTTGTCGAGAACCGATGGCTGGCCCAATCTGGGTCGATCTTCTGCTTCTGTGGAAGATGGAATCCGGTGTAGGAGTTCTTCGGACTGAATCAGAGAATCCCTGCAAAATGTTGAAGCCCTTGTGTTATCTGGAGCATCGAGGGAGAACGAGAACTCAACCCCATACTTTCCCCCTCCTGATTCTTCGTTAGGTGTCGTTGGCCGTTCCATTGTGATCTTGGAAGTTGAAAACCGAAATATGCGCACTTGAACAGAATTTTAGCTAACCAAAGCAGCTATGTTAATAGGTAACCTAAGCTTTTAGCATGTCTCGGTTGGTGTTCTCCATCACCTTTTCCTTTATATAAAAAATCGAATTTTAAGTACAACAGTAAAGCCTAGCTTGTTTATCGACTTTTCTGTGCTCAGCTTAACGCCAAGGCTTCAAACCTATGTTTGGTAACGGGGAGTTATGAAGCTGAGCTGAAAAACTGCAGATTGATCCTCCAGCACTATCAGCAGCTCATGGTTACCGAGATGTAAGGCACACTTTCTCTGCCTCCCCGTAGCCTGTTGCATGGCTCATAGCTCTCGGTGAGCTCTCTTCAGACTACGAACCTTACTGGAAATGAACACAAGGCTGCCCGGATGTTTTGCCTAGGTTGACCGCCGGTACGGGCTCCCTAGGCTGTGCATTGTGTGACAGAGACGCAATGTATTAAATTAGATCAGCACTAACCCCCGCCGAAAGCCGCGGTCTCCAACACAAGTTTTTCCGTTTTCCTTTCCTTAGACGCATCAGCCGTAGCCTGGGCCGCGTTGACAAAAATACTAATTGCAGGTGAAGAGGGTGGTCAGCACGGGAGGCTTTCTGCAGTTTGGCTCCAGGCAGCAATGCTCATAGGCCGCCTCGTCTTCTAGGTGGTCTGACATTCGCCTGGAACTTTGAGCCGAGTTTTTCTACTTCGTAGCACACACGTGTCTCGCCTTTGCCCCTCGGGCAAAGGCGACAATGAAAACTGGCGGACATACCATGTTTAGGCCCTCTGTTTGGCGTACCTTCTTCTCATCGTCACCATATCGACTTTAGTTCATCATTTCCAAAAGGTCCGAAGTGTGCCGGAATATCAAGCTCCATTCACCACACACCAGCCACTGAGATGACATCCGTCCAGAGTTCGACAAAAGTGACCAGCTCAGAGAACGTCGCCAGCGACAGCTTGAAAGACACCTTTGAGATACATTCAAACCTTGTGAGCTCGGCGGATCTTATTCAGGTCCTCGAGAGTTGTCTGCAGGTTGATACCTTCACCGTGGAAATGCGGCACAGTGTTTACATCATTCGGGTGAACGATTCATGTACGAAAGAAGAAAAGGCATCACTTGAGGAAATGGCAAGCGGTATGTAAGCGGTATGTAATCAGGAAACGTGTCTCTCAAGCTCATCATCCGGCTTAAGAACCTGACATTCTCCGCAGGCTAGCCCAGTCGTTCAGCAACCCCGTCCCCCATGGCGTCCCGGTGGCTCCCTGTCGCCCATCATGATGTTTCCCTCCAACGGGTTCTTCAAATAAGAGAAGGCGACGGTTTTGCGATGCCCCACCGAGCAATGCCTAGGGGGCCGGATCGAAACACAGTTTGAAGATATCTTCGGCGCTGCAAAACGAAGCGAGTTTGGAAAATTCATGTGCAACATCTTGCTGTACGTGACACGTCATGTTTTACTGGAAGCTATGTCAGACACAGTTATACGGTGGAAGGAAACAGGAGACGAAACAAATAGGCTGGGCCTAAGATACAAAAACTTCAATTTCGGCGTCCTCCGATATGTGCTCCGGAAGCAAACTGCCCACCCCCGCCCTTGTGTACTGTTTTGTTTCTCCGGATGAAGCTGGTTTGATGATAAGAACGTAGTGTTCCGCAATTGCTGACAGGCTTGCCAATCTTTTTACCCCAAGGACAATACACCGCAGATCTCTGACTGCTGTCCGTTCTTCTTGGTCAAAGGTTATCCTTTCATCCAGCTCTGTTGCTTCCAGCTTCAGCTTCCTCATGGGACCTCGTAGCGTGTGACTGACGATGGAAATTTGGTCAGCCTTCCAGTGCTGCTTGAGTCCGCTTTCGCTGGTGAGAGGTGACTGAACATGATCTTGCCACTCGATTCGATCAAATGGCGCTTCCAAATAAGAGATACGGCCGCTGTATGCCATCCAAGACCAAGAGGGTATGTGTCTCCCCGGAGGATGAGCGATGTGGACCAAAGCTGACTCGCTATCCCTTTGCCAAAGGAGACTCCTGTGCAAGTACCGTTCGAAGATTCCGAAGCCACCTTTGGTGTTGAAGGCCTTTACGAGTCTTTCCTCAAGGCCCTTGATGGCGATGGAGCGATCAGTCATGTGGGTGAAATCGAGCGCTGAGTATGTCTGGTACAGATTCTGAAAAAGAAGGATTCTTGCTCCCTTGAAATAGCCCAGAGCCGAGTTCGGGAAGTCAGAATCTCCTAGGAAGGCAGCTCTGGGACTTGAATAGTTGATTAGCTAAATTTCCCAAAAGGGATTCAAATTCCGTCAGCAGCAGGGATGAAAACTTACTTCCCCAGCTTCATCATGCTTTCGCAGTGAATACCGTTTCCACACTCCCAATAGACTTGAGATGACGTAAAGTGAAGGGTGCGACGTGCGAGCGCTCTCTCCTGCAAGACCCAACCCCGTTTGTTCAGAGCAGACTTCTCAACGTCCTGGTGAAAGTCATTGATGGACGTGCAGATAAAGGCGGTCCCTTTTGACGCTGTTCTGACGGTGACACGTGGTTGCCGCTCCCTTTTGGCTGGCAAAAAGCCCTCGGCAGATGACCTGGCAGAGCTAGCAGCAATCGTGACGCTGGCAGAGCTGAAAACATGCCCCATGGAGGCGGCTTCTCGTTCCCAATCAAGGAGGTCATCTTGAATGATGCACAGGGAATCGATCCAGAGATAGTGGAAGCCTAGAGCCCTGGTAACTTTGACGGCATCTCTGAAGGTCTTTGGGAGCTCCTCGAATTCGATGTGCTTCTTGAAATGATCGATGTTGTTCTTGAGGGTTTTGAAACACGGCCCGGTACCCCAGCAGTGACTCAACGCAACATAACGCTTCGAGATGGCTTCTGTCCCATCACGAAGGCGAATTTGGGGGTGTTCCGGGGTTCCAACGTCAAGAACGCGGGTAGGGAACTCATCCTCGCACTTGAACTGGTGGTTGTGCTGTTCTTGGCACACTCGTAGCCATTCCTTGAACAGTGCGATTTGAAAGTCGCTGCTCGGTTGCGGGAGTTGGGCGTAACCCAGTTGCGCGTAAGATGGGGCTGGGTCATGGTCATCTAGGTAGGTAGTAAATTAATAGATGGATCGTCAATCACAATACATGTAACATCCAATGCCGAAGATCTGACCGCAGGGAAACTAAAAAAAAAGTAAACCTACCAGGGTCGGCGTAGATGGATAAAATAGTTGGGCCATCAGGCTCTACTCGTATCGTCGACTCCACTCGATGGCATCTGAGATTGTCGCTATCGCTGAGGCCAACGTCCTTCGCCGCCTGGTAAAGCAGACTGCAAAGAGTACAGTCTTCGGATCGTTTGCGAAGCTCGGCCATCTGATCGGAAATTGAGAATTCCGTGTCCCAAATATTGGCCCAAGTGTCGACACATGTAGGGCACAACTCAGAGGAGAGCTTCGGGGTTGAAGCCGCGTCATGGCAAAGGGTGTCGAAAAGGTGTCGGGCGAAATCATTGTCGCTTCGTGATTGCCACTGATCATTCAGCTTCCGAGCTTCCTATTTCAAATGGCTTCAATTAGGCAACAACAACAACAACAACAACAACAACAACAACAACAGATGGGGAAAACAAAGTGCCTACGTACGGACTGTAAAGTTTAGCAACATTCAACGTCAATGACAATTGACGCTCGCTGACCACCTAGGAAAAAAGGTCAGCAGCGTCTTGTCATCGTTCGTCCCACAGAGCACAACCCAAAGTGGATTGCACGCATGGAACTGGGCTGGAGGGTCACAACATTCTGATGATCACATCAGCCTCTGAAGCATTTCCACGATAAGATATGATGACCAACATACTAAACGATTTCTGATTAGCCCCTGCACTAGAATAATTGGATATTGTGCCACTCACTTCTTGTGCATGCACCGACGTCACAGGAATCTCAAGCTTTCCTGTGTTCAGACTGACAGTGCCAGGGCTATTGACGTTTGTTGATTCCGGGACTGCAGCGGCTTCATTAGCGTCGTTTCATCGTTTCCTCAGCCAGGGAGTTAGACTGGTTAGGCTTCTGTTCAGAAGGTAGCGTTCCTCCCTATTTCCCAAATCACAGATCCTTTCCAGTTCGGAATGGACAGATGCGACTTCTGCCCGCTCGTTCGGGTCTGGCACTAGCATCCTCCCAGTCACCAATGCCAAACAATCTTTCAACGCACTTTGGGACCCGGTATTGCCACTGTTTAGATCGCTGAACATGTCTGTGATTAGTCTCTTCACCTGTTGGTCTTGCTGGAGTTGGCCATCGGCTGAATGCTCCCAGAATCGCGTCGTCTCCCTGGAAAAATCGTTCAGCTTGCTCCAGCCATAGACCGTCCAGATCAGAAACTCGAGGAAGACACAACCAAGACACCAGACGTCGAAGACGCGAGAGAGTTGCTTTACTCGCCCCAACTCAGGGGGCTCATATCGCACGCTGCCAGTCTTTGCCTTGGTAATCGCCTGGCGTTGCCGGGTTTCATCGTCGTGTATTCTGGCAAGGCCGACATCGGCGATTCGCAAGGTTCCTGGCTGTCCACCTTCACGGAACAACAGGATGTTCTCAGGCTTCAGGTCTGTATGGCGGCAGTTCTTCTTATGAAGTTCTCTGGTGGCTTCACAAAGCCCGCAAAGCTGATACAGAACCCATCTCATAAGTCTTGGGTCTGCTGCAGCCAGCCTCCTTTCGCTTCCCCAGAACTCTTTCAAGTTTCCACCTTCAGCCCACGGAAACAAGAATCCTTGGAGCTCACCCTTGGTGTAGGCGGCCAATGGTTGGATCAAATGATTGTGGTCCAAATCTCGAATTATACGGAGAGATTCGGCTTCTTTCATATAGTACTCCTGCATGTTGATATGCATCTCTTTCGAAGCAATTCGCTTGCATGTGCCCTTGAGTTTGATCTAGAGACAGTTGTTAGGGCAAAGTGGGTTGTTGTGCGCAGGAAGCAATGAATAAATACCTGTAGATGGGCTTCATGGATCCTCACTTCAAAGACTGAGCCAGAGTAGCCCCGTTTCGAGTGATCAGTCCTTTTTTGGATCGGAAGCGGGCACTTCCTCGGGATGATGTAGTCGAAGGTGTCGGTAGCAAATACCGGTGCCATGAAAACCCATTGTTTGCTTTTGAAAGACTCGACCTGACCCGCCAACCACGTGTTGAAAGATGGCCAGGTTTTGTGCTGCCCATGCCCAGTGCGTACATTGTACCATTCTCGTTGTCCGTCCCACGAGGTTTCAATCGGCAGATGGCGATCGCAGAAGCCGACTACACGCAAACAACCGAGGTACCTCAAGAGATCACAATAAACCAAAATCAGGAAAACCTTCTTGGCTGGCCTGTTCTGGTCGACAACATAGTCCACCAAGTCTTTGACCGAGACGCCTTGCGGCAAATACTGTGGGTTGGCTTTAAGGATATGTCGGACATACTCTGGAGAAGCAAGTTCGCTGATTGCGTCGTTCGGAACGAAGTCCTGTTCGTCAACATTCTCGCAAATCCGACCCCGTATTCTGCCTGCATGTTGTTTCACGGCGTCTGTCATCCCACTGAGAGGCATTGCGAGACTCATTGATCTCAGTGACGGAGTTTCAACTGATCAAGGCGAATCTGGGGGGTGGCGATGTGAGAGGGGTTGACGATGCGACTCGCCCCTCAGTGGTGATAGTATGCGGAGACAGAAGAGAATGTGTGGTAATTCAAAGGGGCTCGGCTTACTGGAGAAATACGACAGAGGCAGGAGAGTAGCGGAAATCACCAGAGATTTCACAGCAAGGGCGCGGCGACGGAAGCTTTTCAATCAAGAAACCTGCCGGCGATGTAACCATCCAAAAGTCGAGGAACGACCGGTCAAGTGATCGTTTTTTCGGCGGGGAAGACAGATACCTCCTCATTTCACAATGGGATGCCAATGTTAGCACGCATAAATCACGCCGATTACCGCATGAGCTGTTGATCTTCAAGGTTGCCTTGTTTGAGACAATTCTCAATCGGGTTTGCCCGAAAGCTGCATAGCGCCGCATATGGTAACCGTGGCTATTACAGACGGCTTTGCATTTATCGCTCCAATGATGTCTAAAGTTGCACATGATAAAGCCTCACCGAGAACTGCATGGTGTGGAGAGGTCGGCTTTTTGTTGGCCAGCCTGATGCTGACTTGCATGCCCGCCAGAAGCCTGCATGTAACAACGGTGTGGCAGTCGAAGTTGGTAAAGCAATCTTGCAGAAGGGGGAGGTCGGGGGATAACGCTGCAGCCGAACAATGAGAAGAAGAAGGTAGAGTGGTGGAGCGGAAATCTTCTTCTTTTGATCGCTTATTCTGCAGAGTCAATCGTCCACACATCTAGAGAGCCTGCCCACAAGAGTGGTGTTGGCACATGTAGGCAAATGTGATGGTGCCCAGTCCATAAGCAAGTGAGCCACGGGAACTCAGTACCCCAGGGCAAGGCGTACCAATTTACCTTCTGCTAAATCATACGACGGGGCCAGGGCATTGTGGGTTGTAATCCTGTATTTGGTTGTCCTGTACCTGGATGTAAAATCACGACTGTTCAGCATCATCAATTGTGTGTCTTGTCAAATTCACCCTTGCGTATGGCTCTTGAGCTATGATCTGTTTCCACACAAGTCAACGTTCGAACTCACGGGCTGGCTCCTGTACGGCTTCGACGGGCATTGAGCCATTGCTCAGTCTATTATCCATAGCCTACGCATGTCGTATAAGTCATCAGGCATATCAGCTTTGGTGTCTTCAACTTGTTTTAAGGGAGCATTGAAATTTCTTTTATTCTGAGGCTAAGTTGTATTCCGGTATTAAAGTAGGTCCATGAAGGCCAAGGTAACAAAAGTGATACTTGAATTCTCTCGGTCCTGTATGTTGATAAAGTACTTCTAAGCCTGTTCTTCCAACTCCTTGTTGGTTCAAGAACACCTTCTGGTGAAATAGATCCTTGTAACAGCCTTCAAGTTAGTTGAGCATAGGTTGATTTTGCTATGCTAGTTGCCTAATGTGCACTGGGCTAGAAGTGTGGGTGTGGTTAGAGGTCGTGGCCACAAAGTGCGTGTGACAGTCGCAAAGTGAGATCGTGGTTTGACTCCATTTCCTTGCATGATATTTCTAGGTAACCTATTTTGAAATTGCGAGAGAAATGACCAACAGATTTTGATATCTTTTCTTCGATCAGAAGGAACAAGGTGAGGATGGATGGATGGATGGATAAAGGGGAGATGGCCTCATGGGATTAGCAGACTACATGCAACACAAGACTACACGACATAGCCACTCTTGGCATTTATCCAACAAAACCCTTGGGGCTGGACATGCATGCATTAAACTGCCTTCTGAATCCCCAGCACATTCCTGAGGTGGTACGCGTTATCTCAGGTGCATACCCTGCTGCCACAGACGGAACCTTTCACGCCTTCAGACAATACATGTTCAATTATCCCCCGCTCCATCCGGTGCGAGGAGGCCAAACTCGAAGACATCACATCGGGCTACACGTGCTATGGTGTCACAGGCTAGGTTCGCACAGAGTGGCAGAGTCGCTGACGGGCAGGTAAGGGTCAGTTGGTTGTGTTATTTCGACCTACCTCCCTCCCCTCTTTAGGTAAATAGGGCGCTCGCCTTTACTTAACTCCTCCCCGTTCGGTCAAATGATCCTCCGGCTCCTTTCGTTGAGGCGCTGGTGCCCCCCCCCCCCCCCAGTGCACCTCTGGTGACTCCCACCTATACCGTATGTCTCCCATCCCTGGCCCCGTTGCCTCGTGATAACGGCCCGTCTGTCCGGCCCTGACATACGGCATGCAGTTAGTGGGAGAAATAACGACATCGATCCAGACCCAGTGCTTCCCGAAGACCTATAAGGAGGTTTGGAAGCTTTTCGATGTTTTCAGCATTTGGTCCTGACCCTAGATAACACAGTGGAAAGTACTGTCCGGCAGGATCCAGGCGTGCTTATATCGTCTTCAACGCTGGTGACATCCCGAGCCTGGCTTACCCAGGCACGACCTGCCTCAGCGGCTGGACCTCTGATTGTGTGACTACTGTACAGCGCGCGGGCGGGGAACAATACTTCCAGACGTGGTGCTTCCCCTCCGGGTGGGATTGCCTCTCCATCTCGTCAGGCCAGAAACAGATCCCCCATCGGGAGTGCGTCAGCCTCCTCACTACGCCGACCGAGATCTGTATCAACAACATCGTTACGACCAGAGGGAGCGAGAGCATCGTATCCACGCCATGGAGGAAGGTCTTGCTCTCGAACCTCCCCAGCGGCGGGCCGATCGTTGTGAATCATCCCGTGTTTCCGCTGTACGGCCGTGTCCCCGTTCATGGTGTGGGAGCCGCGAAGCCGACTGGGTTGTCGACCGGAGCCATCGCCGGCATTGCGATTGGGATTGTAGTAGTGGTCTTGGTCCTCCTCGGCAGCTGCGTATTCGTGTGCATAAAAAAGAGAAAGCAGAATAGAGCAGGAGAACTTGCACACTCGAGCCTTGGCCCGGGAGAAGGAAACTCCTCTTACGGGGGCGGAGGTCATGATACAAAGAAGGATCTGACTGACCATGGCGCTGAGACGCGAGAGATGTACACGTTGTCGCGGTCCCCCTTGGAGTTGTCGTCACAAACTAGGGTGGTTGAGGTCGGGGCTGAGAGCCTGCCTGTCGAGCTGGCCTCCTAATCATTCGGAGCGACGAGGCTTGTATTTTCGTGTCTTCTGCGTAATATTTTAGGTAGTGTTCGAGCAGAGGGAACTAGCTGACCGAGTAGTCAATTACAATCTAGGAAATAGCTGCGATATTTCCTCCACCAACGAAATCCATTACACCATATTGATAGATTCCAACGAAAACGAAGACGAGAAGGCCATTTGCTCTTACCTCATCTAGTATGTCTAGTATCCGAGAACATGTAACAAAAGCTTGGAAGAACTCACCTTGCATTTCCCATTGTTGCTGAGTGCTGTGAATATTGACGTGTTTTCAAAGTCTCTTGCAGACTAATTTCTTTTCTATAGTAGAATTTATCAGACACTGCCGAGCACATCTATTCATCCTACTGACAACTGCAGTCTAGTCCCAGGGGTTCCCGTCTCGATGTTCCACTTGCCCGCAAACTCTTCCCTCGGCCGAACCACGACCGGAACGGGCTCTTCAGGGGAGAGCAGCGCAACGAAGAGGCCCCCGAGCTTAGGCACCTTCCACTCCCTCCCTGCGGAGCCCTCGCCCTTCGACCCCGGCGCCGCCTCAATGTCGAGCTTTAACACCATCAACGCGATGAGAGCCATGGTACCGCCTGTCGCGAACCACCGCGCGGGGCAGATGTGCGGCGAGACGCCCCAGACGGGGAACGAGTGAGGCGGCAGGTCGCCCGGCGTCGCCACGCCCGGGACCTCGGTCCTCTTCTTCATCTTAATAAAGCGGTAGGCGTCAAAGTCCGCGGCGTCGGCGCCCCAGGTCTCCTCGCTGCGGAGGATGGGAATGCCGTTGAGCTGGACGTAGTTGCCCTTTTTCAGCACCTGAGGGGTGTCGTCCACCGTGATGGTCGTGTCGCGGAGGACCTCGCGGATGTGCGCGTGGACCATGTGCAGGCGCTGCGCCTCCTGGATCGAGGAGAGGAGAAGGGGCGACGAGGACTTGAGAAGGGACAGGTCCAGAGTGAAGCCGCCGTTCTCTTGCGTCCTGACGGCCTTGCGGACCTCTTCACGGATCTCTTCGACAAGCCAAGGGCGGGAGAAGATCTCGAACACGGCCCACCATGTCGTAGGGACGTAGTTGGCGAGCATCGCGATATCGAAGCCGATGTGGAGGCGGGCGATGTCCCGTTGCGACACATTGTTCTCCTCCATCACACGTGCGCGACCCTTGATCAGCCCGGATGCCTGTTCAAGACCCCCGAGGCGGACGTACTCCTCGTATCTTTGACCGTTGCGCTCGCGGGCCTTCATCGCCTCTTTGGCGAAAAGGTTGCCCATGAAGTCGCCCCCGATGAGGATGTGAGCCTTGTCGCTGAAGGTCCTGTTTTGCCAAGAGGGTCAGCATTAGTTCGTTACATCAAAAGGGGCCGACGCAACAGTCGTCACGCACCAAAAGTCAGCTTCGTGCTCAGGATTCTTGAAAGGATTCAGGGGCCCAAAAAAGCCCTCCGTTGACGATATCGAGACAGCATGCCTGACCCAAGCAAAGAGATCAATCTCAGCGGCGGAGCCTGACGATCTTGTGGCGTCAACAGCCAGCTTATCGACCAGTTCGAGCTTCACCCGGGTCGCGACGTGGCTCATCTCGTCGAGTTCAGGACCGGCAGCCAACATGGTGCGCTGGACTCTGTCGAATTCCTTGGCCTCGGGCCCGCCCTCGAGGTGGTCCTGCAGGCTCGCGGCCTTCTCGGTGGCGCCGCTGAACGTCCGGGCCGCCTTGGCCGCGAACGGCGCGAAAGAGATGGTCTTGGCATTGCGCTGGATCGAGGCGATGAACTTGCGCTCCGAGATGACGTAGAACTTGAAGTTGAAGATGGGCGCGGAGAAGATCTTGAATTTCGTGTGGGATCTGGATACGGGGTGTGGGTTAACATTGGTTGAAAACAACGATGAAAGAGATGAATCATGAGAAGCTCACTGACCCGATTTTTGTAAAATACCGTCCGGCGCCGTACTTGTTGAGGCCGAGGAGATGGCCGATGAGTGGCACCTTGGGCCGGAAGTAGTCTGGCTCCCGCGGGTCCTTGGAGAGGAAGAAGAGGGACTCGAGGAGGTAGCAGCCGACGACTACGACGGCGAAGATCGTGCCGACGAGGGCTAGTAGTTCCATTTTTTCCCTACGGGTCACGGTGAAACGATGAGAGTGGTGTGAAGCTGCCAGACGCGGAACGAGAAGCGGTATCTTGGACGGAGATGTGAGCTTCTGAGGGATGTGCTGATATCACGAACTGACGGGACCATCATCTAGAAAAACCTGGTGCTCGTATTCGCATTGAGCTTAGCTGGCACGCTCCTATCGACGAATTCCGCGGTCGACTGCTTGGGGGTGTGCGACAAATCCCTAGCGCTTACCATGATGGAACTAAGGAATGATTATCCATTTATCTCAGGATATAAGCGGTGTCTGATTGGTTCAATTGTGGGCAATTTGACGAGTTCAAGGATCAGGAGCCTTCGCTTCCCACTCCTCTCGGAACCAACGCCGGCGAGAGCGTGGATTCTTGTCTTCTTCATAGTCCGCGGTCCCGAACTCCAAGCCCGGCCCCGCTGCTCCGGAACACAGGGCCGAGGAGATGGCCGGCCGGACCAGAACAACATTGGTTATCAACCCCGGTAACCCCATGTCCTGCTCTTTGCATAGAGGTTGGACCTACTCAAACTGACAGTGGGGACGACGAAAATAGTCATGACTCGCCCAGCCTACCGGATAGAGATGAAAGTGTAGATGACCCAGCGGATGAGACTAAAACGCTAAGTGTAGCTCCCCAGGCGAAGAGACATTGAACGGCTAATGCCGTTCTAGTTCCAGACGCCGAATTTTGCTCCTAGGCCGGCGGTAGGCCGCAGCCACGGGCGGATACGCCGTCTCCGGCCCCATGTCAATGCCGATTTGCGCGGCACGCGGGCTGGACCCTCCCTAGCAGCTAAGTGCAGTGCAGCCCACCTCGGATGTGGACGGCGGATGGCTACCGATCCTGTCGAAGACAAGACCTAAAAGTGTTTAAGAGGTTAAACCTGGGGGGGACCTGGATCTAATTCCGTTATCCCTGCCTCCCTGTAGGTAGCGAGCTGGCCAACTGAGTTGGCCCAATGCGTCATTTTGATACACATGGCATACCAATCATATATTCCACCTTGGCCTATCTGACGGTGCACATGCCGTCCATTCCGACATAAGTAGGCCCCAGTACATACGTGTGGATCAGCACGGTTTCCTACAAACGGAGATGACCGGGCTTTATGCTTCGTAGAGCAGTTGGTTTCCCTGGCCTGCTCAAATAGGCAAGTATAGTTGATAGAGCTATTATAACAGAAATAAATACTGTTCCTTTATCTTGTCCTTCATACCCCTTCGCCGCAACAGACAATGTGGACAATACCCCTTCTCTAAGATGAAGAAAATATTCCTACGCTTATCGGTGGTTCTCTTATCCCTCGTTTGGCTTTCTGGCATATCACTAGCCGCCGTTCCCTCTCCTCTACGCCACGGCCTGCCTGTCGCCAACCCGACGCTCTCCCGATCCCGGACAGAGTCCAAGACGAACGACGAAACCTACGAAAGCCGCAACCATGAACCCGCAAAGTGGCCGACGGTTCTCGCTAGTAGAGGCGTCGAAGAGATTCCGACCAAGGAAGAGCTAGGCCTCAGATACAAAATCGAAGGGGACAACCACTTCGTTACCGGC
The DNA here is from genome assembly GCF_034447905.1 of Colletotrichum destructivum. Taxonomy (NCBI): domain Eukaryota; kingdom Fungi; phylum Ascomycota; class Sordariomycetes; order Glomerellales; family Glomerellaceae; genus Colletotrichum; species Colletotrichum destructivum. The sequence continues at coordinate 776,287 of NC_085898.1, read as the reverse complement.
CCGGACGGCTTTTTTCTCGACGCCAACTGCGATGCGAGAAAACGAACGATTGAAATACCATGGGTTCGCAATCCGAGCCAACGGCTTGGAGCGCGAGCAGTACTAGCAAGCTTGTGGAAATATGAGTTGCAGTGGAACGGACTCAACTCGGTCCACTTTACTCATATCAACAACGAAAAAGCTCTTGTCTCTATTGATAAAGCCTGGCGGATCGCCAAGGAGAACAATCAGCTGGGCGACGCCGAGACGGATGGGTCTCTTCTGGTAATGTACTGGGAGGAGGCCTTTGACACTCTAGTATCTGAAAATAGGCTTGGCTATATGGTTCAAAGGATGTTGTCGGTCTATGAAGACTTTGCCGACTATTGTCTTACACTGTATTGAGTCGCAACAACCCTAAACCCAACGACCCCATCGATTCCGTGGTTGCTTATCTCTAGTACTTCAGCGTTCCGTTGAGTGTCGTTGACCATCTTCAACTTGATGATTCTGGTTGGCTCGCTGGGCATCCACCACGAGAGATCTCGATGCAGACTTTCCGTGCACGAACCAAGAACACGCAGGCCACGCGGCCCACGCCTCGAGGGCGATCCTCTGGCGAGCAACCATCTATCGTCTCGTGCATCCCCGATGGGCAGTATGTCCAGGCGGCCCGTCTCCTGGTTATTTTCATCCTAGTCGGCTGAGAAAAGCCACAACGACAAGGCTGCTTCAAGCTCATCCCAATGTGCTGTCCACTTCCCCTCCACTCGGCGCAGACGGAAAAAAAAAACAGGACCTTGACGAGGGGTTGGGAGAGACCAGGTATAGTGATCCTGCTCTGCGTTGCCAAAGAGAAGGTTCGTTGAAGCCTCGATGGATCGTGCGAGAGAAACAGCTTCCCCAGATGCCGGCCCCTGCTAGTTAGCCAGCTGGGCCAGATCTCTCCTGATTCTCATGATGCGATGCGCACAGAAAGTTTGCGACTTCTTCGACCCTTTAGACCTTTAGACCCCTCCGTTTTATCCGTCTCTTTGAACTTTGCCATGTTTGCCATCAAACACCCAATCCCCCATCTTTCGGCCTTGATTTCAGTGTCAGGAAGCCACGAGACTTTCTCGACGTCTGCGAGCGTCGTTGCTAGCCAGTCCAATTCGAATCCTGGCACAACTTACTGACAGTTCGGAGGCACTGCAAGCCCACGACGGACCCATGCCCTCAACCCCGTCATCAGGAGAACTGTGCCCAGTTGAGTAATTGGTGCCGATCGGTGGTGGCCACACAAGCCAACGAAGTGTACGATATATTCACATAGACGGGGAAACGTTCCAAACCAACTTGCAGCTTTGGAATGGTGTCGGCTCTTCTGCTGGGAACAGAACTGTCGTTATCATCAGATTTCATGCTGATGTACTGCGGCTTTGAGACGGGGACAGAGAAACCTGTCAGCCCAGGTTGCTCCGGGTCCAAAGGCGAGTACAACGCATGTTTGCTCTCGCGTGGTGTCGTCTTGTCTTCGCGCGACCGCTTCGACGTTGTTGTGATAGTTCGCTCACGCTTTGCGTATATGGCGAACGAGTCAAATACCTAGTCGTTGACCGTTTTGGTCTGCTGAAGCCAGACCAACTGAGTCTTGACGTGGTATCCCGGCCGAAATGTCTCTACTCTGGTGCTGCTTGCCACGACGTGGCCGCATAAAAGCTTGCCAATAGCCAGTAGAAGCGTCCCGACATCCTGGCATGGGAAAGTATATCCAGAGACTTGATTGTCATCATTCCGGAATCTCAAAGCCGGGTTATCGATCTTCAGAGAGACAGTCTCGATTATATGTCAACCTATCACGGTGAGATGGATCATTGTACAGAGTGAAGATCCCGCTCCCAGAATCATGATTAGTTTTTGAGTTTTGTTCTTGCAACTCGATTTCTGGGCTAGAATAAAACAGAGAGAGCATTGCAGGCCATTTGAAAACTTCTATGTCGCTGTTTGTAGTAGCTTATCCTCTCATCATTTTCCTTGCCGTGCTGGGACTCCCAGCCCATGTATCACCACGCCGCTACTCCTCGTCTGATGTCGACTCACCCGGCCAGAAAAACCAGGCCAGGACAACCAGGAACTTGAAGAAGGACGCCGTCCACAGCGCGCCGGCGATGCCCAGCGACGAGTGGGCGAACAGGCCGCCCAAGACGGCGCCGGCGAGGAGCAGCAACGGGGCGCCGACGCGGCGGTTCCGCTCGGCGTTGCGGACGACGAAGAGCTCGGCGTCGGAGAAGAGATCGCAGTAGATGCTCGTCAGCACGACGCTCGTGAGGGCGTTGTAGCGCAGGGCGCGGCTCGTGACGGCCTGGCCGCAGCTCTGGAAGGCGATGAGGGCGATGGGCACGAGGACGTTCCACGAGATCTCGTCCTTGCCGGCGGCGGGGCCGAGGGTGAGGATGAGGGCGGCGGCGACGCAGAGGAGCGTCTGGGCGATGAAGGAGGCGCAGAGGACCCAGCGGCGCTTCGGGGAGAAGAGGCGGTGGAAGCGGCTAAAGAAGAAGGAGCCGAGACAAAAGGATCCGAGGGAGGTGGCGGACTTGATCCAGCGGGTTGACTCGGTGGGCGCGGCGAGGCCGAGGCCGATGTAGACGGTGTTGCCTGTGAGTGAGTGAGTGAGTGAGTGAGTGAGTGAGTGAGTGAGTGGAGAGAGTGAGTGGGCGAGCGAGTGAGCGAGAGGGTAAGTAGGCGAGAGTGAAAGCGAGAGTGAAGATGAGTGAGAAAGAATGACTGGGGTTGAGAGTGAGACCGTGTGGAGGACAGGGGGCGGAAGCCATGAGGGCGTTCCTGGAAGGATGTTACCTGTTTGCATGGAGACGAAAGAGCCCCAGATGGAGATGGAGGAGCTGTCGAGGAGGCCAGTAATGATGTAGCACGTGAGGAGGACCAGGTCGGCCCAGTCGCGGGTGACGTCCGTGGTCAGCTTCTTGCGGAGAGACTTGGACGCCGGCTTGCCCCCGGCGCGGCCGAGGAGGGGCTGCTCTTCATCGGCGGAGGCGCGAGAATCGCCGTTGACCACGGGCGCCGATGTGGTGACGGCGCCGTAGTTGGCTTCGGTTGCGCTCATATTGGACTCGTTGAATGATCCGAATGAACTCAGGAATACGGCTACTAATGGGAGTTGAGGAGAAGCAAAAAAAAAAAAAGCCTCAAGCTTGAGATGAATGAAATAAGGATCTCCGCCGTTTGGGGGGGGGGGGGGGGGGGGGGGAGAAGCTCTGACCAGGTGACGAAGCTTGTGGATATAAATAAACCAAGAGAAGGTTGATGTAAACGAAGCTGGGAAACAAGAGTCAGGACTCGAGGCGACGCGCAATGCCGAGCTGCAAACAAGCTTGACGTCTTGGGAGGGTCTCGACAGAGAGAGAGAGAGAGAGAGAGGAGTTCGGGTCTGCCGTGGTCCACCCGCGAAGAGTTTCCAGGATTCCCAGCCCGGTTTATATGGGCCAAGAGACGGATAGCGATGCCGAAGAGAGGGGGGACAAGGAGACAGATCCCCGCTCTTGGCGGCGGTTCGAACCGGAAGTCAATGGCCGCGTCGTTGTGCGTTGAGAGAGAGAGAGAGAGAGAGAGAGAGACGAAAGGTTGGAGAGGAGGAGGGACAGAGATAACCCATTGGAGAAGCTCGAGCTGGACAGGCAAGTCAAACAGGACAGGACAGCAGTACAGAGAGTGAAACCAGGGCCTGGTCCTCTCCGGGAATCCGACGTATTCCCCGTCCAATCGAGGGGTCCCGAAGCTGCGCTGGAGCTGCGTTGGGGACATAGGTGTTAAGCTCAATCCGCAGGAACCTGCGTCATGGCCGCTGCAGGCTTCGCCCAGCGTCGCAGCGAACGATGGAGGGGTTTGCAGGAGTTGCTGGGGGGTCTCTTTGATCGGATGGAACATGGAGCCCCCCCCCCTCTGTTGAGACCTGAATGTGAGAGCCAGGGAGGACAAAAGACGGGAGGAAGGCCGCCTCAGAGCGCAAGTTGCAATGATAATTAAATAAAACAAAAAAGGCGAAGAAAACGGCGATCCATAAATACAGCAACAGCAACAGAGACAAAAAGGATCCTGTGTTGTGTCTCCCATGGCTCCTTGAAGCAGGTTGGTTACTCATGCCCCCCTTCCACCCTACCTGAAGCTCCCACCCTTGTCCTAATGATGCATCGTGCTGTTCCCCTGGCGGCGGCTATCATTGGGGATTGTCTGACTGGCCCATCCCCGCACGACGGGCATGTCTACGCTCATCGCTCTGCCGCGTTTCAGCGAGTGAGGGGAATGGGGATGGGGGGGGAGGGGGCGCTCTCGTAACATGTTGTTAGTGTACTATTAGTACGTCAGGCCATATGCGGTCACTGTATCGTCCAGCTCGGAGCCCTGTTGAAGCTGCTACCTTGCCATTGTTGCTACTGCGGTACTGGTGCCGGGAAAGTGGGGGAGAGAGAGCTTGGGGCTCGGAGGTTCGGCATGTGTATTGATGAGCTGGTTGGGTGTGGGTGTGTGTGTGTATGTGTACTATGTAGGTGTGTGTGGCAGGCAGTCTGCAGAAGATGTTATGTGCCGGGTTGCAGCATGAGGTGATGCGTCGATGACTACGAAGTTCTGACGCCTTTGTCAGCTCCCCCTGTTTACGCACCACGACTTGAATAGCCGCGACATGGCGAGACCCAGGGAGGGGGGTGGAGGGGAAGAAGAGGTCAAGGCCATGGCATGGATAAGACGGATGATGAAGGAGAGAAAGAGAAGGGGGGGGAGGGAGGGCGGTATAAAACGTCATGGTCTTCCCAGCCAATGTCAGAAGCCTTTAGTCGGTCTTCCTCTCGCGCATCTAGACAACTTCGTCTGCTTCCCATACTTTGAAGAGAAATTTGTTGTCTCTTTTCTTCTCTCCCCCTGCTCCAAGCGCAAATCTTGGCGCACAAGCTCTACCTCCCTCCCTCCATCCTCCTGTTTCCCCAGCCCCAAGCCCCAGCCCATCATGCAGCTCGCCCAACCCACGACGGCAGCCAAGCTGCTCCTCCTCTGGGCATCCGTCAGTGAACTGTGCTCGGCGGCGCCGCACTCCGACAGCCCGCGCGAGCGGCTCCTCCGGGGCCTGGACATCCCCGCAAGCTACCGCAGCAAGAGGGGCTCCGACGACCCATACACGCCGGGTTTCCGGGACCCCAACGACGGCGCGGTCGACTCGGTCGGCGAGGGTCTCGATCCGCTGCCGTTCCGCAATGGGCTCGGCGCATCGGTGCTGGGCCCGTGGAACAGCGAGCGGTCGCGGCAGAACCCGGACCTGGTGCGCCCGCCGTCGACGGACAAGGGGAACATGCCCAACATGCGCTGGAGCTTTGCCGACTCGCACATCAGGATCGAGGTGAGTGTCGGGAGACGTGTCGAAGTTGTATATGAGAGAGAGAGAGAGAGAGGCATTCTCCTCCCTCCCCTCTTCGCCTGTCGTCAACACCATTCGTTGAGAGAGCTAGCCATTTGGGGTGAAGAGTCGCGACTAACACGGAATCGCCCACATTGTAGGAAGGCGGCTGGACTCGTCAGACGACGGTCCGCGAGCTCTCGACGAGCGTCGAGCTGGCCGGCGTCAACATGCGTCTCGGCCAGGGCGTCATCCGCGAGCTGCACTGGCACAAGGAGGCCGAGTGGGCGTACGTGCTGGACGGCGAGGTCCGCGTGACGGCGCTCGACTACGAGGGCGGCAACTTTATGGACGACTTGAAGAAGGGGGGTAAGTTTGATGATGATGATGATGATGATGCTCTGTCAAACGTTCCCCATTGCGTGATGAGATAACTGGCTGGCTGACGCATCTATACGTATCGACAGATCTCTGGTATTTCCCCTCGGGTGTGCCGCACTCGCTGCAGGGCCTGAGTGAGAACGGCACCGAGTTCCTCCTCATCTTCGACGACGGCCGGTTCTCCGAGGAGTCGACCTTTATTCTGTCTGACTGGCTTGGTGAGTTTTCTTTTTATTTCTACAGTCTGAACTTCCTCATTCGACCATGCAAGTTATGGCTGTACACCCCCATAGCTATACACGCAAACCATCAACACCAACCAAGGCATCTCGTGATATCCCAGACTAACACAGTATCCCCTCCACCAAGCCCACACCCCCAAGTCCGTCATCGCCGAGAACTTCCACCTCGAGCCCGAGGTCTTCAAGCACCTCCCCGAGAGCGAGAAGTACATCTTCCAGGGCTCGCTCCCCGGCCCCATCGACGAGGAGCGTCCCACGGGCAAGCACGCCAAGAAGTCGCGCTTCAACTTCACGCACCGCATGCTCGACCAGGAGCCCGAGCGGACGTCGGGCGGCGAGGTGCGCATCACCGACTCGCGCAACTTCCCCATCTCCAAGACCGTGGCCGCCGCCCACCTGACGATCCAGCCCGGCGCGCTGCGCGAGATGCACTGGCACCCCAACGCCGACGAGTGGTCCTTCTTCATCAAGGGCCGCGCGCGCATCACCATCTTCGCGGCCGAGGGCACCGCGCGCACCTTCGACTACGTCCCCGGCGACGTGGGCATCGTGCCCAAGAACATGGGCCACTTTGTCGAGAACATTGGCGACGAGCCCATCGAGATGCTCGAGGTCTTTAGGGCCGACGAGTTCCGCGACTTCTCCCTGTTCCAGTGGATGGGCGAGACGCCCAAGAGGCTCGTGGTGGACCACCTATTCAAGGACGACAAGGAGAACGGCGAGAAATTCTGGAACGAGGTTAAGGAGGCGCAGAAGGATCCGGTGACCAAGTTCCAGAAGACCAAGTCACAATCTGATGAGGCCCAGAGGGTGGAGGAGTTGTGAAGTGGAGGACTGAAGAGTTCTTGTATAATTGGGTAAATAGTCGCATATAATCTTCAATGTAAAAAAGTACAAGAGTCTCGCAAGAGTGTACGTGATGTGTTCGTTTGTAAACCCAAGTTTGATATTCGTTTTGGTCGAAGCGAGCGGCCGTTCACTCACTTACTTATTTCATTGCCTCACAAACTCTCACAGTTTCTCATTCATAGCTTCACAACTGCTACACATCAAAACACCCTTTTCTTTTTCTGTCCCTCTCATCCTCACGCCTCGTTCAGCTCGTGGGCCGACTTGATGGCCTTGGACTTGCCGGTATCCAGCACGACGGCCGGGTCTTCGGGCTTCCCGTCGCGAGACACCTCGTTGCCGCGCTTCGTCTCGATGGTCGTCCTGCGAGGGAGGGTACGGTACGGTGTTAGTCTTTTTTCCACTAGCATTATCAAACACCAGACATAGAGAGAGACTCACTTCTCGCCCTTGACGTCGAGCACCTTGCCCTCGGGATGCCCGTTGCCCCAGTTCCAGCTGACCGTGTCGCCCTTCTCGGGGCCCTTTGTCGTCTTGTCGTCGCCGCCGTCTTCACCGCCGTCTTCGCCGCCGTCCTCCTCCGACTCCTCGGCCGCCTTGCCCTCGCCCTGGCGGGTTTGCCTCTTTTTGCTGGAGCCGTTCTCGTCGCTGGCGTTCTTCCGCTTGTCACCGGCCTTCTCCTCTGTCTCTTCAGTCTCCTCTGCCTCCTCCTCTGCCGCCTCTTCCTCGGCGTCATCGGCCTCCTCCTCCTCCTCCCCCTCCTCTTCTCCCTTCTTATTCGATCCGTTCTTCTCCTTGGAACCGTTCGACACAGTGTTCTCGGCGGCCTCTTCTCCCTTGGACGACCCGCCGCCCTGAGCTTTGAGGAAGTCGTGCCCCCAGTTCTTCAGCGACGCGTACGACTTGGTCTGCTTCACCTCCTCGGGCGACTTTTCGCTGTTGGACTTGGTCTCCTGAGCGAGATGCCGTTTGCTGTGTGCCTCATCAGTCCCATGTCATCTCATCTAACCCAGACTCATCCCCCCCGCCGTTAGACTCACCAATACGCCACGACTTTGCGCATGTGCTCCACCTGCTCTTCCGTGTACGCATCCTCCTTCTTGTCGGGGTTCGCCCGCAGGATCTCGACGATCTTGCGCCCGCTGTCGTGCCCGACCGTCTCGCCGTCGTCGCCCTCGGCGTCGTCCTTGGGCCAGCCGGCGCTGTTGGAGTCGCCCGACTTGAGCCAGGACTCGAGCTCCTCGGCCGTCATGTTGACGTACTCGTTGAACTCGGAGACGACCTCTTCGGCGGGCTTGACCATGTTGGCGGTTGATCTGGTGGATGTTGTGGTGTGTATTGGGAATTCTTTGGCAGTCGATTGTTTTTGGAGTTGCGGGTGACGTTAATGGTGACGATCTCAATAGCAACAAATATTCAAGGAATTTTCAGAGCCAAGTCCTCTTCGCGAGAGGGACATGCGAGCTATTTCAACAAACTCAATTCAATTACTTCACCCCCTCCACCAAGCTTTGCCGGTTTGAGCTCCAAGCCCAGCCACCCATCTGTCCTCCACACCATGAAGGGGGATGGGTGTGTGTGTGTGCCCACAGATGCGTTCACACAGAACCACAAGTCCGTGAGACCGCACGCGGCGGCTTTCGTCATGATGTCTCGGGTTGAAGGGTCAAGGTGGTGTCGTCATAGAGAAGCCCCCTTGCATAAAGTGGCATAAATGATGGCTGGGTGGGAATATACGAATCGGGTTCGTGCCAGAGCAGCAACAATCCCCTTTGGGAGAACCGGGACTTGTAGCTCAGCGCCATCTAGCTCCTAAGCTCCAAAGTCTAAACAAGAACGCAATGGTCTGAGAGCTAAAGAGCTCCAAGGTTTGGGGTTATTGTCTTCTTGGTGGCCATTGACCAATGGATGTAGCTCCGAGAGCTGCTTCACCCTGTGGAGGCCCGGGTCACACACACTCTCTCAAAAAGACGCACACACACTGACTGATCTGCAGTGTCAAGGCAGGTTTGGAATTTTCTGCATGGGGGTATTTTTCGAAATAATTCATTCTCTTAGTGGTAGTGCTTCACGCCCGGTTGCGGCCGCTCTTAGACCCCCCCAGGTTTCCCTTTCCTCCGTCTCACTTCACAACTCGGCCGTTCCAGGCCAAGCGCCAGGCACGGATTCCTCGTGTTTCCCCGGAGAAGACGAGACGGCAGCAAGGGCAACGGGTGCAGAGCCTGGCAGGTTCCCCGCGTCTCAGGTGAATTTGCAGTCCGTCTGGTCGATCTTGATAACGTCGTCGAGGCTGGAGCCGAGCTGGCCGGCGCGGGCGATCCATGCCTGTTGGTGGTGGTGGTGGTGGTTAGCCGACTGTGCACAGTTCTCACGCAGGGGGGAGACTTATGTCTGTCTGCCTGTCTGACAGCAGCTTCGTTTGACAAGGTCTGTGTGGGTTCGGGCACTTACATCGAGAACGGCATCCTCCGGGTTCTGCTGGCGACTGAGCACGAACAGCGTCGAGAAGTTGCTAGACTGCACGAGCGCAAAGTCCGGGGTGTAGTCTGTGAGGGGGGGAAGAGAGAGAGACACGGGTTTCAGCACAACTGCAGGCGCAAACGAACAAGACTCCAAAGGGGGGGAGGCTTTCTCCTCTGCACTACTCACCTTGGACGATGTAGTTGGGACCGGCGCACTCAGGCCCGGGCTGGCCGGGGAACTGCACGCGCAGGACACCCTTGGCGCCGTACGACGGGTCGGCGGGCGCGGCGGTGCCGAGGATATTGACGGCGCGCTCCGGGGTCTCGCACGTGTTGTTGACCTTGACGGTGCCGTCGTCCTGATCGAGAGAGTCAGTTATCACGGTTCCGCCGCGGGCCGGATCGGAGGGGGACGAGGAATCGTGTTGGTTCCTCCCGCGCTCACTCACATTCAGAGAGTACTGCGCGTAGATGCACTTGCAGCCGGCGGTGAAGGGCGCGACGGTGCCGGCGACCTGGTACCAGCGGCCGAGGTAGGCCTCGACGTCGAAGGCGGCGTCGGGCGTCGGGTAGAAGCACTTCCCGTCCCAGGTCGACTGGACGACGTTGGGGATGGCCGGGGAGGGCGTCGTCGTCTCGTTGGTGACCGCGACGGCGGTTGCGACGGCGGCGCAGGAGAGGACGGTCGAGAGGGTGGAGGGTCTCATCGTGATGGCTTCTCGCGGGGGTGGGTGGGTGGGCTATTATTCTTGTGTAATTAGGGGGTATGCCGGGAGATAAGTCTAACAACTTTGGACGACAGGGACAAGGTCGTAGGAGGTTAAGGAAGGGGAGGTTCGTCTCAATTCGTGGAACAAGGTGGAAGTGATGCCATCGCCATGTTCATCCCACGGCGCAACCGTCACCTCCTTATAACTGAACCACCAAACCCCGTGGGCGTCCACCACGAGATTGAGGATTCATGTAACGATGAGCGCGCCAATGCCGCCCTCGCAGAACTGACATGTCCGAGGTCCGAAGGCCAGCTAGCTGGTCAGGTCCCCTTGTTGGTCTTGTTAGGATTAGTTGGCCGTGGAGTGCTATCCAGCTGCCCCACGTGCCTCTCTCTAGAAGACGAGAGAATACGGGCAAAATGTTTTCTCGCCAGGGAAGCAATACAGAATGGTGACGACACCGATGCCTCTTTGGGTTATGAACTCGCTGTTTGCCAAGTCGGCTGGCTGCGCGGGCCCCACGAATGTGATGTGGGTGTGCAGTGGACTGGTCCTCTCGGCACTCACACATGTATTTTTTGTTGGCTATTTAGCATCAGGCAGGTATGTTGTATGCCGCTTTTTCCTCCAGTGTATTCTTGTTATGCGTTTGTGTCGTAGTGTACCATCCGTTGTTACTTGAGTCCTCGTCTCGGTTCACTCATGTCCAAGGCTTCCTCAGCGCTCACTCACTCACTCACCAGTGATATGAACACCATAGGAACACCGAGAAACAGGAGACTTGAGGCAACTTGTCGCGCCTGCTGTAGGTAGTGGACTGACCATACTACTTTACCAGAGGGCCTGGTTGGGATCGACATGGCCCCTGTACAAAGTAGGCGGTGGTGGTGCGTTCTCCGCATGGCGACGCTGCCAATCGGCGATTTCACCGTTGGATCTGAATTCGTGCTGTTCCCCCATCATCGAAGATGCAGGTCCAGGGCGCCAAGTCCCCGATTGCCGTCTGATTCCGCTGATGGGGTTCTGGGGTGGTCTCTCTAATATGGATTAATTCTTTTGGTATTATTCTAGCGGGTTTTCTTTCACATGCATAAGATCTAATAGAGGTGGATAGTCAAACACTCTTGTGTTATAGATCGGTTCATCAAAGTCGTCGCCTAATGTCTTGTCCAAAGTCATCTCACGCCGCCGGCGCAGCCTCCCAATCGTTCCCAACCACCAAATAGTCGTATCCCAGCGTGACATGCAACGGCTCAAGCACAAAGTTGGCCATGTCGGCTACGGTTCAATCCCTCAGCACTCGAATCGAGTCCAGGGGGAGCGTGTCACCAAAGCACAAAGCACAAAGCACACAAGAAACTCACCCGATAAGATGCGCACGAACTCGGGATCCCCCCAGATGGCCTCCCAGTCCTCCAGCGACTCGACCCAGAACTCGGCCGCCCCGTCGAAGTCGAGCACCGTACCGCCGAGGCGCGCCGCCTGCTCCCGGAGCTCGGGTGTGATGTGGTACTGTTCAGCCGCCAACCCGTCATCAGCACAATGCCGTCCGCTTTACACACACACACATAGCGACACCCTTCCACACACCCCCCGGCAGATGATACCTGACTGTACCGCCGGATCTTGGCGGCAAAGGTGCTGTTCGCCAGCGCCGCCTGTCTGTGATTGTTGGCCCAGTACGCGTGGAAGTAGTCGTCCGTGATGCCGGGCAGCTTCCGGATGTACATGGTGATCCGGAGGTATCTCCCGCGCTCGGGGGCCGGGCCTGTCAGGGCGAGGGCGGTCCGCGACGCGACGGGTTTCTGCTGCGTCATTTTCGAACGTTAATGATGGAAGATGATGATATTGATGCTGGAACAGATGAGGGCCGGACTGCCTCCGAGAATACGATACACTCTTCACCGCGTCGGTTTTTTATACCGATAGGTTATGGGCGCTCAACCATCCCTCCGGGTCTCTCTCCCTTGCTGGCCCTCCCTGTGTCTCGTGTGGGATGAGCCAATGGGCAACGGTTCGGCCTGGGTTCCGGCAAGGACATGGATTGGGCCGGGCCGAGCTTCGGAAAAGCCATTGAGGGATATGTCTCTCTCAGGGGTTTGATGAATGTGGCTGTAATTATTGAGCAAGCCTGAAACTATGCCATGAATTGCCTCGTGAAAGAAGGCATCTCACATGAGAGAGCTCATGTCCCACCCCCCAAACGGCAACGGTGGATATCAAGACCATGACGTTCAAGTGACATGAATTATGCCATCTCTTCTCTTACATGGGCCCCTTATACGATGTCCTTGCTCTGCACAATAGTACCGAATGCATCGCCAATCTCACTCAGCGCCACCCGCGTGAGCTGCGCGGCGTCGACGCCGGGGATGTCTCGATCCCCGACGGCGTCCTCGGCTACGAGCACGTCGAATCCGCGCTGGGCGGCCTGTCTCGCCGTGGTAGACACGCAAACGTGAGCCTATCGACGCCGTCAGCATTCCTTCACTCTCTCAACTACTCACTCACTCACTCAACCACTCACCCACCCACACACACACCCACTCCTACTCCAGGGATCGTTGCAATATCAAGAGGAACAAAACTCACCATGTACCCCGTCAGCACGAGCTTCTTCCCCTTCTCGCCCAGGCCCTCCAGGTGCGCCTGCAGGTCGGTGCCCGCAAAGGAACCGGGGAAGTTCTTGTGGACGACCTTCTCGCCGTCGCGGGGCGCGAGCTCGTCGAACTCGGCCGCCAGCCGCGTGTCGGGCGTGAAGACGGGCGCGCCGGCGGGGGTGTCGTGGACGACGTGGACGACGCCGCCGCCGGCGCTGCGGTACCGGTCGAGGAGGTCGGCGATGGCGCGGCGCGAGGAGGCGACGTCGGCGACGGCGAGCTTGCCTTCGGCGTACTCGTTCTGGGCGTCGATGATGACGAGGGTGCTGTCGGTGGGCGAGGCCGTCGAGGCGGGGGCGCCGATGATCTGGCGGAACGAGGTCGCTGACGACATGGCTGGTGGGTTGGGGGGTTTCTTTTTTTTTGTGAGTTGATCACTTTGAAGGAACTAATTGTTCGACTTGGGTGCGGTTGAGGATGAGATGAGAGTGAGTGAGTGAGTGAGTGAGATGATTTACGGTACTAGTGTGTAAGCTCTCGGTTGAGATTCACGCGATGGACCGTTTAGGGTAGTTATATGCGACTCGGCGCGTTCCCGCTTTGTCATTGCATCCCCCCGCATTTGTCATCCATCATCGCATCAAACCGTTGCCAAGTTGAGGGGGACAACTGGCGAGTTGCACTAGACCTATGACGAGACCCGCCGGTGGCCGAGGTTCACATGGAGCTGGTTGGGGGAGGAGTGAGTAGTGACCAAGCATGACAAGAGAATTGGAGAATAAGTCCGTGACTGCTCGGAGTTTAAAAACACGAAGCCTCACATGTTCTATGGGGAGGGGGATCGGTAGACGAAGACTAATATAGAGAGCGACTATCATGGAGAGCAAGGCCCGCCCCTCTACCTCCCCTCACCTCCACTTGTTATCCCAGCCGGACTGCTCAATGGCAAAGGCAATGGCCAGCTCCGAGAAGCGCGCCATGTGATCGACGGAGAAGACGCCCGTCTCGTCGTCCACCCACATCGTGTCCTTCTCCGTGTGCACGTACGGGTCGAACTCGCCCGGGAAGCCGCCGGCGACGGGGTTCCCCTCCGAGGCGAACGCCGCGGGGAAGCCGAGCTTCGTGTACGACATGTAGTCGGAGCCGGCGCCCGGCATCAGCTCGTAGACACTCGTCGTGATGTTGATGTACTCCTCACTCAGGCCCACGGCCCAGGCCGTCAACGGCGCGTCGGCGTCCGTCTTGATGAAGCCGATGGACTCGGTGGCGTTGCGCGCGACGAAGGCCGTCATGTCGAACTCCAGCATGGCCCCGATGGCGGCGCCCTCCTTCTTCTTGTACGCGGCGACGGCCTGGCTGCCCAGCAGGCCGCCCTCCTCGGCGGCGTACCAGTGAAACTCAACGGGCCCGTCCTGGGGCACGTAGCCGCTGGTGGCGAGCACGCGGAAGGCCTCGAGGATGCTGACGGTGCCAGAGCAGTCGTCGTCGGCGCCCGGGGCCGGCAGCAGCGGGAACAGGTAGTTGGCCGAGTCCTGGTGGGCGCCGATGATGGTCAGGGGCTTGGAGAAGTCGCGGACCTTGGGCTCGAAGCGGGCGATGATGGACGACTGCGGGAACTCGTGGGTGAAGTACTCGAGCGAGATGTGGGCGTGCAGCGGCGACGCGGCGATGATGCCGGCGATGTGGTCGTGCAGCCAGACGGAGCTCGCCTCGCCCGTCGGCCCGCCGTAGTAGCGGTTGTAGTAGCTCGTCATGTGCCGGAGCACGTCGTGCATCTCGGTCTGGTTGACCTTGGGGAAGAGGGGCCGGACGAGGCGCTGGTGCGTGATCTTGGGGAGGTCTGCGGTGTGGTTTGGGTCGTGCTGTTAGCCGGGCATATTCCATGTCGCCGTCAAGATGGTGACGAAGATGGTGAGAGAGGAAGGGTGGGAGGGTGAATTGTTCATCAGTTGTTAGATTCGGAGAAGAACGTACTGGCTTTCCCGGACTTTGCGTCGACGGACTCGGTGTAGAGCTCCTGGAAGTCGGTGATGTCGCGGAACTTCTTGCCCTTGCGCCGCAGACGCAGCTTGTCTCCCTCCGTCATCCACTCGGCCTTGGCCTCGCCAGCGACGTGGAGGAGCCGGGCCTCGGCCATCTTGGTGGCCATCTCAGGCTGGAGCGAAACGAGGGCATCGACGGGGTCGGCGTGCTTCTCGAGGGCCGTGGTGATGCGGCTCTCGACGGCCCACGCGGAGACGCCGTCTGCCTCTGCCGATGATGTCGAGGGGGCGATGACGACCTGGTCGCCGGGGGAGCTGAGGACGAGCTGCGAAGAGCCCAGCAGGAGCAGCAGCTGGGCTGACAGGGAGTAGCGCATGGTGGGCGACGGTGCGATGCGCGGAGTGATGCCGATGGAGGTGAGTTGAGGTGAGGTGAGGTGAGATGTAGAGTCAAGATTGAGAGATACAGGCCAGCTGCAGATCGGGAAGAAGCTGGGCCAAGAGGTGTGATAAGAGCTGTGTATCTGTACAGAGAGAGTAAAGAGCGGAACCCCCTCGTACGCGCAGTCGTCAGCAAACTAACCGAGCTCGGGAGGTTACTTTCCAAAGATGATACAATGGCTAAGAGTCAGATAAGACAAGGGTGACCTGCATTGCAAAAGTCCCTTTGGTGTGTGTGTGTGCTGGAGGGGTCACAGCTTCGCTCAAGCTCGACGTTTCTACGGCAACACGGCATGTCTTCTTCTTCTGCTGCTGCTGCTACTGCTTTGCTATGTTATGTATCCCGGAAACGGAGCGAGAAACGGTTTTCGGCAACTTGCTTCTCGTGTCACGGCTGACAAGAAGATGGTAAAGACAGACAGACAGACAGTCAGAACCATGAACACGCCACAGCGGGACGAAATGATGCCATTGCTGGTTACGTAGATGAGTCGTCTTCACTGCTGGTGCGTCCGGGGGTGTTGATGCCCGTCTTACCACACCAAGACACGGAAATGGACCCGTTGTTGGCATTCGCCCATAACCAACCGCATGCATGCATTCATCTAGACAAATTTTGCGAAACTGCGAATCGACTCCTGAGATTGCAGAGCCTAGATGCTCAAAGTCTGAGAGAGCCTAGCAGAAACACTTGGAGCTTAAGCCGGCTGTTTGCTTACAATCCTTACTCAACCTTTGACTTGCGTGCGTGCGTTGGGACAACTTCACACAACCCCGACTCGATTTATGGCTCCAGGGAGTTAGACAGCTTTACCTGTACTAAACTCTGCCATCTGTTATCGTTTCACAGCCTGCAATGCGATGCTCTAAACAGAGCCAACATAACCGACCTGCTCACAACTCGAACCAAGTCAGTCAACCCAAACCCTTACAACCCAAACTGAGTCAACAAAGCCTCGGGCGGCCACTCCTTCACCTCAGACCCAAGACCGCCCTCAAACGTATAAGTCCCCGATCCAACCGTCTCCTCGCTCTCGTCCGGCATGGAAACGACGGCGGCGGCGTTCAACGGCACCGTCACCTCCACCACGAACCGATCCCCCGCCCTCACCTCCCATCGGCTCTTCACCGTCCCGTTCGGGCTCCGGAACTCGGCCTCGGCGTGCTTCAGCCCCCCTCCCGGCCGCGGCCGCACCCGGAACTTCTTCCACCCGGCCTCCAGCGGCGCCAACCCCGCGATCCCCGCGTGCATCCAGTTCGCGACGCTGCCGAGCGCGTAGTGGTTGAAGCTCGTCATCTCCCCCGGGTTCACCGTGCCGTCCTCCATCATGCTGTCCCACCGCTCCCACACCGTCGTCGCCCCCATCCGGACGACGGGGTACAGCCACGACGGGCATCCGGTCTCGAGCAGCATGCGGTACGCCACCTGCGCGTGGCCCGTCTCCGAGAGCGCGTGCAGCACCACGGGCGTGCCCGCGAAGCCCGTCGACACCCGGAACTTGGCGTACCGCACCAGCCGCGCGAGCCGCGCCGCCGCCGCGGTCCGCTGGGCCGGGGTCTCGTGCAGGTCGAAGAGCAGCGCCAGCGCGAGCGCCGTCTGGGAGTCGGCGACGACGAACCCTGCCTTCGTCATGTACTTATCCCGGAAGAGCTGCTTGAGGCGTACGTGCTCGGCCGCAAGGTCCTCGGCGTCGGCGGCGAGGCCGAGGACGCCAGCGATCCGGGAGACGACGTCCGTGACGTAGACGAGGTACGCGTCCGCCACGAGAGTGCCGTCCGTTCTGGCGAGGCCCGGCTCGGCCGGCGGCGCGTTGGGGTCGAGCCAGTCGCCGAGCTGCCACAGGTCCGGGTCCCAGAGGCCGTCCTCGCTCCGCTGGACGGACCGGAGGTAGTCTCGCATGCCGGGGTACGTCTCCCGGAGGACACCGGCGTCGCCGAACCACTTGTACAGGGTCCAGGGCACGAGGACGACGACGTCATCCCAGACGGCCTGCGGCACGGAGGGCCACGGCCCGTCCCTCATGACGTTGGGCACGACGAGCGGGACGACGCCGCCGGCGTCCCGCTGGTCGAGCACCACGTCCCGCATCCAGTTGCCCAGCATGCCGGCGCAGTCGTACAGGAACGAGGCCGTCGGGCTGAAGACCTGGATGTCGCCGGTCCAGCCGAGGCGCTCGTCGCGCTGGGGGCAGTCGGTCGGGATGGAGACGAAGTTGCCGCGCATGCTCCAGACGACGTTGCGGTGCAGCGCGTTGACGGCGTCGTCGGAGCACGAGAAGAAGCCCGTCCGCGCCATGTCGGTGTGCATGACGACGGCCGAGAGGGAGTCCCGCGTCACCTCGTCCGCCGCCCAGCCGTCGAGCTCGACGTAGCGGAAGCCGTGGTACGTGAAATGGGGGGACCAGTCTCGCAGACGGAGTCCGCCGCCGCCGAAGATGACGGTGTCTGTGGCCTTGGCCGCGCGGAGCGGTCGGACGCCGAGGACGCCGTTTTCGAGGACCTCGGCATGCCGGATCGTCAGGCGGTGGCCGTCTGGCTTCTGGAGGGAGTGGACGACGAGCTTCCCGACGAGGTTCTGGCCAAAGTCGACGAGCGTCTTGCCCGCGGCATCGGTAGATATCTGGACTGGCTTGACCGTCTCTGTGATGCGTACTGGCGGGCAGGAGGATGCGACGAGGGAGGACTTGGGGAACGGAAGGGTCTCGACGGCGGACCACCGGGTCGTGTTGTCGTGGTGCCAGTCCGTGACTTCGAGTCCGAGGTCGTATGTCTCGCCGTCGTAGATGCCGCTGGCGACGATGGGCGAGGCATGACACTCCCAGGAACCGTCTGTGGTGAGTCGAAAAGCCGGAACTGATGTGGTGTCGTCACTCAGTATATCGAGCTGCGCCAGGACGCCGATGCGGTCTCCGTAGAAGCAAGTGAGGCCCTCTCCCCAAAGAACACGGCCGGCATACCATCCCTCGCTCACCTCCACTGATAAGACGTTCGTCTGGCCTGGCTTCAGCAGGGATGCCACGTCGAACACCTGGTACTGGATGCGGTGCTGGTACGCCGTCCACCCCGGGGCGAGGCACTCGTCACCGATACGGTTGCCGTTCAGGTAAGCTTCGTATATGCCGAGCGCCGTGATGTAGAGTCTGACACGGCCTTTTCCGGCCGTTTCGGGGGCGTCGAACGTCCTGCGGAACCGGACCGGCCGGATTCCCCGTTCGTCGGCGTGAGAGGCCGAGCGTGGGGGCGCCGTGATGGGTGTCGCCGTCCATTCACCCTGCGAGAAGAGGCCGGCCTCCACTGTGGCCGGATTGGACCATTCTGTGTCTAACTGCCCATCATCAGATGAGCCGTTGGATTTGACGCGGACCGAGGCGGTTTCCGCCGATACCAGCGGGGAGTCGGGCCAAGGGACGAGCGTGGTGCTGCTGCCGTCTACTTGGAACGTCTGGGGTTGATTGGAGCCACGAGTAATCTCAAGGAGGTAGGACGTCTGCTGCCAGTTCTTGGGGATAGAGTCCGATGTTACGTGCCACGAGAGGCGCGGTGTTGGGGAGGAGACGCCGAGCCCGGTTGGATGGTGCTCGAAACGGAGGGACGAGACGTGAAGGGACGGCATCATGAGTACTTTGTGAATTCTGCGCGTTCAAGACACGATAAAAGGGCATACGCTCGTCTTATACCGTTGAGCCATGTCCTGGTCCCAACTCCAGGAGCAGCAGGTTTGTGAAAGCGAGGGGTTAAATCAGTTACAATTTGGCTGTCTTCTGCGACCCAAGGTTCCAGAGCCCCGCGGCCGGTGACCTCAGCACCGAGACCCCGAGGTCGACACCCCGCCGGCCCGGAGGAGTCGAGGCCGAGTTGGGCACACCCGACGACTTTGGCTTCGTCTTGTATTCTGGAGCTTGCGGTCGCAAGCTTCATGGCTACAGCTTTGTCAAACACAGATACCATGTGTGTAATGATGTTTTCGAATTCGCGTTCAGTCAACGAAATCCAGAGCCATAACTCGGAATACGGACATCAAAATCCATCAACCCGCCGTGCTTTTGTCGTTTCAAAGTAACAGGACTTCAGGATATCCTTAGGTATACAACCGGATCTTGCTTGATGAAAGGTCTTGATGATCGACTATCTTCCCTATTACAACCTTGTGATAGCCCTTCCAACACAAGACATTGGTAGACCTTCAACCCGTACGTAGATAACCACAACTACCGACCCCCAACCCCGATTCCCTTGCTTGGATCTTCCCCGCAGACCCCTCCCCGCAGCACTCATGCGCCTTTCCCACCTGAGCCTGGACCAGCATCCATCAAGGGGTTCAGGGTGCTATTGGACGGGCATTTGCCCCAAGAGTTGGGTGCTCCAGAGGCTCCATTTGCCCCAAAGACCGACCCCCCAAAGACTCCACACGACGATCCTCTTTTTCTCTCCGCATGACCTCCCGAAACCTTCGGATCCAAGGAATTTGGAGGCGGCATCTCACCACAGTCCGCATGCTGAAGCATCAGCCTGTTAACACTTGTATCTTGATGAGAGACTTGGGTGCCAGCGAGATATCCTGCCATCACCATGCTCTCGCCGACAACCACCGGCGACTCAACAACGGTCACGGCGCCTCTCGAAGACCCCGAGACCTCCGGCTCCGGCTTGCACTCTCAGTCTGAATCTCAGACTCAGGCTCAGTCTCACTCTCACTCTCATCCTCAATCTCACTCCTACTCTCACTCCCATTCTCACCTCACACCGGGGACGCCAGCGCCCTCAACCTGGGGCCTTGGCGCCCCGACGCCCTCGCAGCACCTCTCCTCCGAGGCCTCGACGTCGCCGGCCGAGTCGTGGCGGCTGGACGAGTTCGTCACGGACCCCGGCTACCTGGCCTACCAGGAGGAGCTGCGATGCCTCATCTTCAACACGGCCCAGACGGCCGCCCCGACGCGGGAGGGAACGCCCGAGGCCGCCGAAGGGGGGTTCTCGGCCGGCGGCTTCGCGGCCCCGGGGACCATTTTGGGCGACGAGGGCACCGCGCGGCGGCAGGCCGGCCAGATCCTCGGTACTGGCCGGAGGCTGGAGTATCTCAAGAACTACGTCGGCGAGGTTGCGCCCTGGGTAAGCAATCACACATCTCCATACATCTCCATGCAGATATGTATACACACACATAAATGCATCTCACTCCAACTCAACCCCAGCTTATACTCACGCTACCAGCTCGACATGTTCGACAGTGACCGCGCGTTCGGCATACAAGTGCCCGTCCTAGCCCGCGGCTCGCCGGCGCTCCTCTACGCCGTCCTCGCCCTCTCGGCGCGCCAGATGGAGCGCAAGGAGGCGGGCAAGCAGACCTCCTTCGACAGCCTCGAGCTGTACCAGGAGGCCATCCGGCTCCTGACGCCGCTGCTGCAGTCCCGCGACCAGAAAATTATCCCCATCTGCACGATCCTGTGCTGCCTCGAGATGATGTCGGCCAGCGCGCAGGACTGGCGGAAGCACCTCGAGGGGTGCGCCGCGCTGTTCGACTCGTTCTACGTCCACGGCTTCAGCGGCGGGCTGTTGCAGGCCGTGTTTTGGTGTTATGCCAGGATGGGTGTGTATAAATCTGACCTACGGCTTTTGGCTTGTTTCTCATGGCTTGTTACTCATGACTTCTTACTCGTAACCTGTGTCTACCTCAACCGTCTTGCATCTCGCTGACTACTTGTTATCTATATAGATCTCTGCGGCGCCCTCATCTCGGACGGCACCGAGAGCACCCTCCTCACGCCTTCCAAGTGGCTACCGAGCGGCGCCTCCCACAACGAGGCCCGCGAGCTCTTCGGCCAGTCCGGCACCCCGGACATGCACGCCAACTACGCCGTCTACCTCTGCGCCAAGGTCTGCGAGCTCGTGGCCGACAGGACGCGCCACTTCGAACTCGGCGACCCCGACGGCAGCAGCCCCGAGGAGCTGACGGACCGCTGGGTCCGGCTCTGGGAGGACCTCCAGGCGTGGACGAGGGACCGGCCCCCGGAGCTGCTGCCCGTCCAGAGCATCCCGGGCAGCCCGTTCCCGCAGATCCTCTTCCTGCACTGGGCGGCCATCTCGTCGAACCAGCTGTACCACACGGCCTGCACGCTGCTCCTCGGATCGATGCCGCGGCCGCCGCTTCCCCTGAACCTCAAGCTGGGTGGCGGCGGCGGAGGCGGCGTCACGGCGGGCTCGGCCGTCTGGCACGCCAAGCGCATCTGCGGCATCTCGCTCGCGAACCCGCACCAGGGCTGCCTCAACAACGCCATCCAGCCACTTTGGGTTGCCGGCCGGCTGCTGAGCCACCGGTCGGAGCACGCGCTGCTGGTGCGGCTCATCCGCAGCATCGAGGCCGTCACGGGATGGGGCACCTGTTGGAGGATCGACGACCTCGAGGCCGCCTGGGGGTACAAAGTCCGCAAGGAGCTGAGGGCCGGGTGATGATGGTCTACATACACGCCTATCTGTATATATATCGTCTTTGGGTCCCACTGATTATCGTCTTCCACGACACACACACACAGAGAGAGAGAGAGAGAGACCATGTCTCGACCCCTACATCATCAACCCCCAGTCCTCTCGCGCCCTCGCCGCGAACCCGTCGACGTCCCAGCCCGTCAACGCCCTCACGCGGTCGAAGCAGCCGAGGACGGCCCTCTGCTGCGGCTCGTACGTCATCCGCTGCGCCGCGAGGTACAGCGACGCGACGAGGCAGAGATCCCAGCTGTCGCGCCGGTCATTGTTCAGTGCGATGCCGCACACGCGCCGGGCGTGCCATAGTGGTGACGACGACGAGGAAGACGACTTCTTGGACGCCGTCGCTTGCAGTGTGCGCGGCCGGTTCTGCAGCAGCAACAGCATGGCGGTGTGGTACAGCTGGTTCGCCAGCACGGCGGCGCCGTTGGTGAAGAGGAGGACGGGGAACAGGCTCTCGTCGCCGTCCATCTCGACCATGGGCCGGAACTCCTGCGCTCTCTCGGCGTACCAGGCGGCCAGGGCGTCGCTGAGCTGCGTCCAGCGTTGGACGGGGGACGGAGGCGGGTGATGGTCTCCGAGGTCTGTGGGTGGTGGTGGTGGTCGTCGTGGTCGCGGAGGAGGGCTGCCGGCGCAGAGATTCACGACCTGAGCGCAGAGGAGGAGCGGCTCGATGGTGCATTGGAAGATGGATTCGGCGATCGGGGAGGAGGTGTATTGCTGGGATATCGGGTTGTAGCTGTGGTGGTGTAGATGCTCGGGGATGTGAATAGGGGCGCCGGTCACGAGGGCGGCTGCGAGTTCTTGTAAGTGAGGATTAGCTTCGCACTTTTTTGGGCCTTTCGACCTTTCGGGGGTTGGATGATGAGAGATTCTTACCGAATCGTATTAGTACAGACAGAATCGAAAGTGTCTTGGGGGTTGCTTCAGCCAGTGCTGCGCTCCAGAAACCGTCCCCCATCGTCATGGACAGACTCTGCCATCCGTCCGGGATATTGGACGTGAACTGGCACGCCGTCCACAGCGTCAAGTGGGCTAGATGGCCATCGCTGATGGTCACACCCTCGGGATATACAGGGCTCGCCGCAGCAAGAGACTTGAGGTACTCGACGTCGTCGAGAAGCGTCCGCGTCTCGGCCTGTTGAGCCACGGCCGCCACGGCCAGGAGGCAGTGAAGAACGCGCTCGTCCTCAATGGCAAGTCGAGGGACATAGAGACCGAACGTCTGGCTCATGTCGCACAAGTCAAGCTGAGAGGGCGATGTCAGTAATATATCTACACACACAAAGTTCTCAGAGAGGCTTCCAACCTACCCACGGCGCGACCTGATATCGAAAGTGCCGCAACAACTGCAGCAGCCGGTCTTGAGGGATGCCAGACGGTATCGGGGCGTACGCCGCCTGTGCCACCGCAGACACTCTCCTCTCCCTCGTCGAAGCGGGCGAGATGGACATGATGTCCTGGGGACTGACCCCTGTTCCGTCGCCGCCATTACCACCACCACCACCACCACCACCAACAGCATACGGCCCGGATCCGTGACCCGGCGACGGCGCCGTGCCTGTGCCCGTACCCTCGTTGCCCAGGGACAGCAAAACGTCGAGCGCCGTCTCATACGCGGCGTCGTTGTTCAGAGACCGGCCCGGCGTCTGCACCGAGATATCGAGCTTCCCCACTGGCGAGGCGAGGCTCTCGTGGCTGATGCTGTCGATGCTGCCGATGCTTCGTGCCCGCCATTGCGTGACGAGTGGCGGCGGCGGTGGCGGCGAGTTGTGAGATGTGGGCGCCAGACTCGGTTCCAGGGGCAGCAGTTTCGGGGGATGATCCGGGGATTGCAGGTTCGCTTGGAAGGAAAAGACTGTCGGTGTGGGTGTCTGCGACGGCGGTAGAGAGGCTGGCGTGTGTGATATCTCGGTCGCGACGGTTGGGTCTGGAGGCCTCTGCGGTGGAGGAGGAGAGGATGACGACGACGATGATACGAAGCCCTTGGGGTTCTGTTTTGAAGTTCCCGGGCCGACAAACTGGGACGATAGGGCATGAGCTACTAGGGGACGGAGAACCTCTACTGATCATGACTGAGTGAGAACATTCGAGGGGGTCTGCTCACCTGGAGTCTTGAGTATTTGGGCGTTGCTGCTGCTGCTGCTGCTGCGTCCGCGGCCTTTGGTGACGGCGACACGGTCAAGGCGTTCTTGTTCAGGAACGTCAGCCGGGGGCCGTACTGGCACTCAAAGTTGCCGTCGATACAGCGTTGGCACTGCGGTTTGCCTTCGTCGCCTGTGGTGGTTGAAGATGGACATGATCAGCTTCGTTCGAGTTGTGCTTTTCCGTCAAAAGACAGCCGCGGCCACCGGGAAGTGAGATGTGCCTCCTTTTCCCCCCCGCTGTAGAATGAGACAATGATACACACAACGGTGGGTCTCAAATCATGAGGATAAAGCAAGATTACAAGACTAAAAAAGAAAAGAAACTACCGAGGAGAAAACTCACATTTGCGCCGTCGGATGCGACACTTTAGACACCCGGTCCGCGTCCTCTTGTGCCGCTGTCTCGCCGCCCCGGCACCAGCAGCACTGCCGGTACCACCGCCGCTTCCTGATACTGCATCCGTGTCGTCCGCCGTCATCTCAAAGGGCCAGCGCCTATCTATTGCTGTTGCGGCCGTGTGTATGTGCGTGCGTGTGTATGTGTGTGTGTCCCTCGGGCACCCATTGCGGGAGAGGGAGAGGGAGGGGGTATTTTTGTCAGATTGGGAAGGCGAAAAGAAGTCTCCAACAAATAGTGGAGGACTCCGGGGGGGGGAGAGCCGCGGCTTGGGAGAGCGATGCCGGGGGAGGCCAGTCCAGAGCTTCGTTGGAGAAGATGGGTGGGATATGTGTGTGTGTGGAACAGGGGACAACTCGGGGCAACCTGGGGTTCAACTCAACTGATCCGATGACGGTTCTGGATAAGCGTTAATAGTGACGTGAAGGAAGACTTGATATATCCTTTCGTGTTCATAATCTCACTCTGCCATGTTGATTTGATTTACGCCTCGTTGACAAGTCTCAACTCGTTGGTTGCTATGACCAGTTGTCTCTAGCTAGAGTCACTTCTTACTGAACGACACTCCCCAGTCTGTGGCATCAAATCACAATGCTCCACGGCGAAGTCCATTGTGTCTGCAGCAGGCCCTCATTGCCCCTCACAGAATACCCCCCCCCCCCCCCTGTCATCCAACACGAGTCAAACAGGGGGCCGCTAAGCGCGGGGATGCCTCCCTTTTCTGCCTGCGGGTGCTAAACGTTACCAGATACGGTAAGCTTCACCCCATCTGTTGTCAACCCCTCCATGCCGATAATTGAGAAATTGAGTCCGGCGAGGAGAGAGAGAGAGAGAGGGAAAAAAGTGCAACGGAACGAGGGCGGGGTTGTCGACAACTGAAGAAAAAGGGAAACTTGATGCCGGAAGTATTAGAACTCGGAGCTCGTCATTGTTGAACAATCTTCGCTCATCCATCATCAACGCGACTTTGTCTCTCTTTCACTGCTCTCTCCCTCTCTCTCTCCATTTCGTATATACCCCCCTCCCCAAATCTTTTTATCAACCTTCATAATGGGCAAGGACACTATCACCCTCGCTTCCGGCCGTGAGATGCCCCTCGTGGGCTTCGGCCTGTGGAAGGTTCCCCGCGAGGCTTGCGCCGACACCGTTTACAATGTGAGTACCGTAGCCAGAGCTCCAGGTTACCGACCTCAGAGAGAGAGAGATGGAGAGAGAGGCAGACACAGACAGAGAGAAAGCACATACTAACCCCATCCAGGCCATCAAGACCGGTTACCGCCTCTTCGACGGCGCCTACGACTACCAGAACGAAAAGGAGGCCGGCGAGGGTGTCCGCCGCGCCATCGCCGACGGGCTCGTCAAGCGCGAGGACGTCTTCATCACGACCAAGCTGTGGAACAACTACCACCGCAAGGAGCACGCCGTCGCCATGGCCAAGAAGCAGAACGAGGCCTGGGGTCTGGGCTACATCGACCTGTTCCTCATCCACTTCCCCGTCGCCCTCAAGTACATTGACCCGGCCGTCAACGAGTTTCCCGTGAGTTGCAATTAGAGGACCCCGTTTGGAATCTCGATGATATAATACCCGAGAGCCAAAGACCCAACTAACACCAGACAACCAAACCGTAGTGCTGGTGGATGGACAAGGAGGGCACCATCGTCGAGCCCGACCACGTGCCGATCCGCGAGACGTGGGAGTGCATGGAGACGCTCGTCGACGAGGGCATCGCCAAGTCCATCGGCGTCTCCAACTTCCAGGCCCAGTCGCTCTACGACATCCAGTCCTACGCCCGCCACCCCATCTCTTCGCTCCAGATCGAGCACCACCCGTACCTCGTCCAGCCCGACCTCATCGCCATGGCCCAGGAGAACAAGATCGCCGTCACGGCCTACTCGTCCTTTGGCCCCCAGTCCTTCCTCGAGATCTCCAACAAGCGCGCCGTCGACGCCAAGGGCCTGTTCGAGGTCGACGCCGTCAAGGACATCGCCGCCCGGCACGGCGTCACGCCGGCCCAGACGCTGCTCCGCTGGGCCACGCAGCGCGGCGTCGCCGTCATTCCCAAGAGCAACAGCCAGCACCGCCTCAAGCAGAACCTCGAGGTCAACGGCTTCGACCTGACGCCCAAGGAACTCGAGGCCATCTCGGACCTCGACCTCGGCCTGCGCTTCAACGACCCGGGCTTCTACCTGCCCCAGCGTCCCCTGCGCATCTTCGCTTAAAGCTCAGTATACTGTTTGGAAAGACTATGTATGCCATGTTATAGACGGGCTGAAGAGGATACGGACTGTGTCAACGAATATAGACTACGGGGAGAAGGACAGGAAAATGGTATGGATGGACAGATAGATAGCTTGGACGGGTTCAAAGCTGTCACGAATTGATGAGATTATTCCCTACTGCAACACCCTACCTAGACCATCCATCTGATCTGTTGTGCATCCGAGCTCTGTTTGTTTACCCGTCATTATGTCCTTACAACTTCAGTTACCATCCATCGACTTTGAATAAGTTTGGATAGTCCATCTGTCTCCTACTCGAAGCACTCACACAAGCCCGGAACTCGGTCCAGGAACCATGTCCCGCCTCCCGGAACCCGGGGGCCCAAAGAACTGGACGGACAGAAAAAAAGGCCCCCGCCGGCATCTTCCCCCGGCACACTGGCCGAGTCTAGAACGTCCACAGTGCTTAACATTTCCTAATTGGGTAATCATAAATGTCGAAAGGATCAAAAAGGGAAGCTTGACACGCCCAGCCTGTTCCCCGCATATGCCCAGATTTCTCCGGAACAGTGGCTAACTATGTAGAATCTGGACATGGTCGTCTTCCGAGGAGGGGAGGGGGATGGAAATCACACGACGGATTGGAATTGTTTGTTTGACGGGACGGCGCGCATGCGAACCGGAGGAGAGACCTTTCTCAACGGATTCTGCCGGACCAGTCAACACCATTTTCTCTTCTTAACATCTCTTCCGCTTGGCAGCTGATATCCCCATCTCTCGTTCTTTTGTTGCGCGGCGAACTTCACTCTAAACCACTTGACGGCCCTCGCAATCCTTGAGTTGTCTCGTTGAAGTCATCCTCCCCGTCCAAGTCCCCCCCCCCTCCTCGGCAGGTCAACACGCAACCCGCAACGCAGCACAAGACTTCAACATGGTCGCCGTAACAGTAGCACCAGAGGCGCCCGTGAACGGCGTCGCGCCCGCAAAGACCAACGGCTGCTGCATCGCCGTGACGGAGTTGAAGCAGCGCGCCGCCCAAGTCGCCGCCGCGGCCGACCAAGAGACCCTCGATGCGCCGCTGCCGAATCCCTCCCTCGTCGTCACGGCCGACCACCAGCTCAAGGCGGAGGAGGCGCCGGTCCTGGCACCCAAACGGGGAGAGGCGTTGGTCCATGTCAAGGCGACGGGAGTTTGCGGGTGAGTTATCTGTCTCTCTCTCTCTCTCTCTCTCTGACTTCTCCTCTTTCTCACTTCCTGTCTTCCTGTCTTCCTCTCTTTCTCTCGCTCTCTCTCTCGGTCCAGACCCAACGACACGACTAACATCAATAACCTCTCCAGATCCGACATCCACTTCTGGAAGACGGGCCGCATCGGCTCGCTCGTCTTCGAGGGCGACTGCATCATCGGCCACGAGGCCGCCGGCGTCGTCATCCGCTGCGGCGAGGGCGTCAAGAACCTCAAGCCCGGCGACCGCGTCGCCATCGAACCCGGCGTGCCCTGCGGCGAGTGCTTCCTCTGCACCGATGGCCGCTACAACCTCTGCGAGGACGTCCAGTTCGCCGGCGTCTACCCGTACCACGGCACCATTCAACGCTACAAGTGCCACCCGGCCAAGTGGCTTCACAAGTAGGTTCTAATATCAGTCCCGGCAGACCAGGGATCCAGTCACCGACCTCGCGTGTGCAAATGCGTTTGCAACTTGTGCTGACGATCCCCTCCAGACTCCCCGACAACATCTCATACGCCGAGGGCGCCCTCCTCGAGCCCCTCAGCGTCGGCATGCACGGAATCCGCACCGCCGGCCTCGCCCTTGGCGTCGGCGCCGTCGTCTGCGGCGCCGGGCCCATCGGCCTCGTCACCCTCGCCGCCGCCCGCGCGTCAGGCGCCCACCCGCTCGTCATCACCGACATCGAGCCGTCGCGCCTCGCCTTCGCGAAGTCCCTCGTCCCGAGTGTCCTCACCTACCGGATCGACCCGGCCCTCGGCAACGAGGGCAACGGCAGAGCCATCCGCCGGCTCTTCGGCGACGACGAGTACAGCGCGCCGCGGACCGTGCTCGAGTGTACAGGCGTCGAGAGCAGCATCTGCACGGCGGCCTTCACCGTCCGCCGCGGCGGCACCGTCATGGTCATCGGCGTCGGCCGCGAGATCATGAACAACCTGCCCTTCATGCACATCTCTCTAGCCGAGGTAAGTCGTCAAACCACACCCGGTTTTCGGAGGGCTTTTGGAGGTGGGGGGGTTAAACAAACAGAGCACTGACTGGGTGTATATCAAAAACAGATCAAGCTAGAGTTCATCAACAGGTACCGCGACACGTGGCCCGCCGGCATCGCTTGTCTGAGCAGCGGCATCCTCGACCTCAAGAGCCTCATCTCGCACACGTTCCCGCTCGAGAGGGCCGTCGACGCCCTCACCCTCGCCTCGGACTACCGCAACGGCAGCATCAAGGTGCAGATCGTCGACGAGACCGACTCGCCCCTCTTTTGAGTAAGCACGGGTCTCAGAGTCAGGAATCCGGTGCTGCGTGTCGGGGATGGGAAGCATAGCATAATATTAGCGTTCGTGGCGTTGCGGTTTCATGATGATAATTTGAAGCGCTTTTATTTTTCAAGTGGTTTCTTGGAACAGATCCAGGTTTTCGTTTGAGTAGATGGCATAGAACAAAGTCTTTTGCTTGTCATGAGTTCCGGCAAGAATACATGCGGAACCTAGAAAGCTGAACTACTTGCCAAAACCATCGTCCAAGTCAACATTCATTGCGTGTAATGCCAGCCGGACAAGACATCAACTGTGTCGGAGTGAGATAACCGGTTGATGGTGTTGAATTGACCAGTCGCGCCAAGATCAATCGTCTCAGTGATGACAACCGCTGCTCCTCGCTTTGCATGTGTGCTGGATCAAACAACGTGCCTAATGACTGTTCTTGACTTGAAGGCCGGAAGTTTGCATCATAGCGCTACCATTGGCATATATTGTGATTTTGAACTTGGTGTTTCGATTTCAGGAATCATCTTGAACTTTCTTGGAGTGCCTCGTTGAATCATTTCTTGCCGGTCACTTCTCCAGTACAAGCCAACAATCACCAACTTTAGCACTCTCAGGCCATCGAACCTATGGTAGTTAGACAGGAACAATATTGGCGTTTCTTGAACTCCGATATAGGACAGGAAAGAAATCATAGAGTGGGAATATAGTCAAAAAAGCTACGAACAGAACCAAGGTATTTAGGACCATCGCATCTGCATCTTGTAAAATCGCTTGGAAAGTTATAGTAAATAGCCAACTTGCAATCACACCGTAATCACTCCCTTTGGATAAATTAGATGCTGACTGCCGATCAAGTCATTGATACAGTTACTGAAATAGCGTCAAAGAGGCGCTCTATCTATCACATGACAAGCCATGCTACCGATTGATGGTCATACTCACGAAAGAGAACCACAAGCCGAACAGACGGTTTCCGAAGGAAAGTTACATAGCCATTTGAACATCTCTTTCGTATTACTACCGTCTGATGCTTTGCTACAATTTCGGCTAGGCAGTTGGCATTCTGCATATAGCAAGGTAGACTCGCCCTGGAAGCAAAGGGACTTGAAGTAATCACCCGACGGCAAATCCCTAAACACCGCAACTTCTTCCTCCCAGCTGTTGAGCCAGTAGGATCCATTGGCCGCTTGAGGTAGCGTTGGATATCAACCTTGTCTTCAGATCGACCTGAATGATGTCGTTGCCCGTGAAGGCTACAGACGTTCCTGCTGGGACGGTCCTACAGACGATGTCAGTTTTCCAGATCATTTATCCACCAAGACCTCCGGGATCGGACTTACGAGTTAAACCCAGTCGTCACTCCTCGGTACTGCCAGTTAAACGCGATCTGGTCGCAGGTGTGGATGAGAAAGTTGGTGGACTGCGTCACGTTCGTCGTGGTCCGGGGCGAGTTGGCCGGCGGGGTGATGGCTTCCCAGAAGGCGTCGATGCCGAATGTCGGCGGGCCAAAGGTGTCGTCGGCGCTCACGAGGTCCTTCGAGACTATCTTTGCCACTTCAGCTTTGCCCGAGACGCCGCCGGTCGAGAAGATGCTGAGCCACCGATTGGCGATGTGCAGAGCCTCGTCGTCGCGCAGACACGGCGCCTTCTTCCGATGAGACGAGCCGGATGCTTGCGATGTTGCAGCCATGGTGGCAACGGCCACGTAGAACAAAGTGAGATAATGCATGTTGTTGATGATAGGAGTTTTAGGGGGTTGTCGAGATCAAAACACCCATGCCAAAGGAATATGCGTCCTCTTTAAATATTGAGAGCAGATTGTCTTGTTTTTTTTAGTTTTTTTTTTTTTAGCTACGGGACCTTGTGACTTTCAACGTCAAATCAGACATTGAATCGATATTGCTCTCCCTGTCAAAAACATGGAAGCACAAGAAACCTTCGGGTAGCGCCGTTGGTCGCACGAGAGAGACAAGCATGATCGATGATGTGGCCACAGTCAAGACCGAATCCGGCGATGCTAGACGACATGGTACGATATTTTGAAACAGCCGGAAAACTAGAAAAAGGGCTGTTTTGTTCATTCTAGGTGACCATCCGGGAACGCGATATCAATGTAGACAAAACGATAAGCTGCCTAGCCGGTTATGCCGAAGCCCAACGAGTATAACTCGTGGGCGTGTGGCGGCTCTTTGGCTCCATGCCCATCCAGGTGAGCGTCAACTTTACGATGGACGGAACAAACGTTATAGGAACGACGACAACAAGCATGTTTCGGACCGCTCTGGTTGCATCAATAGGCCAAGACGTTGGAGAATGGCATACGCACGAAAGACGAGAGAACCTCCTTTGACAT
Organism: Colletotrichum destructivum; assembly: GCF_034447905.1. Classification (NCBI taxonomy): domain Eukaryota; kingdom Fungi; phylum Ascomycota; class Sordariomycetes; order Glomerellales; family Glomerellaceae; genus Colletotrichum; species Colletotrichum destructivum. The sequence continues at coordinate 745,171 of NC_085898.1, read as the reverse complement.
GATGTCTCATCCCGAACGATAGTTCCTGGACCTGAAAGGAGTCATGACCGAGTGGCTGTGTGGCTGTTACAGCCGGCACTAGCGGAACGGGCAAGACGGCAACAGACAGACTAGTTCTAGGTAGCTTGTCTATTTACCGTTAAGACGGGTCTGGGAGCTGGTCTTCAGCCCTTTCTCTGAGTAACGACGACTATGGTCTAGCAGGCCGCCCTGCCAAATGTTGCTACTTTGGACGTTCTCGGGAGGCCGATCGAGCCAAGCATAGATCAACATCTCTTCATCGAATATATCTCGATATGTGCCCTACCCGAGTGGATTAGATTAGTGGTGGAACATCTCGGATGCTAAAGCCACCCAGCGCCCAGGCTTGAATGGGTTCCCACGCGTCGACGTTGGACACGCCCGGCGAGGATCGGCAGGTTTGCTTGCGTGCCCCAACGGGAACACGAACTCCTCCGCCTGTCCGGCCATGCAGTAAGAGACTGGTCTCAGAGATCTAGTCGTCGATAGTAAAAACAAAAGATAAGTCAAAACATCCCCTCCCCCCTTGGCCGACAAGTTTCCGGAGGTTTGCTCTCGTTGTGGCACTGGCAGGTTTCATCCGTTCATGCAACCACGGCATGGGCAGAATTCAGTTCGTCCGAACAAGGTTAAGATTAAACATGGCCTCCGCCGTCTCCAGCGAGGGACCGGTTTCCCTTCTCCCGTTGCCCCGAGCTTCTCTGTCCACGTCGGCGTCCAGCGGCAGCCCGCCAAGGCGAAAGCGTGGCACCATGGCACACCACCAGATGTCCCTGCAGAGTATGGAGTACAAAGACAACACTTCAGCCGAAGCCTGTTCAGGATCGAGGACCGCTCCGCCAGCTGTGTGTCGGAATGCAGTGGGCCACTCGGCTCCCTCTAGCGCCGGGGTCCGGGGGGAGGGGGGGGCTTTAGGATTGCCTTTGAATTCCTTTGGCCGACGCAGAACAAGGGTCCTTTCCCCGGGCAGTGTCAATCACTTCCCGAAAGAGGCTCACTTGCGGAATCTCCATGCCCCTTCACGCTTTTGTTGGATTGGATGCGCGGGTTGTGGCCGAACCCCGATTGACTGGCTTCAAGGGAAAAGGAAAATCGCGCTGCTCTAGGAAGGTAGAGAGATTTGACCGGTCATCCAGCAACACGCTTCAGGTTAAGGCAATGATCAGTGGCTTGAATTCCCTATCCTCGGGACTGACAACGATAGATGCTGCTGGGTTTTTGAGAGTCAACCGGCTCCAACAGTCCCAGGCCATAACAGTGAGTCCATCCATCATCATACTCTTCACGAAGAGTGTTAGTTGGCTGGAGAAACTGACTGATATCACACAGCTAGCGGAGCATTCCGCAAACGATGGGGAATCGCAACGCGTAGACCCTGCAAGCAGTCTCCCCACCGAAGGTTCAAAGATACCGACGCCAAGGTCGCATCATATACTTGAGTTTCGAAATAATAGAACCCGAGGGTCGGCTCAGGGATGCTGCGACCGGGAATTAAGGTTGTGTGCTCGGGACTGCGTGGAGTCAGGCCCCGTTTATCATAACGCACCCAGTGTTGGCGAACAGAATGAGGTCTTTTGAGCGAGCCTGATCGAAATTGGGACTTGAGGGACTCGCGAAATGTGCCTTGCTGGAATAGCGAGTTGAGCCGATTCCAGTCAGGAGCCCAAAGTGGTGAGCAACAAGCATGAAGAAGAGTCGCATGAAATGGTATCAACATATGCCATTGGGCCGCCCCGAGCCTCGTGATTACACGGTGAAAGCCACATCGACAACCCCAAGGGCAAACTCATTTCGAAGTGGAAAACTCCCCCGGATGAAAACAAAGAACGACCGTCGGTGGCTAAAATGCCAGCCCCTTGGCAGGGACTTCGCTGCTCTTGAAATCGGTAGACGACCGCGAACCATCGACGCTGCCGTGAGACTCGTAGTGGACCTTGACGTTCGTCGTCCTCACAATGCCGTTGTACGTCATGATCTCCTCCTCGGAGCCCGTGGGCGAGACGCTCCGGATCTCGGCGCGATGTCCCTTTGACCTCATCTCCCTGAGGGTGATGTCGTCCTCGCCCTTGGTGCCCGCGTGTTTTCGTCGAGACCCCGTCGCGTAGTTATCGTAGTAGCCCGTCCTGGCGCTCTGCTTGTTGGTCGTGCCGCCGCCAAACAGCTTCGGCATCCACCGGCGGAAGAGAGGCCGCAGCGCCGGCACGCAGGCGGAAAAGATGGCCAGGTTGACCTCGATGGTCGAGGTTGTCAAGCCGATGTCGTGGTAGTTGTCGGTCCCCGGTGGCGGCTGGACAAAGAAGAGTTTGTAGATCTGAACGACGCGAATGACTGCAACGACGGTAACGCTAAACGTCGGTATTTTGTGAGCTCGTATCCATCGTCAAGTGGCCACAAGGGGCACTACTCACACGATACCCATCAAGAAGACCCCGATGACGGCCATCTTCGCAGCCATGGGCATCCTGAGGCCCAAGAAGATCCAAAAGGGCAAGGCGAGGACCAGGATATCCGAGAAGATGGTCAGACACGACGCGATGACGTGGAACGAGTTACTGATGCACTTGGTCTCCGGTTCAGCCCGTAGGGAGAAGTCCCAGTTGGCCTCGATCGGGAGGCACTGGAACAGCGCGGCGAAGAAGATGGCGACGGCGTGGCACGCGTTGAAGACGTTGAGTCCGTGGATAGCGAGCCGGGCCCCTTGCTTCTGTCCGCCCAGGCGCAGCAGAAACACCAGGACCGAGGCCTTGACGAGGGCCAGGACTGGGTTGTAGAACATCTGCACCAGGAAGTTCCACCACAAACCCGCCTTCATGTCATGGTCTTTGGGGACGTCGACGGCTCTCCATCCAAAGTAGCCCAGTTTGATGACTACCCGTTATCTCGTCAGTCCTGAGTTTCGGAATCTTGTGTCAAGTGGTTTTTCACTAACACATAAAGAAGGGCGGTGTCATCAAGACGGCGAAAAGCTGATGGATCTGTCAGTTGGGTCTCAGGACGACAAACTTTCGAGTAAATACACGACGAAGGATTCCCTACCACAGCCAGGCCGCATAGCCAGTCATCTATCCCGTGGTCAATAAGTATCAAAGATCGACCTGGTCTCGACCGTGACTCCCACGCACCTAGGCCCCATTGGCGGGTACTCAGCCTGCCATAGGCCCGCAGCCCAAAGGTAAAGACGGATAGGGCTGGAAAGAAGAAGACGATGAAGAGGGCGGTTTGTTGGAGTGGAGGTGTTGGGATCGTCAGCACATCCGGGTGCGGCGGGCGTTCTCGTGCAAGTAGATCGAGCAGCATGACGGGGACAATCGACACAGGAAAGCCAGAGCTCCTCAGGCGACAGAGTTTATGGCCGCTGATGGGGTTTTACGCAAACTCGAAAGGCTGGAACTAGTTGTCACTAGCGGCCATGGAGAGAGTCGAGAGTCGAGAGAAAGCAACCGGACTTTGGAAAGGATGATGGGGCAAACCCAACATACTTTAAGGTCTGCCAACTGTGATGCTCGCTGCCCAAACATTCCAGGTTTCGAGCGTATCAAGGCCACCAGGAACACGAGTAGACCCTCTTCCATAATACACGAACCCGCAGCCTGAGCCAACGACTACAAATCCGAGACACGGTAGGAAGCTTGTCACACGAGCTGAGCAAACAAGGTTTTGGGCTGGCCGGCGGCGGACGCCTTCCCTGGAGGCATAGTCTCTGATCAGAGGGCGGCTGCTCTCCGTCGATCCGTTCTCGCCCTCGCGTGACGACTGGACGAATCCCTTCCCTTACCCCAGAACAGTCACAGTCTATCTGGGATCCTCCAAGCAGGAGACCTGTCTGGCGGCACCCGAACGCTACGTAATATGCAGCGGCAGGGTTCAGAAAGCTACCCAAAGTAGTCTAAGATGACAAAATGGCCAACCGAACAAACCAACAGAGTTCAAGGCTTGAGGGGGGTTCTTCGTAGTGTAGATGGCAGAAAAAGCAAGGAAGAAAATCCTGGCTATGCCGCGCTCAACTAGCAGCCGTGGCGCGTCCCGTTCGAGAAGCAGACTGGTGGCGTAGAAATCCTCCGAGATGCCACTCGCTCAATTGCTTGGAGGGACAACGCAGACCGTCCAGCCGATCAGGTGATAGTCCGAAGGTCCCGGATTGAAGCCTCGATCAAAGAACAAGAAGTACACAGCAAACTTGAACCGTTATCAGAAGTGGCACGGTTTGCTGTCGATTACTTGTTGCTCTCGGGTACATCCCGAGCCTTGGTATCAACGGGGGCTCTCAGTCCGTGAGTTTGACTTCGAGGGCGCATCTGGATTCTGGAACGATAACAGGCCCCAGAAATACCTCGCTTCCATGCCCGTGGAGTTCCCTCGGCCGGCATGGCAGCATGAGCGGCTTGGCAAGTGGCATGGGGATATACCAGCCCCTGAGAGGGTGCAGGAGTGTGTTCCGAGGGGGGCGGTCAAATTCAGCCAATGCCCTTGGAGACCGACTGAGGGTAATCTCCAATCGCTGTATCTCTGTATATGTATATGTACAGAGTACAGCACAGTTGATAAACTGAAGACCGGCCCTGCAAAGATGAAATGATGGCTGGAAAGCTTCAGAGGTTGGCATCAGAGTCCCGAGCCTGCAATTATGGGCCAGAAGACGTTGAAAGAAAGGGGGACCTCCGCAAAATAAGGCACATCCTCAGCGGCACGGCTTTTGAGCCCACGAACAACTGCCGCTGTGCGTCGACGGAAAGGGCGGTTTCGCCAGGAACTCGTTGGGGGCGACGGGATCCAAGTGATTAATTTCCCCCATCGAACCCTGCTCCGCCAAGTCCTTTGGTGCGAAAGGGTCCCCTGCTAGGCTATGGCGAGGCGGCAAGGGGGATGAAGAATCCTCTATGCCGGCTAAAGAAGTGAAAAACCCCCTCCTGGCCGATGCATCATATCCTACGTTGCCCGCCCTAGTCCCGGGAATCCCTCTCGGACAGTGCTCCTGGCGATGGGGTCCTCATTTTGCTTGCGGATATAAACCATCACTTTGGGCAGCCAACTCCATGTCCCTCGTGGCGATAACATGGATCCCGGCAACCTGGGCAGAGGAATCATGCGGCTAATAGCCAATAGCTTGCAAGTAGCCACGTGTGTGGGGAGGGTCTGGAAAGCAGAGGGAGTGAATAGTCCGATATCGTTGGTGATCATGGATGCGTCGACTACCGTATATATTCTCAGATGAGGAACATGGGATTTTCTCGTGAGGTCTTCTCTTCCCTTCTCCTCTCTTCATCCCTCTTGCATCCAACTTGCAAGGATCCCTAAATCCTCTTCGACAAGCCGGCTTCCCCATCTTGTCAAGATGCCTTCCGTCGGAAGAGCTCTTTTGTTCGCCGCGGCGGCCATGCCGCTGGTCAACTTCGTTGGTGCTCAACATATCATCGTCGATGGCGAGACAGTTGGTAATTTAGAACCTCACTTATCCCGAACAGTCGGGCTCAACTATTCACGCCGCACGCCTCATACATGCTGACCATATCAAAGCTGCCACCGAGGCGACCGTTGCCCCCGCCGCCGAGGAGTTTCCCGAGGCCGACATCCCCGAGCAGGCTGTCCAGCTGACGGACGCCGTCCTGGCCAACCTGACGCAGCTCGAGCTCGACAACATCTCGCTCTTTGCCTTCGCCGACAGCCAGGCCGCGGCCGAGAAGCGCGCCGAGCCCAACAACAAGTGCAAGACGTTCCCCGGCGACGCGCTGTACCCCAACGAGGTCGTCTGGAAGGTCTTTGACCTCCTGACCGGCGGCGCCCTCATCAAGACCGTACCCCTTGGCGCAGCTTGCTATGCGGGCGAGCACTACGACGCAGAAAAGTGCCAGTACCTCCTCGACAACTGGAGCAACTCGGACACCCAGTAAGTCAGCCCCAAACTCATCCCCTCTCATCTTGTGAGCAGCAGCCAAGACAGCCGAGACTAATCCAGGATATATCAGCGACGAGCACCCGACCTCGGTCATGTCCCCCCTCTACCAGGGCGCGACCTGCCAGCCTCAGAACGCCGCCAACAATGGCACCTGCGAGCTTGGAGGCTTCCCCCTGTACTCGGTCAAGGCCACCAACGTCGCCCAGATCCAGCTCGCCGTCAACTTCGCCCGGACTCTCAACCTTCGCCTCGTCGTCCGCAACACCGGCCATGACTTCCTAGGCAAAAACACCGGCGCCGGGTCCTTGTCCATCTGGACGCACAACCTCAAGGGCGTCAAGTTCGTCAAGAACTACAAGTCCGCCGGCGGCTACGAGGGCCCCGCCTTCAAGCTCGGCGCCGGCATCCAGGTCTCGGAGCTGTACGAGGCCGCCGACAGGGAGGGCTACACGGCCATCGGAGGCGAGTGCCGCAGTGTCGGCGTCACTGGCGGCTACCTCGCCGGCGGAGGCCACTCCCCTCTGAGCCCCGTCGCCGGCCTCGGGTCCGACTCGATCCTGAGCGTGAGCATCGTCACCCCCGACGGCCGCCACATCACGGCCGACGACAAGACCAACAGCGACATCTTCTGGGCTGTCCGCGGCGGCGGAGGTGCCACCTGGGGCGTCGTCACGTCCATGACCGTCAGAGTGTATCCCAAGACCAAGTTCGCCGGCCTGACCTGGTCCGTCAACACGGCCGAGAAGAACATCTCGTCCGCCACCTTCTGGTCCGCCATGGAGGCCTACTGGCGCCGCTTCCCCGACTTCTCCGCCCGCAAGACGTACGGCTACTCGACCGTCTTCCCGGCCGGCAACGGCGCGTTCCTCTGGAGCATGCGGCCCTTCCTCGTCCCCAACGTGACGCTGACCGAGTTCAAGGCGCTCGTCGAGCCGCTCTTCGCCGAGTGGGCCGCCCTCGGCTTCGCCGTCGAGCCCGAGTACTTTGAGCACGACAAATTTTACGCCACGTGGAAGAACCACTTCCCCCTGGAGAGCGTCGGCACCGCCGAGGTCCGCACGGCGAACCGACTCATCCCCCGGGCCAACTGGGAGGACCCGGCGCTCCTAGACGAGACCATCGCCACCCTCAAGGGCATCGTCAACGACGGCTCCGCGCTGATTCAGTACAACATCAACGCCGCCGCCCCCGCCGACGCGACTCCGAGCGCCGCCAACCCGGCCTGGCGCGACGCCCTCATGTTCGCCATCATTGGCGGCGGCTGGAGCCCGACGGCGACGCGCGACGAGCTCAAGGCCGTCAACCTGCGCATCACACAGGACTGGATGGGCCGTCTGCGCGCCATCACCCCGGGCGGCGGCGGCTACGGCAACGAAGGGGACGTCATGGAGCCCGACTTTGGCCAGGCCTTCTTCGGCTCCAACTACGCCCGGCTGTACGCGCTGAAGAAGAAGATCGACCCCTGGGGCGTCTTCTACGCGCCCACTGCTGTCGGGAGCGAGGACTGGTACATCGCCCGCCAGGAGGACTGGCTGACTCTACAGACGGACCGTCTTTGCCGCAAGTGAAGAGAGGATACTATACACATAGTCCAGTAAATATCTAAGGCCATTCATAATGGCACGTGAGCTTGCCTCTGTGGAGGCTATGAACATGCTGGCCAGAATTCTACGTATGAACATGCTTGATTGAAGGAAAGAAAGGCTGCGGCCTGGACATTTATGTGATATTGAAGTAGACCATGTGCCCGCTGAGCTGATACGCCGACTCTCGACGTCGAATCGGTTTCAAGTTGTTCCACGTCCCAAGCCTGGTGTGATCCTAGAACAGTAGACCTGTAATTGAAGGCAGAACAATTCTAGCATTTCAATGGATCAGAAAATGTTCCCTAATTAGATAAAGCCTGAGGTGACCAGTCGTCTTGAATCTCTTTACTGGGTAAGTCCTGCGAAAATCTAGTTTACTTCAACTCTGATTTAAATTTATAGACTAAGGGTTTTATATCCAAGTAAGCTTTTATCTCTAACCGGCAACTTAAATATCTAGTTGCAGTGTCAAGGTATGTAGAGCTAGGTTCTTGACTGTGATAATATTGTAAGAGTAGAACTACGATTTTGCTGTACGGCAACTGCACCATTCATAGGCATTAAGGCATCTACCAAATGTAGTTGCTGCCGTATACAAATCGTCCAACACACTGGAGCCAGTGCCGTATCAACGTCGCAGCGTAATAGATGAGCAGACCGATGCCGAGCGCCTTTTTGACATGGCTCTCAGGCATATTCTCCCAAACGAGCCACTCACAGCCGGTCCGATGAGCGCATTGCCCCGAATTTCCGGCAGTGAGGGAGGTGACGCTGGCTGCGCTGGGAGTAAACACCGCGATGTCGACCGTCTCAGTGGGATACTCGTCGGTCATGTTCCACTCGCTGCAGTTAGTTTCAGCAACTTTGGAGAAGTCTTGACAAGCAACATTTATTCAAGTAGAGGGGTTGGAGACTTGGAACCCGCGAGAGGAGTCCCAAGACTGCCAAAAGCCCAGGAGTCGCCAGTGTCCAGGCTGCATCTTATCAGTGCTATTACAGCGCTGCGTTAGCGTACGCTATGGTATCTCAACAAGTCTAGGCCTAGGAGGTTAGACTCGACTTTCATTAGCTAGTAACCTGTCAAACTCCACATTATCTCTGAAATCAATCCTAGATCGTTGCTCTTCAAGCTACGTCTTGTCAACAGAGCCTATGCCCACGAAGGATAGAGCCTGAACTGTAGCTTAGAACCCAAACTTACAACCGTCTGCACAGCGTCTACCTCCTGCCTGCCTACTACATACTGTAACAGTCAACATGTTATTACTGCTAATGCCTTGGTGCGATTGGCGTAATATTTGTCCGATTTACTTGACAATGTTATCAACCGAGTACAGATGCTAAGCTGAATCCTTCAAATTTGCGCCTCTAAAGGCAAGTGTACCATACTTCAGCATGACGTCCCGGTTCATCTCATACATGGGCTCCAAACCCTTCTCAAGCGTCTCTTTGACAAAGTCTTCAAAGGAGATGCCATGTAAGTCAGGGTAGAGGTCCTTAGCGACAAGGTAGCCTAAATATCGTGCGTATTCCGGCGTGTTCTCTCCCTTAATGTCACACGACATGTGGTATGAATAGTGGTAATGGTCGAGAAACCTTTCGGGATCATCCTTTGACTTTGCAATCTCGGCTTCGACCTCTTCGGCCGTGCGCTAAAAAAGAATCTGGCCTCAGCGTGACTCAAGAAGGGAAAACGATGACTAAATTTGAAAGAAAAACAAATCGAAAAAAAAAAAAAAAAAAACCCTGTAAAAGAAAGCGGGAGGGATAATATTTACGTGAATTCGAGGAATTTGTTCCCCGCTGAGCTGTTCAACTGTGTCATAGACTTCGTTGTGGGTGCGGAGATCCGTGTACGCAAAGACCTTGCGGTTCAAAGTGCGCGGGTCTGCTATAATACGGGCGACATATTTCCCAATGTCTCTGCGATCGGTTCTACCGGAGGGAACGCTACCGTCTCCTGGAATGTATGCGCTGTAGAGCAGGAGATTACGATCAAGCCGGCCTGAGGGCAATCGTGGGAGGCTGATCTGGTACCACCATCCAACATCGATGGCTGTGTAGGGCAGATGGAGTCTCCGAATATGGTCCAACAAGGCTTCTTTCTAATCGAGCAAGAGACTTTTTGTTAGTGCCCTTGACTCAAAAGGTACAAAAGTGAAGTTTTTCGAGGTACTGACCCCGTCACGCAGAGATAGAAAACCTCTGGGCATTACTGTCGCCCACCAGCAAGGAACGAAGCGCTTGACTCCTGCTTTCTTTGCAGCGTCCGCAAGGAGCGTTTCGTTCATCAGAAGACAGCTAATGAGTACGTCCACACCTTGTAGCTGAGCTGCGAGCTCCTCGATGGGCTTGTCGATATCAAATGGCGTTGTATGGACACCTCTGTCTTGCAGCCGGAGTACTGATGGCTTGCTCATGGAGGCGGGCCGAATCAAAGCCGTTACATCCTGTGTGGAAATGTGTGAGATGATGTTTCATAAGATTACGGGTGTAACTCACGAAGGTGACTTCGGGCGAATTGAGCAGCCCGTCCACAACTGCGCTGCCCGTTTCGCCCGTGGCTCCGATTACCGTAACCCTCATGATGATGATGTTGGCCGAATGGAGGATGAAGCAACTGATTTCTCGAAACCACCTCAGGACAATCAGAGATAGTCCAATATATACACAATCTGTATAATTGCTTATTCAACCTCAGAGAAACCCTTTTTGTCATCATTCAGCGGAGGCCATGGAGTGGATGGGACACATACATGTATCTGACTTGCCGTGTTGCCGTCCTTCATCCACATTGTCCGCAAGCAGGCTAAACCGCTTCAGTCAGGTCCCCATCTGGCATCCACATTGTCCGCAAGCAGACTAAACTAATTCAGCCTAGTCAGGATCTTCGGGCGGCTCATCCAACAGTCCAGGAACCACTTCTCCGACTTCGTGTTACAGCAAATACACACACACACATATATACACACATATACACACGTATACAATTTATTACTCCTGGCGGCGGAGCTAAAGAGGCTACTAAAGCTGGCTACATGTACAGTGAGTGGGGTGACAAAAGTATCGGCCGGGAGGCAGCGTCAGTACCCGAACTATCAAAAGAGCCTTTCGCAAGGCCAACTTTAGGGAATAGAGGGGTAGATTCACGAGCAGCCAGCGCTGTTAATCAAACCTTCCCTCCCCCTTACATAGATAAGTACGCAGAAAAGAGTTTTTTATTCGTACTAAAGAGTGGCAAACTACAAGCAACACTAGATGCCAAAAAAAAATAATATCACGTTGCCTAGCGATTTCACTGCCAACTTTTCATAGCTAAACTAACCAAGTGTTAAAGGTAGAGAGAATCTGGGCTCTGGTCTTGTGACAAGTAACGGTCATTTACGTAGAGGATTTGGAGACTTGGAACCCGCGAGAGGACTCCCAAGACTGCCAAGAGCTCATGAGCTGCCAGTGCCCAGGCTGCATGTTGACCTTGGTATTTGCCGTCCATTTTGTCTAGCGCTTGTTGTACTGTACCCGTGTTTGTTCTCTATGGGTCAACATGTATGTACTTTGGCATTGGCGACGGACTCGCATTTCGTATCTGTGCCCATCCACAAGGGCTTATTGTGGTGTTGGTTCCAACTGCGCAAGGTGGGATGGCTTCTTGCCTGTGAAGTCAGTCGCCCCGTCCACACCGTCGCATCCCGTCAAGGTTTCTCGAAACAGTACGGATATCGTACATGAAGTTCCCTCTTAACCGACTTGTACTTGGCAGCGAGTCTGAAAATTGCCGCACTATAACAAGAGTTCCGTCTTGCCGTGCCGTATGCAATGGCAAAGGTGCGTGGTTCATCTGGCTGGTTGACCTTAAACATTAGATTGGACGCTTATTCCAGTCTTCATTCTGTTTCAAGCTTGATGGACGTAGCATGCTGTTGTCGCCTTGCTAAAATCTGCAGAATGAGTTTCGCTGGCTCGAAATCGGATGTGGGTTGGGAGATGCAGCCAAGTGTAGCCTATGTCTTGTTGGTTGTGGCCATGATTTGGTTGACCCTCTTTTGAGAGGCACTTTTGCTTCTCTCGGCGTCCATTTTCGTACATCCATAAAGCCGTGTCGCCGAAACTCCCTTGGCTGCTTTGCTATCCCTGGAATATCCATCGCTAGACGTTTCCTCTACCGTGGCTTGACACCTTTCACTTGTCGTCTAGACAGGCCTCGAGCATTCTCGTGTGAACCTTCAACTACGCGGCGATCGAAACACTCAAACACTTGATCTTTGAAGACTGCAATAGATGTTAGCCCCCAATCCTTCACAGAATGCTCAAGGCGTCGGTTTAGTCATAATTCCACATCCACTTCCTTCTTCTGAGTACGGTGTCTGCATAACTGTTGATCTGCGCGTTGGCTGCGCCCTGCCGCTTGGCTAGGCCTTCGGCAAACCCTTTCCGAGTCGCCTACGGCCAACACAAAGCCTACTATCCAGGACGAAGTCCGCGGCAGGTCCTTCGTCGCCGCCGGGCGGCCGACGAGGCCTATCTCCGAGGGCCTCCCAAGTGCCCTTCGTGTGCGTGATACTCTCCAACTTGGCACAAATACATAATAATTTCCTCTGAACCTAGTCTAAAAGCAAAGGAAAACCTTTCCAGCTGCATCTAAGCCCCTTTAACTTAGTAGTACACGCAGTCTGGGCAACTACTGTGGCATAAGCAAAAGCGGTAATTATTAATGATGCACCTGCATCGTTATCCCATGTTCTGTACTGCGTAGTTACACCGGCCAAACCCCAAATAGCTGGTTCATAATACATGAGTGGGTTCCAAAGATAAACGACATGGGTTCAGCAATGTCTATTAGTCAACATTGTGAGTAGTCCTTGCGGCTCTGCCGACGGGCGTAATAAACTGTGTGCATTGTTATTGGTTGTTCTCGTTCTCAGTCGTTTTCGTTGTTAGACTTTTCGTATACCTCGTTTTCGTTATTAGTCTTTTCGTTATCAGTTGTTCTCGCTACCGGTTGATCTGTTAGCCTACTCACATTATATTGAGATGAGGAATTTCGGCAAGGCTGGACATGTAGTGCAAGCCTAGCTAATCTATCCCCTCGACCACGAGAGGACGCTGACCCAGTTTTACTCCAGTTAAAACACTATAAAGGCTGGTGCAAAACCTTATTAGATTGTAGTCATATACTCTTAGACATCTGATAGCTGTCATTTGCTATGAATTTCTGATAAATAGGGAGATGAAGCCCATCATCAGTCTAGGGCTGCATCCAACCCTCTCCTGTATCCGAACAAAATTTCAGCTTTCCTAAAATCTTTCTACAAGCAAAACTATCTGCCACAAGTCGGTGACCTACTATATATTATCTCCATCTCGGTATGTTTATACTCTTAAAGCACTGCGAGAATATTTTCTGACGTTAAAAAGCAACATGAAGGCCTTCTTTCTAGGAGTACTAGCATCTCTTGCTAGTGCCGATATCGGAACAGCAGGCCCATATTCCCCTCCGTACTTGCCAACAAGATGTTATGGCAGCAATGCGAACCAGTTCCCTCCTGGAAACCTCTTTGTAGCTGCCAGTGACGGTCTCTGGGATAACGGGGCAGCCTGTGGTCGGAGATACCGCATGAGGTGCCTCAGTTCGACCAAAGGCGCCTGTAAGACCGGAACCGTAGACGTTCGGGTTGTTGATCTTGCAAGGAAGCCCGGAAATACGATAGATGTTTCTCAAGACGTATGGGCACAGCTGGTTAACACGAACTCTGGCGAAACTCGCGCAAACATTGAATACGTACAAATTTGAGATTCGACTTGAGTTGTGCTGCACAACGAACCAACCAAATACATTATTTGGAATCATAGAAGATGGTCATACAACCTGTCGAGTTGTGGTTTTCCTACTTTGTGCTATTTGACTTCAAAAATGTCAAGAGCAGGGTACAGCCAACTGTTACGGTCAGATGTCGGACAGTATCAACAGCGGTGTTTTCTGCAAATAGGTAGCTAGGGAAAACGACGTGATCCAACCACCCTATTCTCGGACTCTTCGCCTGCCATATGTGTCCATGCTCGATGACTCCATTCCCAGCAGGTTTATCCACGAACCCTACGGCACCGCGAAGCTTAGGGGGCCGTTCCGGTACGTTACGATCCCCGCCTCTCCCTGACGGCTTGGAAGGTATCCATAAGGAAGCCAATCGAGTCCATGACGAAGAAGTGCGCTGAGATGAACACGCTTCGGCACGGATCAGACTGGTTGGAAGAATTCATACCACCTGTGAAATCGCCAGAAGAAAAATAGGAAATTTAAAGACATGAAGATCTATGTGCCGCACGAGGAACTTCAAGTGTCAATTGCTTGATAGCAGGGATTATAACCAGCTGAACATTGTTCAAATCGAATGGGCGTAAACATCACAATTATCTGCTCAGCATTGAGAAACACATGTTCACTGACTGGAGATTTCTGTTCGCAAAACAATTGCATTCTCTTCGAGCCACCTGGCCGTGCGATATCCAGACTTGTTGTTGATGTCGCGCTTAGCCAGAGGGTGTTTGATTCAGTATCAAAACCGTACGTCTTTAATGCCCAATTATCCCCCCCTATAACATAGATATTGGAATATCAACACGAGAATAAAACATTGCTTTTGAAACAAAGTTTGCAAAAATCAAGACAACTCAAAGCCATTACAAGATGTAATTACTCCACAACATACTGCTGGCATGGTTGTTGAGGTCTCACCTAGACCTTCTGCCGATACTTTTGGAACGCCTCTCATGGAAACAGCACATTATTCAAACACTGGACAATCGCATCACCACTTGTGAGACCGGAGGTAAAACAGCTTCCAGCAACGCCCAGAGACAACGGACCCAGCAGGGTGAGACAGAGGTCGGCGGTCACTGCGTCGTTTGACACGCTCAAATCCAGACAGACCTGCGGCAAGGATGTAACGCATCTCGAGCCTAGCGAGCGCTGAAGGCAACTGACGATCGATTGTCCCGACGTGAGCGTGTCGATGACGCTGGTAACGAGACAAGTTGCGACGTCGCCGACGGCATAAAGGCCAAGAGCCTGGACGCATGCCGGTATGTCAACCAGCAGATCTAAGCCGTTGACCGTAGAGAGACTCAAACACTGTTGGGGCAGCGAAGGGGTGGCACATCTGGTAGGCGTTGGAGCCGGCGGGCAGAGGGCCGGATCGGTGACCGTCACGACCGTTGGTGGGGGATTGAAGCTACCCTGGAGACACCCAAAGATCGACAAGCCTGTCGTGGCGCTCGTGATCGAGTTCACCGCGAGACAGACCGCCGTTGCGCCGGAGCTGTAGGGACCAAGGGCGGCCACACACGCCGGAAGGTCGACGAGCAGGTCCAGGCCGTTGACAAGCTGGAGATCGATGCAGGGCTGGGGGAGAGCTCCAGGGCAGGATCCCCTGAGCGTGCGGAGGAGGCAGTCTGCGATGGGCTGACCGCGAGGGTTGAGGATGTCGATGTTCAAGAGACAGGTGGCGACAGGGCCGACGCCAAAGGGGCCGAGGTCCAGGAGGCAAGATGCCGTGACCCCAGTCAGGGGCAGGAGGCCGTTGGTGTTGGGCAAGTCGGCGCAGGTTCCTGGAAGAGTGACACCGCACTGCGGAGCGGCTGTGGCCGACGTTGTCACAAGGCAGCCGGTGAATGACGATGAAGTTTGGGGGATCGGAGTAGTTGGCGTCCCGCGCGTTGTTGAGCTGGACGAGACCCGTACTGAAGATGTTGTGGAGCTGGAGGAACTGGTTCGCAGCGAGGACGTGCTGACAACGGATGTTGAAAAGGTTCCAGAGGTGGTGGCGATAGAGCTGGTAGTCTGAGTAGCAGAGGAGCTCACTGACTGCGTTGGGGAGGAGCTGATCGTCGCAGAGGAGCTACTAGTCGAAGATGACCTAGTCGTTGAAGAAGAGCTTGTTGTTGGAGGGAATGAGGAGCCAGGCCCGGTGGTGGCGGAGGTAACTGTCTGGATGGTGGAGGAGGGAAGGCTTTGGGAGGATGTTGTTGATGATGAGCTGACCACAGAGGAGGCAGAAGAGCTGACTCCTGTTGTAGAGGATATGACTGTTCCCGAAGAGCTCGTCGCTGATGAAGAGCCAGTTGTCGAGGAAGTAGAGGAGCCGGGTGCTGTAGTAGAAGGGCTAACTGTCTGGCTAGTAGAAGAGCTAGTCGCCCCAGAGGAGCTAGCTGTTGAAGTTGAGGTTGAGCCGACTCCGGAGGAAGCTGAACTGCTGCCATCTGTGGAAGAGGAGCTGACTGATGAAGAGGAGCTCATTGCTGAAGACGTCGAAGAACTGACTCCAGTAGCGGAGGAGGAGCTGCCTGTCAATGTGGAGCCCGCTGTTGACAAAGTACTGGGTGTCGTCGAAGAGCTAGCCACAGTAGAGGTTGATGAGCTGACGGAAGAAGTGCTCATTGCTGGTGAAGAACTGGCGGTTGAAAATGTGGATGAGCCGGTGGAGGAAATGACTCCCTGAGTGGTAGAGGAGCTGTCAGTTAACGAAGAGCTGGCCGCTGACGGAGGGCTGACTACCGACGAAACAGAGGAGCTGGACGTCGGGCCAGTAGAGGAGCTAGTGGTCAACAGAGTTGTGGTTGCTGATGAAAAGGAAGAAGAGACGACATCCCGAGTGGTTGAGGAGCTGGAAGGCTGACTGGTAGAGCTGACTACTGAAGGAGTAGAAGAGCTGCCTCCTTGTGTGACGGAGGAGCTGGTTACAGAGGCAGAAGAAGAGCTTGACGCCTGGCCGGTAGAGGAACTGCTGATTGACGAAGAGCTGACTACAGAGGTAGTAGAGGAGCTTGTTGTCTGATCGGTAGAAGAACTACCACTGGCTGTTGACGAAGCAGAAGAGCTGACTACCTGGGTGGTTGAGGAGCTGGACGTCTGACCGGTAGAAGAGCTGACAGATGAAGAGGTAAAAGAGCTGGCCCCCTGAGTGGTAGAGGAGCTGCTTGCCAATGAAGTAGCAGCCGTTGTCGAAGAGTCGATTGCAGTTGTAGAGGAGCTGACCGTTTCAGAAGTTCTCACTGTCGAAGAAGAGCTAGTTGCTGATGAATCGACTGCTGAAGAGGTAGAAATAGAAGAGCTTGTCTCCTGCGCGGTGGAAGAGGTTCTTGTCGAAGAGAGACTGGTTTCTGAGGAAGAGCTGACCACGGAAGACGCCGAAGAGCTGATTGCTCCAGAAGTGCTCACGGTTGACGAAGAGCTTATGGTTGACAAAGACGTGGCTCCTGACGAGGTAGGAGAGATGCTCCCCCCAGTTGTGGATGAGCTGCTTGGTGGAGCAGAAGTAGAAATGCTTGTTGCTGCAGAGCTGCCTGTTGCTGAAGAACTACCTGTAGCTGAAGAACTAGCCGTGGGCGAGACAGAAGAACTGACAGCTCCAGAACTGCTCAAAGTTGAGGAATCGGCTGCTGATGAAGAGCTCCCTGTTGAAGAGATACTTGTTGTCAAGGACGTGATCGTCGACGAAGGGCTGACTACTGAGGAAGAGCTGGCTACTGAAGAAGTGAGAGAGCTGCTTGTCAAGCCCGAGGAAGAACTACTTGTTGCCGACGAACTGCCTGTTGACAAAGCTGTCACCGAGGAAGAGCTGACCGTGGAGGAAGCAGAAGAGCTGATGGGTTCAGAAGGACTCAAAGTGGTAGAGGAGCTCAAAGTCGTAGAAGTACTCAAAGTAGAAGTACTCAAAGTCGAAGAGGGGCTTGCTGGGGGAGAACTGTCTGTTACCGAAGAACTACTTGTTGACAAAGTGACAGTTGTCGACGAGGAGCTCGTAATTGAAGATGGGGTGATTATTGAGGACGAGCTGGTTGTTGACAAGGTGCTAGTTCCTGAGGACGGGCTGACTACTGAAGAAGAGATGGAGGAGCCGTCTGTTGATGAAGAACTAGCTGTTGATGTCGTCAAGGAAGAGCTAGACGTCGATGAAGTAGAGGTGCTGATTGCTGACGTTGGGCTAACTACAGAAGACGAGCTAGCTGTTGTTAAGGAGCCAGTCGCCGAAGAAGAGCTGACTACCGATGAGGCAGAGGAGCTGTCTATTGATGAAGAACTACCTGCAATCGAGGAAGAGCTCGTTGTCAATGTCGTCGAGAAAGAGCTAGCCACCGAGGAAGTGGAGGAGCTGACTACTTGGCTGTTTGAAGAACTGCTTGGTGAAGACGAGCTGGCTGAAGTTGACAGGCTAGTTGCTGAAGATGAGCTGGCTACCGAGGAAGTGGAGGAATTGACCACGTCACTGTTCGTGGAACCACCTGTTGACGAAGGGCTAGTTGTCAATGAAGAGCTGGTTGCCGATGGAGAGCTGACTATTCCTGTGCTGGAGGAGCTGGAAGAGGTAACAGCTGTAGAAGTGAAAGTGCTTCCTGTTGTGGGCGCGGAGGAGCTGATCTCGGTGGAGGTTGAGGAACCAACTGCGGTGGAAGTAGAAGAGCTCACTTCCAAAGTTGAGGAAGAAGTGGCTGCCGGCGAAGACGAGCCTGAGCTCGAGGAAACAGAAGATGAGATGGACGGGGTAATTGAAGAGGTGGTAGACGGCGCAGAGGAGCTTCCTGTCTGAGTTCCAGATGAGCTAGTGAGCTGAGTAGAAGTACTACCTAACGAGCTTGCCTCCGAACTTCCCGATGAGCCGATGAAGCTTGTTGTCGAAGAGGCGGACGAGGTAACAAATGATGTTGGGGAGCTTAGCGGACTTCCAGATGAGTTGGCGGATGAGGTAGAAGAGCTAGCGGTCTGTAGAGAGGAGGTAGAGGAGCTTCCCGCCGAGCTTTCTGAGGAGCTGACGGATGATGTGGAAGCGCTTGCAGTTGAAACGCCAGATGAGGTCGCGGGTTGTGCGGATGAGCTTGTAGTTGAGATCCCGGAAGATGTGCCAGTAGATGATGTGGAAGCACTTGCAGTCGAAGCATCGGACGAGCTCACTGATTGTGTGGAGGAGCTCCCAGTTGAAGTTCCTGAAGATGCGCTGGCAGGTGACGTGGAGGAGCTCGTTGATGCGGATCCGAAGGAGCTGCCAGTACTTGAGCTGGACGAGCTGGCAGCTGGAGAGGTCGACGAGCTAACGGTTACGCTTCCGCTGCTGCTTGCCACCGTGGTAGACGTGGATTCAGTGATGACGGTAGTGCTGCTGGTGCCGGTGCTTGTAGGAGAAGCTGTTGATGTAGATCCACCAGTTTCGCTAGTCGACGTCGTAGACGAGCCTACGGCGGACGAGGAACTACTTGAAGTCGATCCTGTAGTAGGTGAACTAGTTGGCTGGGTGCTTGCAGTAGATGACGTTGTCGTGACAACCCCAGAACTGGTTGCCTCGGTTCCAGTTGATGAGCTTGTAGAAGATGAGATTAAGGAGTTGGGAAGCAGGCTCGTGGTGGAGGTTGAAATTCCGGGAGAGGAGGACGACTGGCTCGTGGGTGTCGAGATGGTGGAATCAGAAGGCCCGCTGGTAGACTCAGAGGTCCCCAAAGAAGAGGATGACTGGGTCGCGGATGTTGTGACAGAATCCGGAAACACGGTGGTAAGCGTGGAGGTCCCCGACGAAGATGTTAGGGTTGTGAGTGTTGTGAAGGAGTTGGGGAATACACTGGTTGTCGTGGAAGTTCCCGAGGAAGAGGGCGTTATGAAGGTAGAGTCAGGCACCAAGCTACTAGGCGTTGAGGCTTCTGAAGATGATGATACCTGCGTTGTGGTTGTGGATGATATGAGAGAGTTAGGCAGCGCGCTGGTGGATGTGGAGATGTCTGATGAGGTGGATGTCAGGCTTGATGTTGAGACGGACAATGCACTGCTAGACGTTGAGGCTTCCGAAGACAATGATGTCTGCGATGTGGTTGTGGATGATATGATGGAGTTAGGCAGCGCGCTAGTGGATGTGGAGATGTCTGACGAGGAGGATGTCAGGATAGTGGAATCGGACAACACACTGCTGGATGTAGAGGCTTCTGAAGATGATGATGCCTGTGTTGTGCTTGTGGATGATATGATGGAATTAGGAAGCGCGCTAGTGGATGTGGATGTGTCTGATGAGGTGGATGTCAAGATAGTTGAGTCGGACAACACACGGCTAGACGTCGAGGCTTCCGAAGATGATAATGTCTGCGTTGTGGTTGTGGGTGATGTGATGGAATTTGGAAGCGCGCTGGTGGATGTGGATATCTCGGATGAAGAGGTTGTGAGGATTGTAGAAGTAAAGGTAGTCAAATCGGTCGATGCGCTGCCAGAAGTAGAGATTCCCGAGGAGGAGGATGTCTGTGTTGAGGTTGTGAGCGTGGTGACGGAGTTAGGCAAGACACTAGTAGACGTAAAGACGTCTGAAGACACGGATGACTGGGTCGATGAAGTCGAAACAGTAGATTCAGACAAACTGCCACCAGACGTCGTGGTTCCTGAAGATGAAGATGTCTCTGTTGTAGTCGTGAGTGTTGTGATGGAGTTGGGAAACACACTGGTAGACGTAGAGGCTTCTGAAGACGGAGATGACTGGGCCGTGGATGTTGTGATTGAGCTCGGGAACACGCTAGTGGACGTTGAGGCTCCCGAAGAGGAGGATGCCAGGCTCGTTGATGTCGAGATGAGGGAGTTGGGAAGACCGCTTGTGGAAGTGGCAGTTCCGGAAGATGACGATGACTGGATCGTGGATGTTGTGATAGGGTCTGGGGACACGCTAGTGGATGTTGAAAATTCCGAGGAGGAGGACGTCTGGCTTGATGTTGAGACAAGGGAATTAGGAAGCCCGCTGGTGGATGATGAGACATCTGAGGCGGAGGAGGAGGATGTCAGGCTTGTGGATGTGGAAATGAGAGAATTAGGAAGCCCACTAGTGGACGTTGATGAGACATCTGAAGAGGAAGACGTCAGGCTTGATGTCGAGATGAGTGAATTGGGAAGCCCACTGGTGGAAGTTGATGAGTCCGAGGATAATAGGCTTGTGGATGTTGAGATGAGAGAGTTAGGAAGCCCACTAGTGGACGTTGATGAGACATCTGAAGAGGGGGATGTCAGGCTTGATGTTGAGACAAGAGAATTAGGAAGCCCACTGGTGGTCGTTGATGAGTCTGAAGAGGATGTCAGGCTGGATGTTGAGATGAGTGAATTAGGAAGCCCGCTGGTGGACGTTGACGAGACACCTGAAGAGGAGGACGTCAGGCTTGATGTTGAGATGAGCGAATTAGGAAGCCCGCTGGTGGATGATGAGACATCCAAAGAAGACGTCAGAGTCGTGGAAGAGTCCGAAGATCCACTGATGGAGGTTGACGTCCCTGATGAAAACGATGTCTGGCTTGTTGATGTGGAGATGAGAGAGTTGGGGAGTCCACTGGTGGTCGTTGGGGCTTCTGAAGAGGTAAGGGAGCTGGAAAGTCCGCTTGTGGACGTCGAGACATCCAAAGAGGACGTCGGGCTCGTGGTTGTCGAGATGAGAGAGTTAGGCAGCCCACTGGTGGACGTTGAGGCTTCTAAAGAGGACGTTAGAGCCGTGGAAGTCAAGATGACAGAGTCCGAAGATCCGCTGGTGGATGATGAGACATCCGAGGGGGAGGACGTCAGGCTTGTTGATGTAGAAATAAGAGAGTTAGGAAGTCCACTTGTAGTTGTTGAGGCTTCTGAAGAGGTAGGGGGGCTGGGAAGTCCGCTGGTAGACGTCGAGACATCCAAAGAGGACGTCAGGCTTGTGGATGTCGAGATGAGAGAGTTAGGAAGCCCACTTGTAGTTGTTAAGGCTTCTGAAGAGGTAGGGGGGCTGGGAAGTCCGCTGGTAGACGTCGAGACATCCAAAGAGGATGTCAGGCTTGTTGATGTAGAAATAAGAGAGTTAGGAAGTCCACTTGTAGTTGTTGAAGCTTCTGAAGAGGTAGAGGGGCTGGGAAGTCCGCTGGTAGACGTCGAGACATCCAAAGAGGATGTCAGGCTTGTTGATGTTGAGATAAGGGAGTTAGGAAGTGCGCTAGTGGATGTGGCAGTTCCGGAAGACGCCGATGACTGACTCGTGGAAGTCAAGATGGCAGAGTCCGAGGATCCACTGATGAAGGTTGACGTTTCTGAGGAAAGGGACGCCTGGCTTGTGGACGTGGAGATGAGAGAGTTAGGAAGCCCGCTGGTGGACGTTGACACATCTGAAGAGGAGGACGTCAGGCTTGTTGTAGTTGAGATAAGGGAGTTGGGAAGCCCGCTGGTGGATGTTAAGACATCCAAAGAGGACGTCAGGCTTGTTGTTGTCGAGATAAGGGAGTTAGGGAGTCCACTAGTAGACGTCGCAATTTCGGCAGACGATGATGACTGGTCTGTAGACGTCAAGGTGAGTGAGTCGGGAGATGCGCTAGAGGATGTTGTGACTTGGGACGAAAACGTCGTCTGGAACGAGGACGTCTCGGATGTTGATGTCGAGATGAGGGAGTTGGGAAGCAGGCTCGTAGACGTAGAAACTTCTGAAGAGGGGGATATCTGGAGAGTGGACGTCTCGGACGTCGATGTCGAGATAAGGGAGTTGGGAAGCGCGCTGGTAGATGATGAGACTTCTGAAGAGAGGGGTGTCTGGATTGTGGATGTCTGAGTCGTGGATGTTGATATGAGCGAATTGGGAAGCGCGCTGGTGGACGTGAGGACGTCCGAAGAGGAAGACGTCTGAGCTGCGGATGTCGGGTTTGTGGTAGTTTCAGTCGCGGATGTTGAGATGAGCGAGTTTGGAAGCGCGCTGGTGGACCCGGACGACGATGGTGACTGATCCGTGGAAGTCGAGACAACTGGGTCGGGAGATACGCTAGTAGACGGTTCTGCTCCAGATGAGGAGGGTGTTTGGCTTGGGGTCGTTGTGAGGAGCGAGTTGGGAAGCAGGCTGGTCGACGTAGAGATGTTTGAAGAGGAAGACGCCTGGGATGCCGATGTCTGGATCGCTGACGTCTCAGTAGTGGATGTTGAGAGGAGCGAGTTGGGAAGAACGCCGGTGGACGTAGAGATGTCTGAGAAGGAGGACGCCTGGGACGCGGATGTCTGGATCCCTGACCCTGACGTCTCCGCAGTAGATGTTGAAACAAGCGAGTTGGGAAACGCGCTGGTCGACGTAGAGATGTCTGAAGGGGAAGACGCCTGGGATGCCAATGTCTGGATCGCTGACGTCTCAGTAGTGGATGTTGAGAGGAGCGAGTTGGGAAGCACGCCGGTGGACGAGGAGGATCCCGAAGAAAGGGGATCCTGAGCCGTGGAAGACGCGCTCGAGACAGGAACAGTAGCTGCGCTGGTTGTCTCGGTGCTGCTTTGAGGACGGAGGGTGTCTGGAAGTACGTCCGGAGAAGTGGAGGTGGTGGCCCCGGTAGAACTGGGAGGGACCGAAGCGTCGGAACTCTGGGAGCCGGTGGACTGAATCGAGGAGATGAGACTGGCGGGGTCGGCACCGCCGCTGGTAGTTGAGGTGAAGGAGTTGGGGAAAACTCCCGGCGTAGTCGTCGACGTTGACGTCAACCCGGAACTGGGATCCAGCAAAGAGTTGTTATTCGGGTCGTCTGAAGGTCCACTTGAAGCAGTGGTTGTTGTTGTTGTTGAGGCGGCTCCGGTGCTAGAAACAGAATCAGTGGAGGTATCCAACATACGAGCTAGAGGGGTGGTGATGGTGGTGGTGATGGTAGTCGGGCTGACAGTAGAGCTGAGGTCAGTGACAACTTCATCATCGGGAAACTCAAACGGCTCAATTGGGGGATCGGAGTCTGATGTGGCTGGGGCACTGGAGGTCGTGGTCAAAAGCAGCCGAGGCAGGCCGGGATCCGTCGTGGTCGAAGTGGCTGGGACGTCCAGATCACTCGTGAGGAGAGCAGGCTGGGTGAAAGGGGTGCTGGTGATGTCCGGCACCGGATTGGTGCTTGATCCTCCGTCAGGGCTTGTGAGGATGTTGTTGCCAATGGGGCCGCTGGTCTGGCCACTCGAGGACGACACTGCGCTCGAATCCACGTCAACCAACTCGGCAGGGTTGATCGGGCCCCCCGGGGTCGTGGTCGAGACAACCGATCCGCCGCTTGTTGGCAGCAGGATCTGAGGGACGAGTCCTCCGGTGGGAGTGGTGACGGTGACGGTCAGCGTGTCGAACACGATCACAGTGCCCGTACCACCGGTCTCGGCGGGCAGGAAAGTCAGAGTGGTGGGATCCGCACCGGTCGTGGTCGACGTGATTGTGATGAAGCGATCGTCGGTGCTGGTTTCGGGCGGGATAAAGAGCCGACCAAAGGGGTCGAGGGGTCTGTTGCCGTTCCCCGTGCTGCCACCGGAACCCGGAGTCGTGGCCGGGTTGAGGATTAGTCGGGTTGCGATTGTCAACGTTCCCGTTCCAGCTGGCGGGATCGTTATGGTGGTGGGATCGGTCCCGGTCCCGGTAGCCGTGATATCAATAAAGAGACGAGGAGAAGGCGCGGGATCACTTTGACCTCCTTCGGTGGTGGGCCTGAGAAGGATACGGGTTCCGATACCATCACCACCAGCCGGAGGCAGCTCCACAGTCGACAGCGCCGTTCCTGTCCAGACGCCTGTCATTGTTGTGAAGGAACGGGCGAGAGGCGGATCAGTGGGGGCGGAGGCGTCTATCGGCGTCAACACGAGTTGCGTGCCAATCGAGTCTGTCCCACGAGCCGGGAGAGTGATTGTCGTGGGTACCATGCCGGTCCACGGCTGCGTAACTGCTGTCAACGACCCCGTGAAAGGCTCAGAAGCCGGCGTCAAGAGGATCCGCGTGCCAACCTCGTCACTCTGTCGAGGGGGGAGCAAGACGGTGTTCGTGACGGAGCCGGTCCAGGGTGCCGTGATGACGATGAGGCTCCGGGGGAACGCGGTCTCGCCGCCGAGACCAGGCCCAGAGGGCCCCAAATCGTAGACTGACGACATGGTTGGAAACCCCCAAGGCACGATTAAGCGCGTCTGTATGGGGTTGAAAGGCCCTTGCCAATCTGAGGGGAGAGGTTGCAGAACGA
The DNA here is from genome assembly GCF_034447905.1 of Colletotrichum destructivum. NCBI lineage: Eukaryota > Fungi > Ascomycota > Sordariomycetes > Glomerellales > Glomerellaceae > Colletotrichum > Colletotrichum destructivum. The sequence goes on along the minus strand of NC_085898.1, from coordinate 720,706 downwards.
TCTGGGTCCCAAGATCAGAGCCATCTTGAGGGTCGATGGTGATGGTGGAGGTAGAAGAGCCCTGAGGCACTCCTCGGGTTATGGTTGTGTATAGGCCATTGAAAGGTGTGATTGGGCTCCTGTGTGCGGGTTAGTCCAAGTACTTCCTCCGCATCTGATATGCAAAGAAAGGTGTGGGATTTGGGGAGTTGTTGGGCTTCACCAGGCCCCCCCCCCCCCCCTCTACTTACAGTGTTGAAGTGAGCGTGATTGTGTTCTCGACAATGAAGTCGGTGAGCAACACTGTCGGGGCATTGGTCACTGGCACCGTTGTTCCAGCGACGCTGATGGTAGTGTTGGAGCAGATGGCGGCGCTCAGATGGACGGGTATGCGGTCGATGACCACGATGTGCTGCTTCGGCAGATTGCCATTCTCGTCGGGGAAGACACACTCGGCGTTTCCCACACCAACCCATAACAGGAGGGAGAGGACGCAGGTCCATAGCAGGCTTTGCATCTTGGATATCGTTTTTGTGCCGGACGGACCGACGGGCGAGGAAAACGACACTGATGGAAATACTTTTGTGTAAAGGACCAAAAATAAAATAAAAAGACAGACAACAAGATGTGAGACGAAGATCTTGTCTAGTTTAGCACATGGTTTATGGTATTATGCAGTTTCGGGAATACTTTGGACGTCTGGCCTGGCAAAGGGGGGTCTTGTAGGATTCCCATATTTTCTTGAAACAGAATGTCACTCGCCTCCCCTCTGTCTCTCTGCGCGATCTAGAATTGTCTCTCCCTTTTGGGATTCGGGTTGGGTGTATTGGGGAGGGGAGGGGAAGGGGGGCCGGACGGACTCGAGGGAACGCAACCGGTGCGGGAAAGGTGTAAACTAACAACGGCCAAAGGAGCCAAGACATTACGATCTTGACCCCAATTGTTGACTGAAAACGGTCATCGTGTAGCTTTGCACTATTTCCGAGGCTAACGTCGAACCAAGCCGAACTTATGCAGAGGGCTGAGATTGAGGCTCCGTTCAAACCACGGCTGAAGATGCTTCCATTGACGGCTTCAGACATGTTGACTCCGCCACGTCGGCGATGGTCCTCGATCCAGTAGTGTTATACTCACTTTAGCAGGGTGTTGTGTGCGGCAAACTCCACCTCTTTTATCGAGTCGTCTTTGTATGCTAATACCATCTCTGCGAAGCTTCCATCACGATGGCACAAATTGCTCCCCCAAAAGCACACTACGCCAAAACGGACATGCAGGAACTTGCCATTAGCCTCTGGAGAGGTCGGCCTTGACAAAGCTAGCTAGCTGGAAGATTACAATCCCGGCAAATCAAACCCTGTCGAATACACCAGGCTTCATTGTCTCCACCATCTGCATCTGCAGTTGATCAGCTGGCGAAAACTTGGGCGGTCGATCACACGGGCGCCGCGAGCCTGGTCCTCGGGATCCTTTGGACCCCTCTTCTTCTCTTCTCCTCTCTACTCTTGAACTTGTCGAGAAGGCAAATGACAAGACGATCGTGCTCAAACCGGGAGGTTCCTTGGACAGAAAGTATGCAGCCTCCAGGCGCCCGAGACAAGGACGCGGACCGCCGACCAATGAGGCGAACGCCTTGTGCTACCAGCGATATGAAGCCATTCCCGAAACAGTTGAGACATGGTGAAATAAGAAGCTTATTTTTTCTTTGGTGGCATTCTGCATCTTGCCTGCTAGGCGTTAGGTTAACCGAGTGAGCCACCAAGACTTTCCCATGTCTCGGTATCGCAGGAAAGGGCCTTCCGAGGGCTTGAACAGTCCGTTTTCGACGGGGAGGGGAGGGGATTCTTCGGTTCGTGGGGAATCCCCTCATATCTGAGCAATGATGATGACGTTGATATCCTCACCAGACTCAGGGGGTTGCGGTTGGGGTTGGAGGGGTAGCTTCGAGGCGTGTTGTGCAAAGGAAGAAGCCATCGCCGCATGCAGCCAGCCACTACCCAAAGAGCTGGGTCTTGGGGTCTTGGTGTTTTGTGTAGCTAGAAAATGGATGAGTGAGTTACACGATGCCCTTCGATTTATAAGAAGTCATCTGGTGACCCGACATCGAGCAGGTGGCCTTATTGGGACTGTGAGAGAGAGAGAAATAGACCTTTCCAGACCACCACTTCTTCTAGAAACCTCTCACAAAACTCTCTGATCAGATCAGACCATCAACCCATGAACACTCCCCATCTAGTTTCACTGCATTACACACAATGCATACGGCACTAACAATACTCCTTTCCATCCTCCTCCCTCTCGTCCTCGCAGCCCCGCACATCAGCCCGCGAGAGAATGGCTGCGAGATCGGAGCCACGCCGGTGCCGTCCGTCACTTACACTGTGATGGCCCCCGTGAGGACCATCATCATCGACATGACACAAGATGATGGCTGTCCATGGCTCGTGGATGGGTCACGTCCGACGAGTGCGCCTCCGGCGGCATCTCCAGCCCCCCCCTCAAATCCCGAATCAAACCCACCTGGCAGGATATTACTTGATCCCTCATCAGAGGGTCAGAACCGAGATCCTGCTCCTACTGCCAGCCCGGATGGAAGTGTACCAGGGGGTTCAGGAGGAGGAGGCGGCGCACAGCCGAGCCAGTCGCCCTCCGAGGTCAGCCGGCCTACCGGGGCAAGGTCCGGAAGGATTCCGCTTGACGGCAACTTCGGGCAAGGCATCCCGACCGGCCCCATCAGCCCGTCTGCCAACGCCGACGTCCCGACCTCGGCGGTACAGACGCGGACGAGCCTGCCACCCAAATCGACCGGCGACCGCTTCGTCATCTTTGCCGGCTCGTCCTCCAAGACCTTCAGCGTGCCAAGCATCCGTCAAGGTCCGGTGATGATTGGTCTGCTAGCCTTCTGGGTCTTTGTCGTGATGGTTCCTTGACGCGGGGAAAGAGGGGCGGTATTTTATTGCGAGTGTTGTTTGACTTTGGGGGAAGGTTTGGGATGTCGGCGAAACGGCGCATTTCAGGTTTGGGACTTTGATACCAGCGTTTCTGTTGCTGCGAGGAATTTGGGTCTGGGTGCTTGAATTTTTTGCGAGTTTGACCAGCGGCGACGATGATTACATACGAGATACCATATTTTTTGACAATCGTAAATGCTTCACATCTCTTCACTCTGGCCTTTTTGCAGTCATTACATCTTGACCAGAGTATCACAATCATAGCTAGGGGCGGTAACATTCACCAGGTAGTCATGAGCGTCATCATGACGGCCCCTTACTTTTTTGAACTGATTCCTATCTTGCGGGCTTGAAATCTGTCATCAAGGATCACGAACAGGGCAGCCGTCTTCTCACAAGTGGTTTATGAGTGGGCGGGGGGACCAAGTCAAGGTGCAGGGAGGTATTACGGGGACCTGATTCAAGTGGGAACATGTAGAACAAACAATTTTCAAATAAAAGCACAGCTCAACTGCCTCATCTCGTACAAACGGGGTTGATGAGGAGTGCAGTTCCGCCGCCTGACTAAACCAAATCACCCAGCAAGCACAGCAACGCCTTGGGTTTCCCCCGTGCTTAGAAATCGTCGAGCAACACCCATGACGATTTCACCCCACGCAAGGGGAGATCCCTGAGCAATCGACGGTTTCGATTCGTTCTGACTCCTGAGCCAATGATGAACCAAGTGAAACGATTGAGTTGCCTGCTGCATGAACCACCCCATCCGCTGCAAAATGCGTCAGAACTAGTCTGGACTCACTCGCAGGGGGAGGCGTTCCACTCCAAGAGAAGGCGAAGGATCGCATGCCTAGGAGCATCCAATGGAAATAGTACAAGAGGCAGCCAGCTGCAAGTCGGTCTGAATATTGGGCCGCCTTTACACTACGCGATATCGCTGATAGCCCGCGATTTAGATTCCGTCATTTGAGACCTCCTATCACGGGCACTTAACTGTCTGATATCGGCGAGAGAGGGGGACGAAAAGCCACTGTATAAAAGACCTGAAGCCGGCTGACATGATGATTCTAACATAAGAAAGCCATTGAGACCTCATAATCAAGTTACAATGACAACAGCGCCCAAAACCGTCTTTGTCACCGGCGCGAACGGCTACATCGGCAACGCCGTCGCGCGCGCCTTCGTCGCGGCCGGGTGGACGACGTACGGCCTCGTCCGGTCCCTCTCGGCCGCCACGGCGCTCGCCCAGGAAGAAATTCTTCCCGTCATCGGCGCCATCGACGACCGCGCCGCCCACGCAACGATCCAGAGCCACCTCCCCGCGACCCTCGACGCCATCGTCTCGGTCACGGAGAGTCTCGTCGACTACGTCGCTCACTACCAGAACACAGTCCAGCTCCTCCGGACCCTGGGCGCAGCCAGCTCCGCCGCCGGCCGGAAGCCGCTCGTCATCTTCAGCTCCGGCTGCAAGGACTACGGCGTCGGCCCGCACTACCACGGAGCCCCCGGCCTGGCGCCGCACACGGAGGAGTCCCCCCTGAACCCAATCCCCCTCCTAGCCAACCGAGCGACCTACGCTAGGAAAATCTTTGACCACTCGGACGTCTTCTCCCCCGTCCTCGTCCGGCCCACCAACGTCTACGGCCGCACCTCGAGCTTCTACAAGGCCTTTTTCGACGTCGCGGCCAAGGCGGCCGCCGAGAGGAGGCCGCTCCTCCTGCCGACGCCGCCCAACACCATCGTGCACGCCCTCCACGTGGACGACTGCGCCGAGGCCTACGTCGCCATCGCCACGCACCCGGACCGGGCCGGGGTCGAGGGCCACGTCTTCAACATCTCGGCGCAGCGGTACGAGACGGTCGACGAGGTGGCGCGGGCGCTGGCGGGGGAGTACGCGATCACGGGCGGCTTGCAGTACGTCGAGCCCGGGGCGCTGAAGGAGGGCGAGGACCCGTGGCCGCCGGCCATCATCAACTTTCCCCAGTGGACGGACTCGACGAAGCTCACGCGGCTGACCGGGTGGAGGCACCACCGCCCGCTGTTCTCCGAGTCGATCCACGTCTACCGTCTGGCGTACGAGGCGACCAAGGCGGCCGGGCACGAGAACATCAGCCGGGTCGACGGGTATCTGAAGGCCTGGACGAAGCCCGCGTTGGCGTGAAGGAATCAGGGAGGGGGTGTCGGTGGTTCATGGGACTGCCATGACGTGCGATGAGTTAGTTCATCGGGCCATGTCAGACTCCTGTCGATGGGCGTCATCTATTGGATTATCGGCGATGCTTTAGAAAAACAAAGAGAGGAATCGTGCAATGAAAACGCCGTCGGTTTTGGTTGCTGGGCAAGGGCAGCCACTCCAACGAATTCGATTCACCGGATTCATGATTGTTTATCGTATCTTTTGCGCATGACAGAGCTGCTTGTTATCCGGGGAGCATTGCTAGGGCTATGTAGCAAGGCTTGTCAGTTGAGATGTCGACTTTTTTCAACACAGTAAACAAGTAGCGTTGCCATCCTGCTGAATGGATTGGTATGAAAACGGTTGGTCTTCGTCGCCGTCATGAGAGAGGGGATAATCTTTTTGCGGACCTGAGATGTTCGCATCACTTTCAGTGTCCTTGAGATGTCGGAACGTCGGAAGTCTGTCGGAATGCCTGAAGTGTACACTCTTTACCTATGCCTAGTCGACTTGAGACCTAGATACAACTCATGTTTCACGGTCCCCTGAGTCGTTCGTCACCAAGGCCGAACGTGTCCACTATCCATCACGCTTGCGTCCAGATGCAATCTACCTGAGAAACGCCATCGCATCTTTTGCGGCCAACATGGACGGCTTCTTGGGCTCCCGACGAGACATCCTCCACTGCATCTCGGTGTGGTTGGCCAAAAGCGGGCAGAGGTCCATCGTTGTTCTTGGGGAGTTGAGATGGATTAAGGATCGAAATGGATGGGGCCAGTCAGCAGATGGCATCTGAGTCGGACTTGAGTCCACACATCAACTACTTCCAAGCCATCAAGGGGTCCATCGTCAGATTGTCCAATCGATTGTTAGGCTTTACATGGGAGGAACAGAGCCGCCCTGACCCCCGGTCCTCCCGGCCACGCAACGCTCAATGCTTCGTGTGCTCAAGATCGATGGACCAGGAGGGGGTCCACCACCAGGTCGTGGTGCCTGTAGCTTGGGGAGCTCGGAACGCGTCTCTTGTTTCCATTTCGCTGATTGACTATGCTAGGTTTTTCCAGGGGACAAGTTATCCATAGTCAGTATGAAAATGTGTTGAGATATTCGCGACTCCAGGTTCATGATAAAGTGGTGACCTGATTTAACATTATCGGCGCTGGGGTGGATGCAAGTTTGGCATCTGCAATTGATAACATCATGCGAGAACGGCTTTGGAACGTCAAGACATCGCACCCGGCGCATAAAAAAAAGTGTCGTTGCTGGAAAGCTGGGCCAGTAAGGTCAAAGACGGGCAGTATGGTGAGGGCCCCCCGGTCTTTCGGAGTCGTTGACGGAGATCAGATCGTACCGGCCGGAAGCAAAATGCCAGATTCGGGCGACGACGGATGCCATCGACTTACAAACCAACCAACCTACCAACCAGCTAGCACACTCAAGCATCATTCGTCACCTCCAGTTTCCGATCGGACAAGAGAAATCATGCGCATGGTTGCGCATTAGTTACCAGCTTGACCCCGTGGCTGTGACAAGGGACTCCCCAACACCGAATAACAAACATTGGAGAAACCGATACCAAGGAAGAGTGCGACAGGAAAGCCCGAGATTCAACCGTGTTCAGTGTATGTTGTGTGTGTGCGTTGTCTCAGACTCTCAGACTCTCCTGCAGGAGCTTTGGACGGGGCGGGGCAGATGCGATGATGGGAGTTCGAAGGGTGAGATGGCAGCTTGCTTTCACACTGGAAACCCCCTCCCATCGTATCCCATCCCATGTCCTTGACAGTCTGTCGCAACTCTTCCAAGTCGCGGGCAACGAGGACATAATGTCGACGCGTCTTTTGGGTCAGAGATGGCACTGATTGTGCAGTTGGCAGGACGAAAGTGACACGCCATGAACGTCGATCGTTCAGGGTCTGTTGGTTCATGGGGGTTCCGTCCACGTTTTCAACTTTCTTTCTTCAATAACTACTTTTTTTTTTTTTTAAAGATGGGGCCAGGAGGGCGTCACAAGGCTTCTTTGGACCGGCTGAACCGCGCGCGCGCGAGAGGGAGAGGAAGCCCAAACCCATTCGGATCATCGCCGAGCGTTGAAGAAATTTCTTTTCGTCTCATCTCTGGCAGGGGGAGGCTGTTTCGTCCCGGCTTTAGGCAGAGTATAACTCAGCGGGCAAATCAAGCCAGCTGCCTTCTCTGCCGACGCTTACTGCCGACGCTTACTGCCGAGGACGGACTCGAGAGGAACAAGAGCTGAGGAGGAGGTGGGGAGGGATGCCCCCCCAGTGTGTTTGGGGTGTCAGAAGGGCCCCTGTCGTCTGCAAACGGACAGACTCACAGAACCAACACCACTCACTTACTTACATACACATGCCCTGACAAGCCGTGACAAGAGACAAGAGACAAGAGGCGAGATGCTCCACACCGGTGTCCAGAGAGAACGAACCTGAGGTCGATGTGAAACATGGAAAACTCCCGAACGACAAACCAACCAGCCCTCCCATATTTCATGTAGCTATTGGCTCCATCACCCAATCTGCCCACCTCGGCCCCACGCACATGGCAGCTCGGAAACACAGACTTACGCCATCCCATGAACCCATCTATCCAGGCCTCCACCCCCTGTCTGGTGGAGAGAAGGGATGGGCGGCGATCCAATCGACATGATCTCCCGCCAGATCGCCGCCCATTAGGCGTGAGCCTCTGTCTCCCCGAAAGGGGTATCGCTCATCGGAGCCTCAAACCGTCACGGAACATCATCAGACAGCTTGGCGGCACGAGCCTCATCGACTGCCCCAGGTGGCAGGCATCATCATCGTCACCGCCTGGAAGCAGTTCGTCTTGGCTGCTGCGCTGAGTCTCCTTGGACCCCCTTCCCCTGTGTCGGCACTTCCATCATCATTGGTAACGAACGGCCCCCCCCCTGCTTGGACAAGCCCCGTACAAGAAGAGGCTTGAGCCTTTGGCTGGGCGGGTTTTCCGAATGGACAATGTGCTAGAGCCCAGTTGCTAATATAATTCAAAATTTAGACTTACTCGAACTTTAAGTCTCATCGTCTGTCTCCGTCTCCCTTCCTTTCTTTCTGTTCCTTTTCCTTCCTCTTCGACAAAAATACACCTCCTAGTGAGGACCAGCCGCGATTTCCATCGGCCTCTTCCATTAACTTACACAATTTTAATCTATTTCCCAGGGATAGTCACTGTTGAGCAGTGTTCACTTCAGTCATTTCTCGTAGAATCTAAAGCTACTTTTTCTTCTTTCCATCCATCATGAGAGTCAACTCAGCTTGGGCCTTGATGGCTGCTGCTGTCACGGTCAGCGCGATGCCCCAGCCCGTCTCCAAGAGAGACCCTTTCCCGGCCGATGGTACCGTCGTTGGGGGTGTTCCGCATCGCCCGTTCAGGAGTAAGTTACCTTTGCCCTCATTCCCTGGAAATTCGAAATGTCCACTCTTGGACCGCCGTGTAAGCAGTAGCTGACGATCGACGAACGGCAGTCAGGAGACAAGCAGCAGCACCACCGGCGACGCCTCAAGGCAACCAGCTCATCCCCGTCGTGGTCGGCGGCCCGCAGGACACCTTCGTGCCGAACCTGATCCAGGCCCAGGTCGGCGACGTCGTGCAGTTCCAGTTCAGCAACGGTAACCACACCGTGACGCAGAGCGCCGAGGGCTCCGCGTGCCAGCCGCTCCAGGCGCAGAACCCGGCAGCCATCCACAGCGGCCACATCCCGTTCCAGGACGGGCAGGCGATGGTCGGCACTTTCAACATGCCCATCACGAGCGCCGACCCCATGTTCCTGTACTGCGCCACCGGACCGCACTGCCAAGAGGGCCAGGTCCTGGTCATCAACCCGTGAGTAGAGGCCCGCTCGACTGGACGGTCAGCGGACAGTAGTGCTAACAAGGACGGCAGCACCAACGCGAACCAAGTCGTCCAGTACTCCAAGCTGGCGGCGGCGGCAAAAGCCAACGTCGACGGGACTACCGTCTCTGGTGGTGCTGTAGGGCAGATCCCGCTGGCGAACGCGGCTTTCGTACCGGCACCGGCGGAGCAAGGTGGTGGTGGTGGTGGTGGTGGTGGCGGCGGCGCACCCCCGGGAGGTGGTGCACCTCCTGCTGCTGCCCCGGCTGCTCCGGCGGCTCCGGCCCCCGCAGCTCCTCCAGCCAATCCCGCCCAAGATCCGGCCGCAGCGCCGCCGGCCGAAGCCCCGGCCGCCCCACCAGCCGCTTAATGGCCTCTGATTGTTTTCCGCCGAGCTCAGGAAGCTCAGGGAGTTCAGTCACAGCCTAGAATTTGCTCCGGTTCGGCGCTGTCCCGCTCCGGGGGAAGCTACGTGGTTGGCAGCGTTGGCGAATGGAAGAGGTAATCTACTTGTATGTAATATCAATCTTATATATATATATATATCCTACCGCTATTTGAAGCAGACTTATTGAAGTTTGGGGTTATGAGAGGATTGTAAACCAACGGCAAGTCCGTTGCTAGACTTTTGACAACCAGGAAACACTGCCAGACACAATGACCCTCGATGGTTTACACGGCTTTTCTTTTTTTAAACTGATTCAGTAATATTATTCACAAAAGTGACATTGAATGACAATGCAGCCGATAGAAACGCCATTCAACTAGCCGCTCAGATTCCGCTCAAACATGTCATGACTCTCGAACCTATGGCTCAATGACAACCTTCAGACCACTGACTCCCTTGAAGAGCACCTCAATCGCCTCGTTCAGCCCGCCCAGCCCGCCATCGATCTTCTGTGATGGAAGCCCAAGGATCTTGTTGTTGGAAACAGCCTGGGTGAAGTAAGTCCCGTACGCCCACCTCAGCAGTTCGGCATTCTTCTCGTCCTGGATCAGCGACACCGACCAAGATCCGAACTCGGGGACCACGCCCTCGGGGAAGCTCGAAGGGTCGGAGGGGGGCAGCAGCGCGTAGATCTTCCCGCCGCCCTGCGCCGCGACGACCTTGGCCGTGATGTCGAAGGTGGGCTTCAGGGAGATGGAGTCGACGACGTAGTCGTAGGGACCCTGCGCGACCAGGTCCTTCACGACCGCCTCCTGCGGCTGGGTATGGTCGACGACGTGGACCGCGCCCAGCTTGGCGACGAAGTCCTTATGCTTCGGGGACGTAGTGGTGACAATGTCGTACCCGGCCTGGGTGAGGTACTGCGTCGCGAAGCTGCCGAAGCTCGACGTGCCGCCGTAGACCAGGATCTTCTTGCCCTTGGACGGCAGCTTGTTGACGGGGTCGGGCCTGTCGAGGCCGAGGTGCACGTTGAAGAGGCCGACGATGGTGCTGAAGTTGCCGAGCAGGCCGACGGGGACATGCAGATCGGCGCTGTCCGGCAGCTTGCTCGCCGTCACGTCCCGGGCGATGACGTACTTCTGGAAGGCGCCGAGCTTGTTGCCGAACTCGCCGCCGGTGCGCGCGGCCGCGACCTTGTCGCCGACCTTGAAGCCGGTGACCTCGCTGCCGACGGCCGACACGGTGCCGCCGTAGGAGGAGCCGAGGACGACCGGGTACTGGAGGGGGAAGACGGCCAGCTTGGCCAGTTTCGCGTCGATGGGGACGAGGGCGATGAGTTCGTTTTTGATGAGAAGCTCGTGAGGGCCGGGCTGGGAGGTTTCGACCTCTTGAACCTCCAGCGGCGCTCTAGCCGCGGGTTGGATGGCGGCTGAGTGAGGCATGGTGATGGCTTCGTGAGAAGGGGGTTGCTTTTGTTCCTTGTCTTGGTGTTTCTCAAAGTGTATGCGGGGTTATTGTATGAGTTTCGACTATGAGTCCGATGTAGATGTTGCAGTGGAAAGAGTGCCGAGCGAGCTGGTGATGAATTGAAATGCAAAGAGTGAGAGATCATGGCAATGGGGCATCGAGCCTCTACTTATTCCCCTTCATGATGCGACGAAACGGCCGAGCGCGCAAGTCTAATCCAACAGGTTTGTTTCTAAGCGACCAACAGCTTACACACACGCGCGCGCGTGCGCAAAGAAAGCAAGCAAACGCAATTCAAGACGCCATTGGCAACATGGTTCACGACGTGTGTTGTGATTGATAAGCGGAATGTCGACAACCGACTCGGACGGACCCCCGCCCCGGAAGATCCGGATGCCGCGAAGGTTTAGCCTATGCGATGGCACCAATCGCGAGAACCCTCGGACATCGGAGTGATGGAATGTGAGCAATTAACCCGAATGGCTGTACTAGAACCGCCTTGTGTTAATGTCCGGTGTTACAACCCGGACGAAACTCGCGGCATAGGGTTAATGTGTGTGTTACATCTATGTTGGTTTTAATGTAAATGTGCAAATTAGATAATCTTGTTACTCTTAGCAGATCGACGGCCGTCTTGCCTACCAAGAAGCCTAAAACGTGTATTTTGTAACTAACACTCTTTCTAAAATTGAGATTCCATTACGTATCTTGTTCCAATTTCATGAAGCACTTACAGAAGCTTGCTTTACTGTGCTTGCTTCTCGGTGAGTTTGATAGCTGCTTGCCTCACTAAGACCTGGAGATGTTCCAACCACTCAGGCTTCTTCTCTGACAGGCAGAAGATCTCCCTCAACTGTCTATGTCCACCTAGTTCTCCTCCCAGCAGAAAACAACGGATCCTTCCAACCAAAAAAGAACAAAGCAACTTCTTCAGTTGTAATACCTTCCACTCTTTACTACGCCAACGGCTCCGTCGTCCAGAGTCGCCAGGCCAATCCGCCCAACCTCGGCCGCCGGCTCGATGTCGCCGAGGCGCAGCCTGGCGTCCTTGAAGTGCCTGACCCATTCGTCAGACGACCATCCAGAGGAGCCCTCCAGCCCGCCGACCCGGTTGTGCAGGAGCGCGATCGACGTCGACCCGAGCACGTCGGGCGTGAGCGTCATCATGCGCAAGACGGCACCCGCGATCGCGCAGAGGAAGGCGACCAGGGACGAGATTATGAGCACGCCGAGCCAGGCCCGGTCGCAATAGATGACGTCGTGCCGAGAGGTCACGTTGCCGGTGATGTTAAGCATGTAGTCATAATCATCCCTTCTGGTAAAGGGGTCAAACAAGCGAGTGCCCCGATCAGGGTCCGAACTATTGAACGACCCCGTGAACGTTGGCGCGTCGATTCCGACGTAGAGAATCGAGTTAAGCATCTGCGCCAGGGAGAGTTCGAACGTGGCCCGGTCAGTCGTGTTGTAGACCGGACCAAGATCATCGCCCCCCACCGCGCGGAAGGGGTTCGTCAGGTAGACGAGCGCCGGTTGGCGGGTCTGGCTGGAAGATGCGAGGAGCGGGAACAGATTGGTGAGGAAGTCCAGCACGGCTGACTCGGTACTATCCGTCTTATCGAGGACTGTCCAATTGCCATGGAACGGGGGCTTGGGAGACCGCCGGACGGCGTGCGGGTGGCAAATGCTCCCGGACGAGTCGCCGGATATGCTGGCGATGCAAGTCACCTGCGTCTCGGTGTGCGTCGTGGTCAGGTCGCACTCGGCCCAGCTGATGATGGACAGGTCCATATCATTCCCCCACTCATCCGCATCCATCGGATAGCTGGATTCCCATATCAGCTTTCGGGCGTCTGGAGCTCGCGTAACCCCAAGATTCGGGTCGTCCCAGTCGCGAAGAGAGATGGCAGCCTGATACTGGGGTTTGGCACCTTCGCCAACCGCCCAAACGTTGTCGGTCTGGTTGCCCTGGAGTTCGGGGCTTAAGGCTGGCGGGTTGCTGGTCCAGTTGCTCAGAAGAGACTGATTCGAAACGAGGCTTATCGTCGGGCACGAGAGGGTCAAATAGGAGCCGGGAAGAACAAAGGATGTGTTGCCGTGCGTGGCCAGGTTGGCCACCGGCGTGCCGATGAGAGACGCGTACTCTATAGGGTCGTCCCCCGAAAGGTCGATCCAGCCGGACTCGCCGTCGGACTTGCTGCTCCTCTCAAGGTTTTGGATTGCGGGAAGACGGACGTTTCCCCAAATGTCCTGGTTGCGGCTCTTCAGGAACTTGGCCGCCATCAGTGAAGTGACCACGGCAGAGGGAACAGTCGTTTGAACAACTCTACCGCGAGCCGTGTATGCGCTTTGGGTGTAAATTTCTTGGAATCCACCAAACGTGTCGACGGTGCTCAGCATCCTCAAGTCGATTTCGCTCTTGGATATAACGGATATCACTCGGAGAGACGCCTGACTCCCCAAGGGAGACAGACACCAGAGGGCGACGATGGATAGGCCGAGCAAGTTGTAGGTTCGAAGGTTGATCTGCGTCGTGAAGGCCCGCGATATCGTTTGACTCCCAAGGCACTGTTCGAGCGAGCCGAGAGTCGCCCCTTGACTGGCCTGAATGCGCCACGACGCGACGTTCTTCATCGTCGCCCCGGCAATGGCAGCAAAGAGGACAGGGAAGATGGTGGGCGCCTACGTGGAGGATGCTTTTGTCAGCCTGAGAGGCAACAAGAAAGGAGAGAGTCTTTGGACCCTATGGGAAGCGTACGTATTGAGACATCCTGACCAGCATCACGCCGGTAGACCCGGGCTCGGCGGGGCTTCCATTCACGCTGTACGCCCAGAGCCCGAATACGCCAAAGAGCAACGCCAAAGCCGCGAGAACCAGGTCGACAATCACCCGTCTGCATCGTTTCACCCACGGCTTATCGAGAGTCTGCGGCCGAGGCTGGGAACGGCGTCGAGGCTTTTCCTCGGGATAGTCGGGCGCCGAGCCGATCCTGGACTCTGCGCCCATCTGTTGGTCGTCGACGACGGGCAGGGCTCCGTACGCGGTCTGCCGAGAACTCTGCATTTTTGCGATGGAAGGCTTCGATGCAGTGCCGGCAGCCACTCCATCTCCGTTCTCACTGGGAATCGTTTGCGTTATGAAGACTTTGGGAAAGCCATCAAACCGACTTGGCCAGCGTTATATTTAGATCAGGCTGCGCTCACTGTTCACCGTGGGCATCGATATGAGTGCATAAGTGTGGCAAAGCAGCTTGCAGCTTTCTCGGCTGTCAGCCTATCAAGGACGCCGCATTCCGTAGTCAGGCGACAGGATGGAACGCCTCTTACTCTACGAGTGTATTTCGTGGAACTCCATGTCTGGATTGTGTCTGTCGGGTGTTGCATCCAATGTGCGCCAAATACACGTACGAATAGCTGACCATGCATACGTGGCCCATTCTGGACACCCTATTTCTCAACATGCAGCATCAGGCTGGGCAATCATCTTGATTCTCCTCTTTCATGATAAGTAACATGTCTTGAGGGCAAATATCATGCGAAAATACCAACTTGTCGGTATGAGCTCCGCGCTGCGTGTTGCCGTTGATAATCATTGATGAGCGCATAAATACACCCAGGGGGCGGCCTTTCAAGACGAGAATTCGGCCTCAATCGAAGTGTATTACATGTATAGAGATTTGGCAAAGAGAAGAAGCAACAGATTATTGCTTCTTTTGCCATCCTATGACAAGCTTGACAAACATTACTCCAAAACGGGCATATAAACACTCATCTCGAATCCATTCGTAAACGGAAGAGTCATGTTCTGGAAGCCGTTCTGCGGGTCTCTCAGGAACGCCAGCAGATCTTTGTATCCTTCAGCACCAGATATGGTGTTGTCCGTCAGGACGACTGCGCCCTTCCGCAGACGGGGGAGAACGACTTTGAGCGTCGGCAGAGCGAGGGCTGACCAGACTACACGACGAATGAGTACTTGGATATGGTTTTGATTGCTTCCATGGAACAGAGTGGGAAAAGACTCACTGTCAAGCAGCAACAGATCAATCTGCGGCAACCCTTCCTTGAGAGTCTCGAGCAGATCCCCGACCCTGAGATCGATCTGTTCCTCGACCTCCGCGCCGCATCGCGCCCAGTACCCGCGCGCGACCTCGGCCTTCCGCGCCTCCTTCTCCGTCGCGACGACCGTCCCGGCCTTGCCCGTGGCGGCCTTGGCCCTGCCGACGGCGAGGGCAAGGTAGATGGTGCTGACGCCGAAGCTCGTGCCGGCCTCGACGACGTTGGTGGCGCCCGTGGCGCCGATGAGCTGGTACGCGAAGCGGCACTTGTCCTCGTCCAGCGCGACGAACTTGTCCAGCATGAGCCTGTCGAACTCGTCCGCCGGGTCCGCGCGCGGGTGTCGGTCCTCGAGGTCGTTCATGACATCGGACGAGAAGACCTTGCCCGTCTTGGACATGGCGGCCTCCTGTTCGAGGGACTTGGCGTGTAGCTCGGAGAGGAGCTGCAGGATGTGCTGCGGGGCATGGATGGGCGAAGATAAGGACATGATTGAGGTTTGGAATAGGAATCACAGACTCAAGCTGTAGAGAACGTGAATTAAATAGTTATCGGTTCAGACGAGCGGATGAGACATGCACGGTCTTGATGAACTGGGAGTTGGGTGTTAATGATTATTGCGAGTCTTCATGAAGAGGTCTACATCTCGATAGTCACGGCTCCGGGTATCTTGGCGATTGTTATAATTATCAGTCATCCTGCGTCTCCCCCGCATGATTGTTAAACAGATCCGGTGAGTCATCTCGCCTCGCTCCAGGAAACCACTAAGGGATCAGAATACGGTTCTCGGCGCAGAGCCGCCATTGCTCCAATCCTAGGAAACATGCAATCTTTAGAGTGTGAAGTTGCAGGTTTCGAGGATACAGAGTCTTGAATCTCATCTGTCAGTCACTCGGACGCAATGCTTAGGAAAAAACAAGCCAACGTCCAACATCAAGCAATGAAGGAAGGCTCTGGATGCTGATTTCGGGGCTCTCTTATGGCTGTTAAGACCGGTGGTTTCTCTCTTCTCTATTACATCCGAGGGTCAAATAACAGGCTTGGAATCGCCTCGGCCAAAATGATGAGATTTGAACACCGCAAAGCACCCTCCGACCAAGCCTCGCAACTAGATATCGTTGTCGCGCAAAAAGTCCTCCAACGAAGTTGGCTGAACATCGAGCTTGTCGTTGTCAATCTTCTCCATATCCCACGTCCCCTTGTTCATGTAGTACTGATAAAAGTACGCCATGTACTGATAAAAGTCTCTGGGAGAGCTGCGCTCGCGGGCCTCGAACGCGAGCTTCTCCAGATCCTCGTCGGTTCCCCGGCTGTGAAGCGCGACCTTCTTGTTCTTGACCCTCTCGTACGCCGCCGCGAGTTCCTTGACCGAGTGGATGCCGGAGATCGTGTTCCAGCACCCGCCCTCCTCGGCGTCGTCCCGCGTGATGATCGCGGCCGTGAACTCGGCCGCGTCCCCTTCGGTGGTCCACGGCATCGGCTTGCTCCCGTCGCCCCAGAAACTCATGGCCTTCTGCTTCCCGTCCCAGTAGCCGTTCATCTCGACCGCGCCGTAAGGGTGGCCCGGGAACACCCAGAAGACCTCGGCCAGGACGCCGGTGAAGACGTAGTGCGGCTTGATCGGGGAGCTGAGCTCGGCGAGGCGGCGGAGGGCGATGAGCGGGTCGTAGCTCTCGTGCATGCCCAGCGGGTCCCGGCTCCAATCGGCGTTCCAGGTCGACAGGACGAAGCGGCGGACGTTGGCGCGCTCGGCGGCCCGGAGGAGGAGGAGCTGGCCGTCGAACTGGAGCTCGGCGGGGAAGACGCCGTACGCCGAGATGACGGCGTCGACGCCCTCGCAGGCGCGGTCGAGGGCCTCGATGTCGTAGTGGTTCTTGCTGACGATGAAGTCCTGGAGTTTGGCGAGGCGCTCATCCGTGAGCTTGGAGGGGTTGCGCCCGAGGCCGCGGACGTGGTGGCCTCTGGCGTGGAGGCTGTCGATCAGCTTCTGGCCGATGTTGCCGGTGGCGCCGGCGACGAGGACCAGCATGATTAGAGGTGGATGAAAAGGCTGTGAAAACGTGGCGAGATGTGGTAAGATTCCTGTGGAAACAGTTTGCTGGCTTTCTGAGAGGTGATGATGCTGGATGGTCTGATCCGCAAAAGACTTGTTGGCTTCTTCAACAACCTAGAAATTACACGGCGGGGTTGGGCCAAGAGCCTTCCAACAGAACCAATCGACGGACAACACGAAGTCTCTGTTGGAGGGTGAAATATGGCCCCCTCCCCTGTATCGACGTTCTCTGATGGCGCTCTCCGTTCGGGGTGTTGGACGGATAATATCTGAAGCCAAGCGATATCTAGCCCATACGGGAAGCTGATATGCTGGTGGTGCTCCATAGAAACGTCATCCTGCGCCATAAATGTGACAAAGGTATGAGAGCCAGCTGTTGAAGCCGTCTATTTCACGTCTGCTAGGGTTACCAATTCTTCAACTTTGTCAGATGAGACCGGTCATTGCTGACGGTACTGATGATGGCCCTGAGGGAGACATAATACATGCACTGGATGAGTTTCGGGTTAATCTATGCTATAATTCTCCTTGCTACAAAACGCTTTGCAATTGTCAGACTCTTGTTCACACAGTAGCAGTCGGCAAGCTAACATAGTTTATATTATACTATGTGAGGCTGACTGAAATCTAGCCAGTTTCATCGACGTTGTGAGCCCTTTCTTGATGGCTTAAATCCCGGCTTTAGCGCATTTTTTTGCGCAAGGTCTCCCCAACAATGAATGACAAGACCGAGATGAAGGCTTGTCACAGATTGGTGGTATGCGTCCTGCAGCCGCCCCATGTTCGGCCGACGCAAAGAAGCAAACGCTGCCCGCGCCCCTGGGAGCCGCCGCCGGCAAGTTCCCGAGCGTCCTTAATCACCGAGGGAGTCTGATTGTGAAGCAGCCAGCCGGGCCAAGACATGCCTCCCTCTCTCTACGCCACAAGGTTGCTTTTTGCTTGCGGAGAGTAAAGGAATGGCATGGCGGCCCCTCCAATCGGAGATGGCCCGAAGCCTGTCGCGACTTGCACGCAGCACCCTCCTAGCAAAGCTTTTGTTTCTCTCCTCGCAGTCTCAGTTCTCAAGGGGGTCAGAAGCGGCCATTAATATTGGGTGCTGTCGTCTCTGAATGCTTCAAAGGATGAAACACAAACCCCTTCTACCAGGCAGCGCGGCCGGACGAGGTTTGGAATTAAAGTCTACCGACAGTATCTCTGTCTCTAGTGTACGTACAAGGAATACCGCCACTCCAAGTGCCCAAACCCCTCATCACTCATGTATCTCATACAGACAGTTCGCCTAGTCCTCCTCCTCCTCAGCATCGTGAGGAACCAGGCTGAGGTGGTTCAAGTTGGCCCGGGCCTGCTTCTTCACCCAGGCCGCACTGCGCCTCTTGAACATCATCTTGGGCAGGATCTCGTTCAGACAGACGTCGACCTTCATGCACGTGCCGCCCGCGCAGCAGCTCTGCTTGATGCAGACCTCGCCGTTGCCGCAGTCGTTCGTCGAGTCGCAGCCGGACTCGCACTCGTTGGGCATGGCGCAGACGTCGCGGCCCTCGACGGTGCGGAAGCACACGCAGCCGGACTCGGTCGAGCACATGGGGATGGTGGCGTCGCCGCAGTTCCACACCGTGCTGCAGGATAGCGCCGGCCGCGTGACGTTGACGAAGGGCGCGACGATGGTGGTCGAGACGACCGTCACGGTCGAGGTGAAGGTTGCCGCCGGGGCCGTCGTCGTGACGGCCGTGGCGCCGAAGCAAGAGCAGGCCGAGCTGTAGCGGGCGGCGTCCGAGCAGGCCGAGGCGTATTCGGGGACCTTCTGGGTGGAGAGGACGGCGGCAGTCTCCTCGGCCGCGGCCTGGCGCTGGTAAAGGGTCCTGGTGACGTTGGCCGTGAGGGTCTCGATGCTAGATTCGGTGACGAAGACGGTACTGGTGCCGGTGTGTTAGTCGAGATGGCCAAGGGTTTGGGTTCAGGAGTAAAACTGAGAGTGAGAGTGAGAGTGAAAGTGAGGCAACCTACGTGGCACTCGGGGTCTCTGTGACGGCGAGGAACGAGCTGCACTCAGCCAAGCGGAGCTCCATCGTCGCGGTGCCGTAGCGAGTGGCCCTGACGGCACGGAGGCAGTTGTCGGCGTTGCATCCCGTCGCGCGAGCTCTCAGGGCGGGCAGTTCGGGAGCTGCCGGGGCTTCGGGAGCCGCTGCGATGTTGTCGGTGTCGATGACGACGGCCGATGCCACAGTGGCGAAGAGCGCGGCGAGGGAGTACTTCATCTTGATAAGAATCAACGAGTGTGTTTATGCTCTTGCAGCGAATGTGGGTGTCCGTGGTAGGCAACGATTGACGGCCTCTGCAACTATAACTAAAGAGTGTAGGATGAAGGAGTTCTGGTCTGCGTGTCTTGGGGTTCTTCTATTCTTCTCGGACAGACGGGACACCAAGACAGCCTTATATCTCTCCCTGGGCACACTGGTTGCAATACCGCGAGGACGGCGGAAGACATGATGCAAGGGCGGAGGCGGACTTGGTAGCGCCTCGGCAACCATCGAGAAAAGCAAACAGCTCTCAAACCCCGACGTCTTAGTGTATAGTGCCATGCATCTTGCCGTCACTGGACCGTCACTTGGCACCCATAAGCCTGTGAGGACCTGAACAGTTAAAGTGCTAGAGCAAACAAGACGTCCGGAGAACATCTGAGCCCTCGCCTTTGTTGAAAAGAGCGGTGTTTGCGTTTGAGGCCGGGGACGGCAAGCCGCATCAAGCAGTGAGGTTGGCCTGACTTCCAGCCGGGGTGGCAGTCGGAGGTCTGTTTGCTAGTCTGGTCCGAGGACAATAGGCTTGTCGGTGAGCCTCAGAGAAGATACGAGTTAACCATCCTCGTTCCTGGCCGTGGTTGTTGACTGTCCGCCAAGGACCTGCAGTAGCGTGGCGCATCGGTGTCAACGGCGCCGTCTCAAGCCCGCCGAAGCCTCCCGCTAGCAGCAGGCGGTCCCGCGGCTTGGGGCAACTCGGGGCTTGTTGGGTTTGCCTGATCGTGCGTCTGGAAACGAGGATTCAGATGTCTGTGGGCGATTTTGATTTAAGCTTGGTCTCGCTGTGGCCGTTCCCGCGCAACCACTCTCTGTTTGTTCTTCGATGCCTGGGAGTTGGATACCAGAGCTCAGACGCAAACGTGGGATACGTCGTCTGAGCTCACTAGGTAAGTAAGCTTGTTGCCAACACCTCCACCTAGTTGACTGACGTCAGTTCGAAGGCTTCATTTGGCGAATCCAGAATGCTGTCTCGGACTGAAGGCTCTTGGCCATCCTGCCAGCGGCGGAATGCAATTCCATGTATACTGTTCCACGTGTCGTCTTGATCATGTAATAAGTCAGGCCGTTGAGCCCCGTTGTTGCACAAAAACCCCAGGCTCAAATGCCGAAGACATCTCATTCCTCGCTGTACTGATCTACATTTGCAATCACCGGTAATCAAAATAAAGACAAACATCCGACGTGAGGCAGAGAAGCGAGCGTGACAATGACCGATATGCATCTCCCCAAGAACACATGGCTGGCAAACAAGAGTCCTCAGATGCACGACGGAACGCCCGTCCATGACGCGGGAACAGACACATGCCTCGAGCACGACTCTCCAGCAACGCGGCAGCACGGCCATCCAAGACGAATAGCAGCTAGGCATCTTTAGGTATGGTCCAGCTTAGCGCGAATGTGACTGTCCGTCCTGCCTCAAAACAAAGCCTTGAGGCCTACAGGAATGACCGCATGCAGTGACAGAGAGCCGTTGTGGCTTGACTTAGCTTCATCAGCTAGCACGACGAGGATGGGAATCACAAAAAGGCCTCTCGGCAACTGGACGCCAAGCAAAAACTAAGCGTAAAAAAAGCGTTTGGATGCCCGAGTGGTGACGCGCTTCTCCATGTTGGCGGCGGGGCTTGAATGATGGAACTGGTCTTGAATGGCGTCCCTAGAGGCCAAGACAGACTATGTCAACTTACCGAGTGGTGAGCAATAAGCATGACAGAGTAGAAAGCACAAAGGCGCTGCTGAGCCTTTTTCGAGCAGAGCATATGGGGGCACTTTTCCTTTGCAAGTGTTCCGAATCTGCTGACGGACGTGCTTGATATCCGACCATCGATCCCCCATTTAAGCGTGTTCATTCTGGAGCCCGCATCGCTTCATTGGAAATTTATTACTGACTCGATATGGCTTATGTATTGTCCGACCTCCGAGTTAGCTCATCTGGCCGACTCTGGATGGGTTTGAAGTCGAACGGGAAGCGGTAGATCAAGGTACCCAAAATAAAATCAACGTTCAAAATATAACTCGCCAACACCGCACCGCTATTCATCAAGTTTGGATGGCTTCCCTTCCTCACTCTTGATCTTCTCCTGCCGGAACGCCTTTCTCAACTCGCACTTGCCGACGCTCTTGCCGCCGGCCTTGCATTCGGCGCACACCTTGCCGTGCTTGACGAGCAAGATGTGAAGGCCGTACTTGTCTTCGTCAGGGATCCTGACGTCCAAGTGGGCGTGCGTCTCATCCCTCGAAGCGCTCCTGGGACGCCAGCCCATGAGGCCGGTGATTCTCCACACATGGGTGTCGACGGCGAAAGACTCCCTCTGCAGACAGAAGAGAAGGACGCAACTGGCAGTCTTGGGCCCGACGCCCTGAAAACTGATAAGCTCCTGCATGGCGTCCTCGTTGGAAGCGTTGAAGAGGTGGTCAAGCGAGTAGGAGCCGTACTTCTCCCTGACCTGGTTCAGGATGCCGATGATGACCTTGCTCTTGACCTGGCTCAGGCCGCCGCACTTGATGGCCTCCTGCAACTTGGACACGCCGCCGTCGACGATGCGCTCCCACTCGTCGCTGCCGCCATAGACGGCGTCCATGCTGCGCTTGGCGCGGGTGGAGTTGGTGTCACTCGTGTTCTGGCTCAGGATGGTCCGGACGAGGGCGTCCAGAACCGAAGGCGAGTCACCGCAGCCGGCGCGGGTGGTGGAGGCCTTGACCTCGGCGGGACGCTCCCGTCTGCCGTGGAGGCCGGCCAGGATGCGGTGGGCCAGGCGGCACTCATCTGGTGTCGGGTGAGGGAAGTCGGGGAACGGAGACTTGTCGGCGTACTGCGAGTAGGCCTTGAGTTTCTTAGACTTTAGGTCGGCGGGCGACTTGGCGACTTTGGACTTGGAGTCCGGGCTCTCGGACTTGATGTTCTCCTTCTTGAGCGGCGTCAACGGGGGCACGTTGTCGAAGCCCGGCGATGGCGCATCGCCGCCGTCTTCCTCTGTCTTGATCTTCTTGGAAGGCGTTGGTCTTGACGTCTTGGCTGCGGCCCGCTTCCTCTTTTCCGGCCGTGAAGCATCTTCCGTTTCTGATACGTCGTGCTTCGCCGTCTTGGTGATGCCTCTTGCTGGTTTGGCGGCCGAGTTGAGGCTGTTTGGTGGTTCTGTTGTGCTAGCAGCGGCGGCCAGCCGGGCACTTGAACGTGTGGCTCTCGTCATGAGTACCTAGTGGCTCACTCACTCAATCAAAAGTGAAGAGTCTTATTTCGGAGGACAGATGGTGTAGGTGAAGCAAGACCGGCGGCTGTCCACAGTGGCGTGTAACCCGGGGTTCAGGGGCTGGACCACACAGCGATGACGATGCACAGAAAAAGGTACTTCGTTGGCCTCAGTGGTGATGTCAACGAGTCGGAACCAATCCTCCAGGACGCTAGTCAATTCGGGTTAGAGGGAGCAGCTGGCCTGTGCATTCCTCACTTGAGGCGCACAGGCCATGCTAGGTCACGGGACTTTGGGAGGGAGAAGAAGATGGAGGAAGGAAACAACCTCCATTTGCCCAGCTGGGTTGGAAAAGGGCGGCAGGAAAAGGAAGAGGAGATGAAGGAAGGAGCTCTCCATTCAATGGGGATGTTCAACATGCGGAGGAAGGTACGGAGGGAATAACGAGATGATCCGGCCGCACACACGCGCCACATTTCGATGTCCGTCTACAGCCTCAGTTCCCAACTTCTCCTCTCATCTGCCTCCCATCCGCCTCGAACACCACCACCATCCGGCCTCCATCGCCGGCACCCATATGGGTATTAAAAACGCAAAGACAACGGATTCTTCGACAAAGAACAAACTGGTACGGGCGATAAACAACAGCAGCGTCTTGTCTCGCCAAAATCGTCGCCACTTCTCCTTTGCTACGCCCCTCCAATCTATTCGCAAATGAAAAACTTTGCTTTTTCCTCTTCACTTGGCCGCCCACGAAACGGCCCCATGCGCCTTGGCATTGTTTGCTTCTTTCTCTTCGCTTCGGTCATTGTTTTTCACAAACTTGTTGTGCAACTCAGCTCCAATTCGCAGCAGCCCCTCCCTCCGCAGGCCGCTCGAGCGTCTCGGAAGGCGACTGATCATCCACCCTCGACACATTCCCTCCCAGACACAAAGACGCAATGCCGGCCCCGAGACCCATCCATACCGCTCTTCCCGTCTCGTTCTCTTTTACCTTTGCCGCTGACAGTGGGCCTGGGGTCCCTCTCCGTCTTCCGCGCCGTGATAGTGCCCCCCCCTCATTCTGCATCTCTCACCCCTGGCCACGTGCATTTCGTCCGTTGGAGTGGATGCTACCCACACACCGTACGGACGTATCTCGACCAGAAGGTGTGCAGCAGGGATTGCAAACCCTCCAATCCGTCCTAATCGGGATATTTTTACATCCATCCTCAACCCACCTGTGCTCTAGAGCAAGCATACCCCACGCTGGCTGTCGACGACCCTGAGTTCGTGCTCTCTCTGTTTGTCCGCGTCGCCGAACGAGAAGAGAAGATTCTCCAAGACGATCCTCTTCGTCACCGTTGCATGGACGGGCGGCGGATGGTGGCTTGGTTCACTTGCATGCACTTGCATACCGCATTATCACCTTGAGTGACTATTCCACCAAAACGCGATCAAACTGGATGCCCGATTAGCAAATCATAACAGTCGTCTTTGCGTCTTGACACGTCGCCAGGAACCTTGGGCGGTAGACAAAAACGCCTATCAGCCACTGGGCGAGTCTAGGTGAGCCCGTCGCCTTGGCACAAAGCTTCTGTCTGGACTCACGAAGCCGCTGACAGCGTCAAACGGGAACCCATCGCCGCGTTGGAATAGGGCAAGCCGCCTTCGAAATCGATGAGCTGCACTTCAGCGCAAATGCTCTCCAAGCTTCGGAAAACTTGTCGCTTCGCTTCTGTCTCTTGTCTCCTATCTTCATTGCTGACGTGCTCTGCATGTCGCAGGTGAACGACAGGCCTTCCAAGTCCTTTTTGACCCCTCTCCTGCGCAACACAGCGGCGGCAACAAGCATGCCGTCCTCGCCCGCCTCCAACTATTGGACAAAAGCCTTGTTGATAGGGTGCCACTGAATCTCACAGTTGCAAATACCTGCCCTTGGCGGTAGCGCAATGCAACCCCCCCGAATGTCTTGGTGATGCGGATCCCATCTTGGAGAGTCGCCAAGCTCTGGAAACGGCTTAGGTTCCAAGCCCAGCTGTTGTTAGTCTCGATTCGTCGGCGCAATCCGCATGCCACGCTCCCGGCTCAAAATGCTGCCGCTCCCTCACTTCCTGGATGGGGAGTTCTTCGTCTTCAAAGCCATCCATTGTCGACCGGCTTCGACAGCAAAGACACGCCATCGCGGACCTGAAGAGCCGCCCGCGCAGACGTCGATACCTCTTCCGAAAGATCTAGCCCCCGCCGAAGAAAAGGAAATGCCATGAGCGACCTCGCCAACATGGAAGACAAGTCTGTGAATGTGAAGGTCGGCCATCTGGAGCCTGTGACCAGCATAGCCAGCACCAACAATTCGGACCTGGAGACAAACCGTTATGGCCACCTCACCCTCTGGCAGTCCATCAAGAAGTGGCGCCGTGTCGTCCTCTATTGTATCGGAATGACCTCGGCCATCCTGATGTACGGCTACGACTATGTCATCGTCGGCACCACGTCAGCCATGCCCAGCTTTCAGTATGTTCCCCTGCCTCCTACGGCTTTTCGTCATTCTTGGCGCCCCGACGTTTTGGGCTAACCTATCCGTTCAAAGGCAAGACTTTGGTCAGCGCCTCAACAACAAATGGATCCTGCCATCACTCTGGCTCGGTCTCTGGAACTTTGTTAGCCCTGGCTGCTCCATGGTCGGCTCTCTGATCGGGGGCGTCTTCCAGGACAGATATGGTCGCCGGGCGTCGCTCGCTGTCGGGTCATTCCTGTCGGCCATCGGTGTCGCGGTATGCTTCGTGTCAAATCTGTCACCAGATATTCATACGCGACGCGGCGTCTTCCTTGCAGGCAAAGGTTTCCAGGGCGGCGCCATCGGCATGGTCATGACCACGTCGCAGACGTACATGTCGGAGATCCTGCCGCCCAACCTCCGTGGGCCACTGCTCGCCTTCTTCCCCATCTTCACCTTGCTCGGACAGCTCACAGGCGCCGCCGTCATCTTTGCATGCATGAACATGGAAAACGGATACACCATTTGCTTTGCGTCGCAGTGGCCCTTCTCTGCTCTCCCCTTGCTCATGGCTTTCCTCATCCCCGAGAGCCCGACGCACCTCCTCCGCCGGAACCAGGACGACAAGGCCCGCAAGGCCCAGGCCAAGTTGGACGTGCCAGGCGCAGACCCGGAAGATACGCTGGAGGCGATCCGGCGGAACATTGAGCACGAGAGGCGGCAGACGGATGCCAACTACGTCGACTCGTTCCGAGGTGTCAATCTCCGGCGGACGCTGATCATCATGTTCGCCAATTCGCTGCCCAACATGTTTGGTCTGACGTTGCTTGCCAAATCCAGCTACTTCGTGCAGATGGTCGGCATGAAGGCCAACTTGAGTGTCATCGTGCTAATTCTCGGTCTTGTCTGTGGACTCATCGCCAACATTGCCAGCATCTGGGTCCTCTCAAAGGTAGGGCGCAGGCGGCTTATCATGGCCACGCTGTCACTCCTGACATTGGTATGGACCGCCATGGGTATCGCGGGATGCTTCTCGGGCCCTGTGACCGTATGGTAAGTCGCTCGTAGTCCATGCTTCGTAGGGCTTTCCAACACACCCTAACACGAGCTCACAGGTACACGGCGATATCACTGATAGCGGTCGTTATCGTGGCTGGGCTGGGAGTCTGGCCCGCGTCGCATGTCGTGAGCGCCGAGACGTCTGCGCTCCATCTGCGTTCCAAAGGGCAGGGGATCGGCTGGTTCACTGCCGGTGCGAACAATGCCGTCTTCGGTTTTGTGCTGCCGTACCTGTTCAACCCCGACAAGGGCAACCTTAAAGCCAAGACGGGTTTCGTGTTTGCTGGACTTTGTGCCCTCGGGCTTGTCGTGTCCTACTTTTTCGTACCAGAGATGAAGGGACGAACGTCGGCCGAAATCGATCGCATGTTTGAGGCGAGACTACCGGCACGCCAGTTCCGACACTGGACCAACTCGTCAGCGGATTTGGAGAAGAAACGTTCGGCTGGATCAGAGCGTTCTGATGTGTAAATGTTTCTTTTTGCATATCCGACTTATTCTAAAGACATGGCAGCATGTACTCCTCTCGTAGTCTTTTGGTTCAACTTCACACAATCAACCTGCGCCTCGGACGCCCTCGCTGACACTCACCTTGAACCGCCATGAAACCTGTGTCTGCACGCACAGCCCAGGCGTTGGTTTTCCATCTGATGACAGCCAGTTTACCAAGGGGTGCGCAAAGGTCCTCGAACAGGTAGTCTGTGTCAATCGAATCTGGACCAACGCCTGATTCTCACTCTATTCCTTGGTGGAAGTGTGTCGTCGATCGTTTGTCTATCCCGGTTCACAAGGAGACCATCGATATTTCCAAAGGAAAATGCTTTCAATTTGAGTCAGGGAGCATTCCCTCTACTCGTAGTCTAGCGCAGCATGCTCGCGGCAGCGTTACGATACAAGTTAACCTCTGACAGCGCTCAACCTGTGCCGGTGTCCGCGCGACCGAACTTGGGACGAACATGGTACGCCTGTGCGGCTATCAGAACCCAACGGCGCAGGTTTGACGCGCGCTCAAACCCCCTTTTGCTGGCGGGCAAAAGTCGGCCATCTGCAAGATCCCCTCGCTCAAGCAATCACGGTGGCTATGTATCGTTTCCGAATATCTATGACGTGAGACGACATGATCGGCCATAACCGTCGTTCAGCAAAACACGTGTGCGAATCACCTAGAGTTGAGAGAAGCCTTGCCTCGCCTCGATTTGGGGAGAGACAGATCACTTGGGCTGCGTGCAGGACAGCCAGCCCGCTCCGTCGGCTTATACCCTCCCCAAGTCGACAAACGGCCGCTTACCCCCATGTCAATCAACCTCGGGAGTCAGACTTCGTTGGCGTAGAGTTCGCGGCAGGCTCTGCTTCCTGTCCATCCCTTTTTGATTGGGCTTACCACCTGACACCCAACAAGACCACGACAACAGCCTGCCGCATGCGTCAGTCACCCATGGGGCCCAAGCGAGGGCGGCGAGGGCCACATGTCATCAGGATTACATCGTACCGGGAAAGCTATGCGACTAGGATGTTCCAAGAATGTCTGTTCGAGCTCCCGGTCCGATCATCTGATGTTGAGGGCAACAGAAAGTGCAATCCGGTCAAGCCCGACTTGCCCGACTTACCGACAAGGACATACATTCCCATCCCCAAACGCAGAGGAACGGCCGCTACTTGCATACCTTGAACTGGGATGCGCCAATGAGGCTCGCACGGGTTCCGCCTGTCGGGTACGGGTACAACATGTCTTACCGGGTCTAACTCGATTCAGCGTCACAATCTCGCATCCGAGAACCAAGAGGGCGGTTTCCAGCCAAGCCACCTGTCAGACTGAATAAACAACGGCTGGGTTGGCCCGGCCATGTCAAGAGACGACTCGACGAGCCTCATGGCAACAGCATATTCTCGCGTCAGGCCGTCAGCGCTCTAAAGGATAGCCACAACTGTACTGTCGAACCCCCAGACTGGCGCGGACACAGTTCCAACTGTGCTATTCGACATGTTGTCAGCAGGATCCGAGCTAACCTTTGGAGGTGTTTCATTATTTATTCTCACGACAAGAGAGATGGAAGGAGGAGGAGAGAGAGACAGGGCACTGGTAAGAGTCCAAAGCCCT
The DNA here is from genome assembly GCF_034447905.1 of Colletotrichum destructivum. Lineage (NCBI taxonomy): Eukaryota > Fungi > Ascomycota > Sordariomycetes > Glomerellales > Glomerellaceae > Colletotrichum > Colletotrichum destructivum. The sequence goes on along the minus strand of NC_085898.1, from coordinate 692,675 downwards.
GACTCCAGCAGGGTGCAAAAGCAGCCTACTCCCAACACCCGGCGGCACCGGTCTACACACCCAGACCAGCTTCCTCGACCTCCAAACGAGTTTCAGCCCTGGGCTCCCCATGTGGCGGCGTCAGTGGGCGTCGTTTTGCACTGATCAACGCGGCGGATGGCCAATGAAACAAGCGAGAAACCAGCGTCGAGGACAACGCAGCACACGCCGAGCCGCACTGCAAGCAGGCTGGGAACCCGAAGACAGCGTTTGTATGTGTTTGTGTGTGTTTCTCGCTCCCACAGCTCGCCCCCTCCGAAGATTCGCCTTTCCCCTTTTGGCCCGAACTTTTGATACCTCGTGAGGCTCAAGAGATATGCAGCCTGCGGCGTATGCCTCCATGTAAACAGTAAGCCTGCCATGTACCTCGAACATGTTAGACTTCTCCTTGCATATGCCAGCGCACGGCAAACCGGGCCTTGGACGCGATCGCCACATCAGATCTGAATGCGAAAGGAAGCACCGACAGGGTATGTGCTCTCTGCTGTGGTGACTGTCTGCGAGGAGGAGGGGATACACGGATGATGGATACATACTAAAGAAGGACTGAGAACCTGCAGTCTGTCCGATTCTTCTTCCCTTCCCCCTTTTCCCTTCTCCCCTGGTTCTCATCTTGCCAGCACTTTCAAATCGTCGTTTTCTTTTTGCAAGTCCAGTCAGTCAACCCGTCTTGAAAGCAGCAAGCGTTCAGGATGGCTTACGGAGACCATGAGCGCGTCGTCTCGACGTCGACGTACTCGTCGACGGCCTACGACCCCGCGTCGTACACCGCCATCAAGGAGCCCAAGGATATCGACCAGCAAGGGGCTTCGGACCCCATGCTGGCGGATGAGTCCGACAGCATCCCCGAGTGGAAGGCCTCGAGGCACCAGATGGTCATCATTGCGACGCTGTCCATCATGTCCTTTGTCATCGCCCTGGACGCCAACGTGATTGTCACGTCTTTGCCTGTAAGTTTGAAGACTTTGTGGTCTTGATGGCGTCGTTGCAAGTATGAGTGAGAACTGTCAACTGACTGCCGCGGCTCTTTACAGTCCATCATTCAAGATATTGGCGGAACCTCTACACAGGCTTTCTGGGTCGGCACGGCGTATTTGATCTCATGCGCCGTTGCCATGCCGTTCCTGGCGTCGCTCAGTGACATCTTTGGCCGGCCCATCATCCTGATCGGCAGCTTGATCTTCTTCACTGCCGGCACAATCTTGTGCTGTCTCGCAGGCGGCATTGCGCTGCTCCTTGGCGGCCGTGTCGTTCAGGGCATCGGTGCCGGCGGCATGTATGTGCTCAGCCTGGTCGTTTTCACCGATATCGTGCCTCTCCGCCACCGACCCAAGCTCTATGGCATCATGTAAGTGTTGTGTCTTGGCATCTATGCGATCACGGAGAGAATCTGACCCAAGAAAACACAGCCAAATGGCCTGGGCCATCGGATCCCTAGTTGGCCCCATCATCGGAGGGGCCATCGCTGAGCACACCACCTGGAGATGGATCTTCTACCTCAATTTCCCCATCTGCGGCTACTCGCTCGTCTCCATCCCCATCCTCTTGACTCTGAAGCCTCCCACGGCCACGTTCACCGAGAAGCTCAAGCGCGTCGACTGGCTCGGGGGCTTCCTGTTCATCGGTTCCATGGTGACTTTCCTCGTCGGCATCTCCTGGGGCGGCAACGACTTCCCCTGGCGCAGCTCGCAGACCCTGGTTCCCGTCTTCATCGGCGCCGCCGGCCTTGCTGTCACTCTCCTCTACGAGCACCGCTTCGCGAGGTTCCCTTTCCTGAAGAAGATCCTCTTCACTGACATGAGCGCCATCACCGTCTACGTGCTCGGCCTCTTGCAGGGATTCATTGTAAGTTGACTCGATCACTGGCGGCTGGTTAATGTACGTTCTAACATGAAGCCTAGCTATACGGCCAACTCTACTACATCCCCTTCTACTTCCTCTCCGTCATGCAGTACAGCCCGACCATGGCCGGTGTGGCGATGCTTCCCGTCACCCTTCTCCTGCTGCCCGGCTCCATCATCTCGGGCATCCTCGTATCCCGGTTCAACGCGTACCGCTGGTCCATCTGGATCGGCTGGGCCCTCATGTCGCTGGCTTCGGGCCTCCTCATCTACTGGGACGTCGACACGTCGCTGCCCGTGCACATTGTGACGCTCGCTATCGGCGGCATCGGGCACGGCTTCGTCCTCAACGCGCAGACGTTCGTGACGGGCGCCATCGTCGCGCCGCAGAACTCGGGCCACGCGGCCGCCATGTACCTGTTCCTGCGCATGCTGGGCTGCGCCATCGGCGTCAACGTCGGCTCGACGACGTTCCAGAACGTCATGGGCCTCAAGCTCGGGCGCAAGGGCATCGCCGAGGACATTGCCCAGCGCGCCGAGGAGTACCTCGCCGTCATCAAGACGCTGCCCGACGGCACCTTCAAGGACGCCGTGCTCGAGTCGTACGCCTTTGGCTTCAAGGGCGTCCACGGCGTCTACGTCGCGCTGGCCGTGCTAGCCTTCTTCGCGAGCTTCATGATCCGCCACTACGACCTGAACAAGGTGCACGAGACGGAGCACCAGCTGCAGCAGAACCGTGTCTCGCGACTGTTTGACAGCCGCAAGAACCTGAACCTGAACCTGAACCGCGAGGACCGCAGCCAGCCCATCCCGTCTTCGCCTGACGACAGCTCTTAGACATTGTCGAGGGTTGCAAGCCACGACTCACAACCCGACATACATCGGACGCAACAAGTAGACTAGTTTGCATGTTACTAGACACTTGGGATTCAAGAAAGATGGAGAGATGCATATCCTTTTGTTGAGATTGATGGAGTAGGAAGGAGGATCGGAGGGGTCGGACGAGAGGAGGATTGTCACTTGGGCACTGAGCATGGAGTTGACGGTATTATAGACACACACACAAAGTCATGTTGAACGCGGAGGATTGATTGGTTGAAGGTTTCCAATTTCCAATGAGTATTTCAGACATCGGCATCAAACATTCGCTTGCGTGTCCTCTCAAAGTGTGCTCGAGTCTGTGAAGTGAAGCGGAACATTGTTACTTTTGACCTCGGAAAAGTCGGTCAGCAACGCTGCTGGATGACTGACGTCTGTCCTTCAGGTCTTGAAGTCTTCATTCAACTGAAACCTGTAGCATGCGAGTGTTCGTGAGGCTCTTGTCGTTTCCTGGTGCCAATTGTTCATTCCAAGAACCATCACCATAAACAATTATGGTTGAGATAAACAACATGACGGACTGAGAACTGAGAAGCCTTCGACCAAGGAGACACTTGTGCTGGGTTAGCCATAGGGTAGGAGGAGATTACGTATCCTCCGACTTTGAAAGATGATGGTGTAGCTCGTCATAAATTTCATGATTCTCACTTATTCGACCAAGAGCGCCTATGAGCGATCAACTCAATTCGATGCTTGTGCGGCGCGTCTCCCAGCTTCCATCTCCAGGGCAGAGTAGAGAATGTGCTGTCCGGCCCCCGACATATCTTGGTGTACATTTCCTGCGCATTAGCAGCGCCAGACTTGTTGACGTGATGTGAAGGTTTTTGTTTTGGCCCGCGGCAACCGGGAATGGTCTTGAGATGCGTCGCCGGGTGGACGTATCCCCGTGGCTGGTGGTTTCCCAACCGGTTGAAGGCTTGAAGGAGCAGACCGGCTTCGCTGTCGCTGATGGGCTTGTCGTTGTCGACGAAGGCGAACCGTTCTCTGCTGAACCTGTCCGCGATTTACATCTCTGCGTGTACCCTGGTGATGGTCGGGTTCCGAGATTTAGCCCCTCGCGTACTGGGTTGCCGGACCCGAAACCCGGACAGTAGAGTAGGCCTGGATCTACTTAGTTATGGAGCGACATCTTATCATGCAGCGAGTTCTGGGACGCGGGATCCAACGGGTATCCCGCAAGATGTCGTACAGGCCCATGGCCGAGTACTCCCATTGCGTAGAGATATGCTTGGTGAGCAAGGTAGACTGCTTGAAGTGATTCAGGGCAGTAGTTATAAAAGAAATTTTGCAAAAGAAAACCCCACTTGCCTATGTCAAAATCAAATTGGTATTAAAGACAAAACGACGCGAAGCTGTCATCTTGGTTTAGGAACTACGTGTGGAAATACAGATAACAGAAATCGAAACCCCCCGTATACGTTGTATTACTGGCCAGTTGGCGTAAACGACTCTTCGATACTACGACAGCTCCTTCAGTACATTTCAGCCCTCTTCGTCGATGATGCAAAGATAGCCCGGGGATGGCATTTCTCGGCTGAACAGCCCGTTTCTGGACCGGCTTCCAACAAAAGACGGGACACTTGAGCTGATTCCATCTGCACTGAGGTTACATGCGTATGGGGCTTCGCATGGGGCGGTATCAGGTTGCTGTCCGGTTGGTTGTCACGGCGGTTGGCCCGCAGCATATCTCATGCTCGAGAGCGCATGCGAAGCCAATGATAACGACCTCAGGCCCGGCCGCCTTCACCGGCTGCAGGCCTCTCGCATGCCAAGTCATATGGGGGTAGCGAGAAGAAAGAGGAATGCTGTATGTTGGAACCAACGGTCCTCAAAGTGGCACCAAGGTTGGACCGCCACGTAGGAAACGTTGTACAATTTCAGTATTCTTAGTGACCCCGTGTTATTGACCATAGAACCCTCCACCTCACAAAACTGGCGCCATTGGATCCAATCCGTAGACTTCCCAGCCGACCTTTCAAAATTCGAAACTTCCACCGCCGTTCCCCTGCTTGCAGACCCCTTGCTTGCAACCCTCGCAGAGGTCATCCCTGTGCGGCGGAGTGGCCTTTTTCGTGTACGGCGGCGGTTCCATCTGGATGCCTGCCCACCTCTTGAGCCGGTACGCGACCCGTTCGACGTACGAGTCCTTGTTGAGGGCGAATGTGCCGAGGCCGTTGCAGCCGCGGCAGCGCTGGTTGTAGACAAGGGCGTCGTAGCCGTTTCCCGGGTACCCCCTGATGACGATGGTCACCTTCTTGCTGGACCAGCGGGCGTTGGAGCACTTCCTGTTGGTGCACGTGAACTTGCCCATCACGTTGCTACTGAAGGAGTTGTTGGAGGTCCCATTGCTGCCATCTTCTTCGAACCGTGGAGGGGCTATCTCAGCGGATACGGCTTCCGAGACGGCCTCGTGGAGGGACGGGTATGTGAACGTGATCCTCGTCTCTCTCACGGGCTTGGAGGCGGACTTTGGGGCTGGTTTAGAGGCAGACTTTGGATTAGGCTTGGGTGCGGACTTTGAGTCGGGTTTGGAAACAGTCTTCGAGTCGGGCTTGGATGCGGACTTTTGGTCGGGCTTGGTGGGTTTACGCTTTGGCATTTTGGGCTGTACACGAAGGATTGTCGGGATGGCGGGTGATCAAGGCAGACAAGTATGTCGTCGTGAAGTTGGTATAGCAGCACCGCATGCGACGGGGTGGGCGAGATCAGATTTTTATCAGTTGGGAGGTAGTATCTGAAGCTTGGGGAGAGGCTTGGAGGTTGGCTTGCCTCTCTTGGCTATCATTTTGGTCGGTCCAATGGAAAGACATGCGAGCTGTTTGTGTCGTTATTGGGGCGGCCGCGGCCGTCCAACCCATTGCCCGCTGTCGAACGAGGCGGCCGCTTGTGTGGGGGATCCTGGCATGTTTGGTTGGTGATGCTGGGTGACTTGTCACGCATGAAAGGCGCGTCAGGCCAGATGCGAAGGAACTATTTGGGCTGGGTTTTTCCAGTTCCGGTTGGGTGTCGTTCGCTCTCCAACAGGGGGAACGTGGAAAAGCCGGTACAAGAGTTTCTGGAGGTGAGGTTGGGTATGCAAGTGGTGTTGGCAGCACAGTATCCCAGCTTAGTTGTGTCGGGCAGCTATTTGATGTCGCGTAGAAGGCAGAAACAATGGCATCATTTACCGTCACGTCCCCTCTCAACAGCCATGTCCATGTAATTTTATCATCAGCAACTGTATTCATGCTCTGAGCACCTTAGAGGATGTTGTCAAGAAGTCAAGACGATATAGCCTTTGTGTATTTCGGAAAAAGAACTACACCCAAAATCATCAACGAAACACTATAAGAACGCCAAATAAGTATCAAAATCGTAGGACGTCCAAGGCAAGGCGCTTGAATCGGCAGACATTAATTAAGATTCAGGAGTTGAACACGGGTGATGAGGTTAGCAGCATTTCGATGGGATCAAAAGCCGAATTCGGACTGGAACTCGTTAGCTTTTTGAGAAAACTACTACCCAGTTTCCATTATTTCGTGAGGATTTTCCAACAACACAGACAAGAGATTCCGAAGCATGACGGAAACTGACGACGTCGCCCGAGCCAAATGGAAAGCGGTGGTCTCTCCCCAACGCACCGTGCACAGCATTTGAACTTGGCTTCTTCGATTTGCCCACTGTTTCTTGTATTTTAGATGGAAATATTCGAATTCTTCTGTTTCCTTTTTTTTACTCCCTCCTCATACAGAGTGTATCCAGCCACCTAGAGGTCAGATCTGAGTCGACCGGGTTGTAAAGCCAAGTCCGTTATTCCGGCGTCGAGACCGAGCTTCGGATCATTTCCTTAATAGGCAAGTCTCCGGAGTCTGTTCGGATACATCCTCCGGAACCTGCAGACAAGCAGGTAAGCCTCAAATCTTATATATTTAACAGGCCTTTCTTCTTCAATGGCAGATTCCTCGGTTGGATGGTTTATTCAACTCTCTCTTCTGCACAGATCCACGAGCTGGGCTTGTTGCAGGTGACCCTTACCGAGAGCCGAGGCCTCATAGAGCGCGTTGCGTTGGCCGTGCGCACTGCGAACCTGTAGGGTTTGGACGGTTCGACTACTCGGCGAAAGACATATAGGTACCCGGGTATCACCGCAGCTTCATATCTACGCTTCCTATACCAAGGAGTTGACGAGATGTTCAACCTTTCACCGTGACTCCTCGTGTTACTAATGCGGCTGAAAATGATGGAAACTGGATGATAACAGTGATAAGCCATGCCAGCGACCGCCCCCCCGCTCCGAAGTTCGGCGTTCTGTCGGCTTATCTCCTGTCAAAGAACCACCCTTGCCTCTCAGCTAGTCCAGCCCCCCCCCCCCCGCATCTCAGTCAACAACCCCCGAGACCCCCGAGGCAACGCAACATAGAGGAACAGCGACAAGATCAGCAGCACTGCATCCCCCAGAAAGAGAGACAGAGCCAAACTTCGTACCGGGAGCAATGGACCCTGAATCTAGTGCGTCTCCAAGACGGCTGTCGCTCAGCAGCAGACACGGCGTCGGCCGCGACATTGCAAAGACCATCTCGGCGTGAGTCTCCGAGTGCCTCTCTCTCTCTCTCTCTCTCTTCCTCGCGGAGATGGTCCGATATCCCTCGGACATGACCTCCATCTCTCCGAGACCACCCTTAGTGATGTTGATGTCCGTATGGCTGCTGACGGCCGCCCGTGCAGTTGTCTCACCTGCAGACGGAAAAAGGTCAAGTGCTCGGGAGACGCGCCGTGCACGTACTGCAGCAGACGCGACCTGGAATGCAAGTTCCCCGAGCCGGGCAAGAAGCGGGTGTACTCCGTCACGTCAGTTGACCCTAGATCCGAATCCGAATCCGGCGTCGGCTGTTTCTGATGTCGTAGTAGTAGAATCCAGGATCTCCAAGAACGGCTGGCTCGGTATGAGAGCCAAGCAGTCGGCTTCGCATCGGTCAATGGTTGGTGGTGATCTATTTCTCCTCGAGCGCTTGGCCATTAATAGTTGGCTGATCAGATGTCACAGCAGCAAGAGAGAATGATACATTCAGGATATCTACGGCGCGGGCAGAGTCCCCGAACCGCCCTCCGACGAGGGCGACGGTGCAGACTCCCACGGACAATGCCACGCAGGTCAACGCTGCTTCGACGCTGCTCGGGTTGGCGCTTGACCAACTCACATCCCCTCCGCTAACGACCACCTTCTCAAGAGGCAGCGCAAGCAATTTGGTTGGGTCGTCGCCGGGGTCCGGTAAGCCGTAACAACCTCTTCATACCAAACGTGGCGAAGCCGCTTCTTTGTTCCGCTGTCCTGACCATCATCACCAGTCATCCCGGCCGACTCCTCGCTGAGCTCCAGCCATAACTTCGGCTCACGGCTCCAGAATCTCTTGGAACATCCACGACTAGGCCGGCGAGATCCCATCCATCAACCGACCCAACCAGTCCACCCGACGACGACGGCTTATCCGGCCGCCCCCAAGCCCCGCCTCGATGACGCGCCCCCGCTCCCCTCCGAGGAAGAAGCCCGCAAGCTCTTCGACAGCATGACCTTCTTCATCGGGTACACCCAGCACCACGTGGACACGCGCGAGTTCTCGGACCGCCTGGCCTTCTTCTACGCGAACCTCGGCGACGCCGCGCAGGCGCAGACGCAGACGCAGACGCCGTGGTACCTCGAGATGCTCCTCGTCTTCGCCATCGGCAAGCTCTTCTCGGGCACCTTTGACGGCGACGAGAGGGGCGGACGGGGCCTACCCGGCTCGAGCCTGTTCGCGTACGTCCAGGCGAAGCTGCCGAGCCTGAGCGAGCTGTACGGGCTGGGCAGGCTGGGAATCGAGATGCACGCGCTGGCGGCGGTGTACCTGCAGAACGCAAACCGCAAGGAGGAGGCCTATCTCTATGTGAGTTCCCTGTCCGCGTATTGTCGTCCCTTGGAAGGTAGTTCCAGTCCAGTTGACAATGTGCTCATCTATCCTGACAGATCAGTTCCGCGCTCCGGCTGGCAACGACGCATGGTTATCACCGCAAGACGGCGACGCATCACCTGCTGCAGTCGGAAAAGGTGCACCTGAACCGGTTATGGTGGACCGTGTACATGCAGGAGAGGTGAGGGCCCATCCGATCGTAGCACATACGAGTCTTCGGGGTGTGTGTGTGTGTGTGTGTCCTGCTCTATACTGACCCTGTCTTGCGTTCCTATTTTAGGCGTCTTGCTGCCGCAACGGGCAATCCTTCGGGCATCTCAGACGATGTCATCGAGGTTGACATGCCCACTGACTCGCCGGGCTTTCCGCCGGCCCTGCCGATCAGGACCAACATCAAGATTGCAAGGGTCACTGGCAGGATCCTGTCAAGTATGTGAGACTGGATCCTGACTTGGCGCTGTTGACTTTGCTGACACCCAGGACTCCTTAGCAATCTACGGGCCGGGCACGCATCCCGAGGAGACCTTCGTCCCGAATGTCCAGGAGGTCGTGCAGTCGCTGTACTGGATCGCAAAGGAGATACCGGGGGAGCTGTCGTCGCACATGACGGACCTGGCGTCTCTAGAGGCCGATGTGTCGCTGAGGACATCGGCGTACCTTCATATGATGCTTTACCAAGTGGGTTACGCTGCCTTGCCCCTTACGGCGGCCGGCACTCGTGGGCATTTGCTAACAAATGTCCCCCAAGGCGATCCTCTTGACGATCCGGCCGGTGATGCTCCACGTGTCGAAACTCATATTCGACGAGGAAAGCGGCGGCGGGGGCGAACTGAACCTGCGCGCTTCGCCGCTTGGGCGACTGGGCCGGACGTGCTCGGAGGCGGCGCGCCGGCTGCTGGAGGTCCTGATGTCTCTGAGGAAGAGGAACATCCTGAGTGAGTTCGAAGCAAAGCACGGGGCACATGGCAGTTTATCGTAGAAAGTGATCCACTGACGGAGTATCTATGACTGCAGCAACTTTTGGCTTCTTCGACCTCGACGCCATTTTCTCGGCGGCATTCATCATGATCCTGACGCTCATCGTCGACTCGACGTGCGACGAGGGGCAGAGACTGGCGCCGAGGCCCGGTCTGTCCGAAGCCCTGGAGATACTCGACTTCCTCGCGAGGCGAGGCAACGATTTCGCTCTGCAGCGGGCGCGGGAGGTGCGTCGGATGCGGGACCACCTGTCGACCTTTTTGGACATTCCCAAGAACAGCCCCAGCGAGTTCCGCGCGAACCGGCCGGGCACGTCAGGCGTCACAGAAGGTCAGCCGGCGGCGAGGACTGTGGCCGCCTCGACACCGGGATACGACGGCGAAGAGGCGCGGATGCGGCAGCGAGGGTTTCCCGAATCGACGACCGGGATGTCCGCCGAGCGAGGCGGGCCGACGCCGCCGGGGCGGGCCAGCCAGCTGGGGTCCAGGAGCCTCCTCGATTCGAGCCTGTGGAACGACATTTCGTACCTGTGGATGCAGCAGCCGGGGGCGGAGGGGGAGGGGTCCCAAGCGTTTGAGGCGACGACGGAGGGGATGGCGGATGTGCTGCCCGAGGACGCCTATGACTGGAACTCGATCTTCCACAGTCAGGACCTGACTCTTACGGGCCAGGACCTGGGCGACTTTGGGGAGCTGGAGAGACACCTACTGGGGTTCGGCGGGTGAGGGAAAGGGAAGTGGTGGGTGAGGAGAGGGGGTGGAGGGGGGGGGAGGCAGCGGTCTTCAAAGAGAGATGCATGATGCTGTTTGAGTTGGAGTTGTGGTTTTTTTCTATGGCACTGAGGAGACTCTGTTTGAAGTACGATGTGGTTTCTAGGGTGAGCCGGCGTTGGTTTCTTGACGGCAAAGAAAGGTGGCCAAGCAACGTAAATCGACAAAGCCAAGAGTCTGCAGCAGACCTGTGGTGTAAGCAGTTGTTTCAGCTGATCCGTACATGATGGGACCATGGAAGCCTATGAAGAGAAAGATGAAGGGATTAGTTGCTCCATGCAGCACTCACTGGCTTTGTGCAACTGGCAAGGTATTGATTGATTCGGTTGTCGGCATGATGCTGTGCTGATCCCAATTTCAATAGAGCAAAAACCAAGGTAACTTGCTCTTAAGTACAAAAAGAGGCAGTAGTCACTGTCCTTCAGCAGAGATGCTTCTAATAATAGACACTTAGACTTGAGAGATTTAAGCTGTTTTTTTCTTGATGTACTTGGTCTCTGAGGATCCTAGGACTAGCCTACAGTAGGGCCAGGAGCAAAAGTAAGCCCTACTCCCACGCACTCAGATCGCCAAAATCTGTATGTCAATAGATGGAGGCTCAATTATTATAGAGTAAAACAACAATTGCTATAGTAGTTTAGATCAGAGGGATCTCATAGGTAGAATGGGGGGCGAATGTGTAGATGACGTGGTGCAAATGCAAATGGGGATGGCTAAGTTACGAGCTGGAAACAGGCAGGGATAGCCTTCCGAATGGTGTCGGTAACCACTCTGTACTCGTACTTAAGCCCACGACGCAGGCATTGCAAGCACTCATATTAGCCGTCGTACTGTATAGAGGAATAACTGTCAGTGTCGCCTTTTGCACGAGGGTAAGTCCAAGAGGGTTTTGGCCGGTTGGAAAATAGGGGGAGGGGGAGGGGGGTGTCTCGATATCAGCGTAATGAACTGTGCCGGCAATTACGGTTCCATTTCAATGCGACAAATTAACAATAAACTATGTTTTTGCTCATTTCCGTTACGTCCTACAGTTCTTAAAAGTGTCAGATACCCTCCCAAAAACAGCTGAGGAATTCTCAAACCTCCTGCTCACTTCTACTTATCGATCTCTGTTCAAAACTTTGCTCATTATGGCATCCCGCAACCTCCTGGCTATCGCTGCTGTAGTTCTCTTCTTGAACTTGGTCTTAGCAAACCCGCTCCCGCTCTTCGACCACACATCGGGTGCCCGAACTCTTTGGTCACGGGAAGACGATCTACCCTACAGTGGGTACATGCAACTGACTATCCCGCCGGCCGACACCACCAAAACCCAAGTCTCTACTACCGCAGGAGGTGGAGGACTCGAGGCCTTCGCGGTTTTGAACGAGGGTGGGAGCATTTTTCTAGTGGTATTCGTGGAACGGGATTACAGATCCGATGACTTCAACGGTAATAGCGGTTACAGAATTTTGGTACAATGTCACGAGTCTACCATCCATTTCGAGCAAGATCACGATCTGCTCTACCATGAAAGACGCTCGCTCTGGGCAAGAGTGTCTGCCAGACAGCTAGAGGAGTGGAGGGAAGAATATGAAACCAACGAGGACAGTGATATCGACATCACCATTTGGTGGGAGAAAGACAGCGTACATGACGACGATGAATCCTCTGAGTCGGGGGATGACGACGAAGAATCCTCTCAGTCGGGAGATGGCTCCAGTGCGGGGCAAAGCCAGTAGGAGTCTTGTGTTTACTGCTCAGAAGTCATTTCTATTGGCAGACCTGTAACGTGATTGTCAATAGAAGCTATTAGGACGTTGAGGCCTTCCAGCTGTAAGGCTTTTGGTGTAGATCAGGGCCTGCTTTCCCTGAGCTCCGTACTATGCTCTCTATTCTGTGTGTTTATGCCCTTGATTGAAGAGCGTTACCTTCCTGCCTGCTTTTTTGCTCTCATGTTGCCTTCTGGGAATCCTTCCTTTCGCGTCGTCCTGCTTTAGCCCTATCAGTGCCAGCAGCGCTGCCAACAAATCAAAGCCTTCAACAAATTTAAGCAATTGAACAAGTAAACACACAGAGAATCGGGAACCAAACAAGTAAATTGACTGTGATCGAACGCGCCCTCAAGAAGCAGGGCCTGATACAGAGCTTACGCTCCATGAACCAGCTCGATGCTGACCCCAAGGAACGCCTCCTCGAGGAGGACATCTTGACCTTGGAGGACTGGCGTCTTCTTGTGGAACTGCAGGATATCTTACAGCCTCTACAGGCAGACGATCCGCACCCAAGGGTGGCAAAGATGGGTCTCATGGAGCCCTCTAGGAGATTCTAGGCGGCGTGTAGCACCTGCTCGAAAAGGATGGAGACGTGGAAGACGTTCTTCGACGACGACGAGGCCGCCGCAGATGCAAGGGATACAACAGTACCCGGGCAGAGCCTAGGCCGCCGAGCGAGACGGAGGGCCCCTATCGACGCCGATATGACGTGGTTCACGATTCGTCGGTTGAGCGAGTAGTCTCCGTTACTCTAGGGTTTCCGTCACTATCGGCTGGGCGAAGCTTAGCGGCCGGCTACTACACCAAGCTCGGGGAGTCATCTCTTTACGCCGCAGCGATTATCCTCCATCCCAAGTTCAAATGCAGTAGAGTTATGCCTGTAAAAGACGATTCATTGTATGGAAGAGAGTAACAGATAAAGAAAAGAATACAACAACAAAACAGGATGAAGCTTGTTCTGTATTACAAAGCAGACATGCATTGCAGTCAGGGTCAAGACGAAGTGTTGGAAGCGAAATCCCTAAGGCCGGAATACGCAGCGGCGCAAAACTGATGGTCAACAGGAGAAAAGTGGAGTCAATAGTGGACATTACGGGATGAGTGGAGACTGCGGACCAATGCTAGCGCTCGGCCCCTCCCCTCAGGCAGCCAGTGCACAGACCACACCAGCCAATTAGAGCCGGCCTTTGGGTGCAGGACCGTCGCTGATTGGTTCCTCTAACCAAGCAAGCAGTTGCCTGAGTTGCCTGCCCTTTCTTTCTCTTGATGATGACAAACAGGCCAAGGCAGACTGAGATGAGAGTAAGAGTAAAAGAGTAAGAGTGAGAGTGAAAGTGAAGGCGTCCGTCTCTCTCGCCGGCAGCAGCATTCAAGATGGATATGTATAAGTAGTCTGGGAATCTCCCTTGCTCCTCCAACACCTACTCTACTCAACTCACCCATCTCATCCACTCTCATTCTCGTCTTAATCCCATCTGGACGCATCAACACAAGACGGTGTTAGTCAACAACACAGACACCAGTGATATCACCCAAATCACCCAAATCACACATTACACATCACACATCACACATCACACAACACCACGACATCAGACCCCTCACCTGGATCCTGCCACCCTCTCATAACCCCGAGAGACCAACCAACCGCCCATCATGGTCTTCGGTCCCTCGCCCGGCGGCCACTTCGGCCAGCCCGTTTCTCATCTCAACAACAACAACAACAACCGCAGAAACACCCACGTCTGCGGGCTCTACTACCTCGACACAACCCAAAACTACCCAAGCCTCGGAAGCCACTCATACCCGCGCCGATATCTGCCGATGCTGTCCCAGTCCGTCCACGCCCGCATCGTCGCCTCGACCTCGCGGTCCACCCTCACCCAGACCTTCGTGAACCCTTCTGCCGACGCGTCCATCCCCGAGCTCCGCTACACCTTCCCGCTGTACGACGGCGTCTCGGTCGTCGCCTTCACCTGCACCGTCAACAAGGACCGCGTCATCCGCGGCGTCGTCCAGGAGACGAACACGGCCCGCCGGACGTACGACAACGCCGTCGCCAAGGGCAAGACCGCCGGCATCCTCGAGCAGCTGCCGGACGCGAGCGACGTCTTCACCTCCAGCGTCGCCAATGTGCCGCCGGCCGCCGAGGTCGCCGTCGAGATCGAGTATCTCGGCGAGCTGAAGCACGACGCCGGGGTCGACGGCATCAGACTCACCATCCCGACCACCATCGCCCCGCGATACGGCTCCTACCCGGGTACCTTGCTCGACAGGCCCGCCAACTTGTCCGCGGCCCAGGACGGCATCACCATCGTCGTCGACGCCGAGGTGCCGGCCGGCAGCGTCATCAAGTCGATCCAGTCGCCCTCGCACCCCATCGCCGTCTCGATCGGCTCGACCTCGACCACCAAGGCCGACGCCGCGCCGTCCCTTCAGCTGGCGTCCGCCACGCTCTCGCTCGGCACCGCGCGGCTCGACAGGGACTTTATCGTTCAGGTCATCGCGACGAACACGTCGAACCCGGTCGCCGTCCTCGAGACGCACCCGACCATCCCGCACCAGCAGGCCCTCATGGCGACGCTAGTGCCCCGGTTCAAGATGGCCGCCACCAAGCCCGAGGTCGTCTTCATCTGCGACCGCTCCGGCTCGATGCAAGGCACCAGGATGACGGACCTCCGGGACGCGCTCCGGGTGTTCCTCAAGTCCCTGCCCGTCGGCGCCATGTTCAACATCTGCAGCTTCGGCTCGGAGCACTCGTTCCTGTTCGACAAGTCGGTGACGTACGACCAGAACACGCTCGAGGCCGCCATGCGGCACGTCGACACCTTCGCGGCCGACTTTGGCGGCACCGAGATCCGCCAGCCCATCGAGCAGACCTTCAGGCGCCGCCACGTCGACCTCGACCTCGAGGTGTTTTTGCTAACGGACGGCGAGGTCTGGGGCGAGCAGGGGCTCTTCGGCCTCGTCGGCGACCACGTGCGGGAGTCCAAGGGCGCCATCCGCCTCTTCACGCTCGGCGTCGGCCGGGACGTCAGCCACTCCCTCGTCGAGGGCGTCGCCCGCGCCGGCAACGGCTTCTCGCAGTGCGTCTCCCACAAGGAGAAGATGACGGGCAAGGTGGTGCGCATGCTCAAGGGCGCCCTCACGCCCCACGTCACCGACTACACCCTGGAGCTCAAGTATGCCGACGCCGAGTCGGAGACGGAGCCCGAGGACGACTTTGACATCGTCTCGACTGATGATCTGCTCAAGCCCCTCGATCAGGGAGTCGTCCCTCCCCTCGTCGAGCCGAAGAAGCCCATTTCGCTCTTTGACGACGCCGCCTCAGATGGGGAAGACGCGGGCATGGATGACGCCGCCGATGACGGCACCGGAACGGATCGCTTCTCGCACATCTCCGCCGTCAAGCCGCCCAAGGTGCTCCAGGCGCCCTTCCAGATCTCGCCCTTCTTCCCCCACAGCCGCAACAGCGTCTACCTCCTCCTCTCGCCCGACCGCGAGCTGAGGGACAAGACGCCCGAGTCCCTCATCCTCCGCGGCACGTCCACTCAGGGGCCGCTGGAGCTCCGGATCCCCATCGCGGTCCTTCCGGACAAGGGTGAGACGATCCACCAGCTGGCGGCCCGCAAGGCCGTCCAGGAGCTCGAGGAGGGCCGCGGCTGGATCTACCACGCCAAGAGCAGCAAAGACGGCCGGCTCCTCAGCAAGGTCCACCCGGGCCGGTTCCCCGGAATGGTGGAGCGGGAGGCCGTCCGGCTCGGCGTGCAGTTCCAGGTCGGCGGCAAGTGGTGCTCCTTCGTCGCCGTCGACGACCTGGACAACGCGGTCAGCGTCGAGGATCGAGAGCTGGCCGCGGACAGGGCCCGAGTCCAAACTACGAAGAGGTCGTCCTCCAAGTCGAAGTTGTACTCCAAGGCGTCCACGGCGTCGGCGTCGTCGTCGATCCACTTTGGATTTCCGCCCGCCGATAACTCGGCACCCGTCCCTTTGTGCAGAAAAGGCATGCCCGCCAAGAGAGTGATGACTCGGACGCCTCCGCTTTCGTCGTGGACACCGATGATGTTCGGCTCCTCGGCGCTGCAGTCGAACTCGGGTTCGGCTTTCAGCTCGATGAGCTACACTCCGCCGTCCAGATCAGTCGCGTTCGGCGGCCCAAGTACGGGCGGAGGCGTCTTCGCCTCGGCCGCGGTCCCTGACGCGGAACACTTTCGCAGTTTTGCGGCCAGTGATCCCGTGCGTCCCATCGCCATGCAGCAGAATATCGCTGCAGCTGATGACGGCGTCGAGTGTGAGGAGTCCTCGAGCCCCAAGCCGGCCACTCCTCCTCCTCCTCCTCCTCCCGCTCCCGCTCCCGCGGCCGCCTCTTTCCCGCCCGACACCGCGTCCACGACCGCCAAGTTCGAGGCCATCGTCTCGGTGCAGCACTCCAGCGGCTTCTGGACGTACTCGGACGGGCTGATGAGCCTCCTCGGCGTATCCGAACGGGACCTCCGGCCCGCGGTGGTCGACGTGGTCGGAAATCGGTTCAGCCCGGTTCTGATGTTGACTGTCGCCGTCGTCGCCTTCCTGCGGAAGAACCTGGCGCACGAGCGGGACAGCTGGGAGATGATGGAGGAGAAGGCCATGGCCTGGCTGAACACCGAGCTGGGAGACAAGACTGGGGATGTTATGGATGCGGTTAAGCGCTTCTTCTGAGATGGTTCGGACGACTAGCGGGGGGGGGACAGAGTTGCGATTGGAGAGACTGGGATAGAATTGAGTTACGGAAAGATCTCTTGACTTGGGTCTGGGCTACCTTGTGTTGCTGAGGGGGCTGCTGGATGACACACTTGATACTGGAAGAAAATGATGATGATACGACGACCATAAGACTTTGCTTGGTATTGTTAGCAGTGCGAATAGATGAAAACACACCATGAATCCTTGCTTCCCACCGTTTGACTGATTGATAAAAAACCTTTTGCCATCTGACCTCAGGTCAAGTTGTCCGTGACATGCCGTTTAACCTCACAGCCAATATCAAGCACCATGACCGCCGCCTCCGTCCTCGCCCCCCTGCCCTCACGATAGTCGCCAAACCAATACCGGTGCACGACCTCGAATCCGCACCTCTCATACGTCTTCCTCGCCGCCGCGTTGTCGTAGTCGACGATCAGCGAGATGCGCGCCCCCCGGCCCTGCGATCTCGCCTCGGAGGCGACCAGGTCCTTGACGTGCTCCAGGATCCGGATGCCCAGCTTCTCGCCCCGCGCGGAGGGGACGACGTACATGCCGTTGAGGATGTGCTGCTGCCTCGTCGGCGTCTCCGTGTCTGTCTCTGTGCCCGTCTCCTGCGACGAGCCGAGGTCGACGAGGTCGGGGTCCAGGTGGAGGGACGTCGCGAGGGCCGCGGTGTCCAGGGGGCCTATTATCGTTAGGGAGGCGAGCCATTCCGCGCTGAGAGCCGCGTCGAGGTTGACGTTGTCTGGGGTCGCTGGGACGCCGGCCGGAGCGGGTTCGATTTCCGGGGCTGGGTCGAAGGACGATGTGGATTTGTAGGCGACGATGGTCGTGGCCAGCGGATTGGAGAGACGCGACGTCCATGTGTCCCAGGGGAAGGCGACTTCGCGGGCGTAGGACGAGCCGAAGGATTCCGGGGAGAGGCGGAGGGAGAGGAGACGGAAGGACTTGTAGAGGGTCGTAAGGCGGTGGAACTTGGAGGGATCCGAGTGGGATCTGGGGAGGGTTGTGAATGTAATGTCGGTGGACGGCATCGTCGTTCGGGGTTCTTGATGGAATTATGGTATTGGGGTTGGTGAAGTGAGACTTGACTGAGTGGTGTTGACGATGGCGGCACTGGGATTGATGGTTCAAGTGTATAGGGAGCACGTAACGTCAGAAGTGACTCATCAGGTGTTGTGTGTTCGTGAAATCCTTTGGTCTGATAGCGCGACCGTGTCTTTTGCTGGAGTCGACACGATAGACTTTGTCCCCAGTTTAGTTTACAATTACACTCTTCTGAGTTGACGTCGGTCTGAGTTACAAATGGAAAGAGTGCAATAGTTATTCAACTCAACCAACCTGAAACTCCCGTCTCTGCGTAATAGAAGAGTAGACATAGACACGACCCTCTTTCGTCGGATCACGGTAGGCCATGTCGGCATCTCGGGGGAGGGGCCGGCTTGCCTCGGCCCAATTCTTCCCCCCGGTTTCCGGAGCCGAAGTCCCCCCTCTCAATTCCGGGTTTCGCGTCGCCGTCTTTCTTGTCATCCTCAACTTCCACAAGCTTGACCCCGATAATCGCCCTTATCCCACGGTGTTTCCCGTCTGTTCTCGGCGGTCAGTCCACTCTGAGCCATCATTGTCGACGTCGTCTTCTCCAAAAGCCCGCGGCTTCGTTGCCGGCGCCGCTTTCCCAGCCACCGCGTCGGCAGTTGAGCAACACGCGTTCACAGATACCACCAGGTATCTGGCCTCTAGTTGTTGATTCACCGTCGATACTTCATAGTTCGAGCCTTGCTCTGATCCAATCGCCATGGCTTTCCGTGCCTCTACGCGCTCTGCCTCTCTGCTGAGGAGTGCGCCTCATCCCTGCCGGAACCTGACGCGTCGTCCAGTCCTCACCCAGTATGGGCCAGCGTGCCAATCGGCCCATCCCAGGTTCATTCAATCGACTTCTTCTGAATCGTCTAGGAAGAGTCATCGGTTCATACCCCTTCAGCTGCTGGCTCTCGGCGCCATTCCCCTCTTGGCCGGATATCTGCTCGGACGATCCGGTGCACCCGGCTTAGACACAGCTTCTCAAGGCAAGCTTTCTCAGGTAGACTTTGCAGACCGGAAGTATATGCTGCTTGTAAGTCAACTGGAAAGCCTTGCCGCCGCTTTCATCACAGATACTGAAACGTGTGCAGGCGGCTAAAGAAATCTCGAATGCCCTGGGCGACGACGCGCTCAGCTTCGACGAGGACGAGATTGAGCTGCATGGCCACTCGGACTGGTCAACGTCCAACTCGAGCGGTCGACCAGTGGCCATTGTCTATCCCAGGACGACGGAGGAGGTCTCCCAGATCGCCATGATTTGCAACAAGCACAACGTGCCGATGGGTAAGCTGACCCCCTCGCGTAGCGTGACCCTCGTTTACTGTTCTGTTTTATGGATGAACACATGGCTTTTCGGGAGACTGACGTTTTTCAAGTGCCGTTCGGTGCCGGATCCTCGGTCGAGGGCAGCTTCTCATCGCCCTACAGCGGGATTTGCATCGACTTTGTGCACATGGACAAGATCATCGCTTTCCACCCCGACGAGTATTGATTTACCCCTCCCTCCCCTACCACATCCTCTCCCTCCATAGCACGTTGCATTTTTCTCTAACCTCTCACTGCCCTAGCATGGACGTCGTCGTCCAGCCCGGCGTGAACTGGGTGACGCTCAACAAGACCATTCAAGACGCGGGCCTCTTCCTCCCGCTGGACCCCTCGCCAACGGCCATGGTCGGCGGCATGGTCTCGACCAACTGCAGCGGCACCAACGCCTTCCGCTACGGCACAATGAAGGATTGGGTCGTCAACCTCACCGTCGTGCTCGCCGACGGCCGCGTCGTCAAGACGAGGCGCCGCCCGCGCAAGAGCTCGGCCGGCTACAACCTCACCTCGCTCTTCGTCGGCGCCGAGGGCACCCTGGGCCTGGTCACCGAGGTGACGCTGAAGCTGGCCGTCGTGCCGCAGAACACGGGCGTCGCCGTCGTGTCGTTTCCGACCATCGACGACGCGGCGAGGGCGGCGACGGGGCTGATCCGCTCGGGCATCCTGCTGGGCGCGCTCGAGTTCATGGACGAGGTGCAGATGCAGGTCATCAACCGCCACGGCAGTGCGGCCGTCAGGAAGACGGCGTGGGATGAGAAGCCGACCCTTTTCCTGAAGTGAGTCTTTCGCTTGACGTTCTCTCTCTCTTTCCCGCCCACGTTTGATTTCGTTCAAACAGCTCCAGTTCACCTTCAACAGCTAATGCGTCGTTTCGATGTGGTCTAGGTTCTCGGGCACAACCGATGGGATCAAGGGGGATATATCTCGCGTCAAGGACATCGTGCAGCCGTTCAACCCGCGCAACATCTTCTTCGCCAAAGACAAACAGGAGGAGGCCGACCTCTGGGCCGCGAGAAAGGAGGCCTTGTGGACAATGACCTCCATCAAACCCGAGGGGTACTCGCTGTGGTCCACCGACGTGGCGGTGCCGATCTCGAGACTGGCCGAGATCATTAGTGAGTTTCTCCGGCTCATTCCCCACCCCCCCCTTGGCTGTTGTATATATATCGGTCTCTGACGGCGTTCACCAAGCCTTATCAAAGGAGGACTCTGGGAAGCTGGGCCTGTTCGCGAGCGTCATCGGCCACGTCGGCGACGGCAACTTCCACCAGGCCGTCATGTACGACCCCAAAAACGAGGGACAGCGGGCCGCGGTCGCCAAGTGCGTCCACGACATGATGAGCCGGGCTCTGGAGATGGAGGGGACGGTTTCGGTGAGTAGCGAGTGCTTTGCTTGCCGCCGTTGTGATGTCTGTTGTTGCTGATCCGACGGCCACAGGGGGAACACGCAATTGGCATTGGAAAAAAGGTGAGTTGGGCTCCCGGCTGTCGAAATTCACATTAATTATCAATCCCAGCTGACGCGAGTTCAAGGACTGCCTTGTGGACGAACTCGGTGGTGATGCGATCGACTTGATGAAGACGTTGAAACAGGCGGTAGATCCCAAGTAAGCCTGTCCACAAACTCGCATTTCATCCATCATGCATGCCCTCCTCCCTACTGACCAGATTTCAGATGGATCATGAACCCGGGCAAGGTCTTTGATCTGCCCGCAGGTTCCAAAGCCGTCGCAGCCTCGTAGCCGACTCCACGACAACCCAACTGAGGAGGGGTGGCGGACCAATGTTCTGAACGAATGGTTGGAGATCATCCAGTAATGTCATCATTGCTGCTCGGAAAAGAGAGTTCTCTGCGCGTTGCGCGTTGGTCACGACTCAGTGACCAACATGCAAACCGGTTCGAAAAGACGGCCTGAAACGCGCATCTATCCTGCGTCTGCGGGGGTTCTCGTCGCAGTTCGCTGCAGCCAGCACAACAACGTGGGGGGTTCGGTCCTGGACAGCGCCCGCCCGTCTTGTTGTTGCTGTGCTGTTCTGTTCTATTTGCGTGCCTTGAAGCCTCGAGGAGGCCATCCATCTTTTGCGGGTTGGTCGGGATATTCAAGCCAAGAGGCCCAACGGGTCTGTTCCCTACCAACAGAGTTTCAGCTGTGCTCACTGTCTGTCGACGTTAATGTCCAACTCTGTGAAGCCAACTTGCAAGCCAGCCCTTTTTTTGGGTCCGATAGCTGTTGTCTGTTGATTGCTCTATACTACAACTCCGAGGCGTTTCTTGGTAACTCACATTGGGAAAGTGTTTGCGCTGGATCTTGAGATGTACGTAGGCAGTTGTGAACAGCGCCAGATGAGTTGATCCTGATCCTGGTCATTACACGGGGCTGGATCACCAGACTCTTTACGCCTGCATCTTGTCTTCTTGTTATCGTGAAGCCGCAGGATCCAAGGATTCAACCCCCATTCCCAGTCATGCAGCCACCGTTGCTGTTCGGCCCCTGCGTTACGACGAGACGCCACACAACGTTGGGGGCCGATCTCGTCGGCCAAACCAACCGCACGAGCCTAGTCATTTTATTTTATTTTATTTTTGGAGTCCCGGCTCGTGGCCATCTAACAGGACGGAGGATCCTTCGTGTGCACATCAAACCAAGGAAAAGAGACACTGAGCTGAAGCATTCATAATGGGAGCGAACTCCTCCGGTTCTCGCCTTTTGGGGAATCTATAATGCATTTTCTTCTACCAAACCAACGACTAATGATGTTCTACCGACTCTTTTCCCTGCTCTGGGCACTTACTCTATTCTGCGCCGTCACTGCGAGTCAGAGTCCTGTGGAAGTCGCAGTGCGAAACAGTCCTGGCAAGACAACCTCGGATACGCTACGGGCGATTCGGCGATATCTATACCATGCCAGGGTCCAAGGCAGGGAAGCAAAGTTCAGCAACAGCACATCACTGGACAAAAGCTTCAACAACGCCGTCCTCTTCAGATTGTAAGCCGCTCCAGTCTCGTTACCGCCAAGCGTAACAACGACAACTACTGACGCTAGCTCTGCAAAGTGAACACTCGGGAGAGGCCGGAAAAGCCGACGTCTCGGCGCAGGGCGGCATCAAGATCGTCTGCACGAGATGCTACATCAAGGGCAGGGCGAGCGCCCATCTCACAGTGGACGGCACCTTCAACGCGACCCAGGTGGCCAAGGACATCGGGAACGAGTTCGAGGAGACCTTCGACAACATCACGACGTACGCCAAGGACTACGTTTCCGGAGTCGCCAAGAAGCTGGCCGACGGCCTGGACGCCGACGACTTTGACTTCCCGCCCCTGAACATCACCTTTGATGTCGACGTCCCCGCGTTCCCGTCCGCGAGGCTCGGGTTCGGGTTCGACGATCTCGAGCTGTACATGCAGCTCGACACCACCCTCTCTGCCGGCCTGATGTACACGCTCAACTTGTACACCTCGACGACGCCCCTGGGGTCCAAAATCGGCAATGACCTGCTTCTGGGGGTTGTGTTCGCGGTGGATCTCATCTTGAGCGTCGAGAGTGAGATTCAGATGAGCAGCGGGTTCCACATCAGGATGGACGACGGCGTCGGCTTCGACATAGCCCTGTTCTCCAAGAACGTCTCGAGTGTGAACTTGTACGTTGTCGGAAGCAACATTCCTACTCCCACATCTCCCCCCACTAACAATGGCCCTTTTCCAGCAACGGCGGCCAGTTCGAGTTTCTGCCAGTCGTCATCGAGAGCGCAGGCGCCGCGCTGAAAGCGATTCTCCGGGTCGGCATCAGCGCCGGCATCGAGATCTCGTCTCCCGTCGACAGCACCGAGCTCGAGATCTTCGACCAGGAGATCAAGATCCCCGGCGCCTCGGCTGGGATCCAGGTCGGCGTCTACGCCAACATCGCCGAGCTGAGCACCAACGTCACGGCCCTCTCGTCGCCCGACCCGGCGGACGGCGACGGCGGCGGCTGTCTGCTCCGCGCCGTCAACGCCTACCAGTTCGCCCTGGGCGCCGCCGCCGGCGCGTCGGTGCAAATCGGCGACCGCATCTGGGGCCCCGTGCCCAACACCCAGATTCCCATTTTCTACACGACCCTCGCCGATGGCTGCGCCAGCCGGCGGGCGCCGCCCCCAATCACGACGGTGGCGAGCGTATCGTCCATCACCACCACCGCCGCCTCGACAAGGGCCGAGGGAGACGAGGAGCTGACGACGACGACGCTGAGCAAGAAGGTCACGTACACGGGGATCGAGTGCCTGACGACGGGCCTCGTCAACTGCCCGCCTCAGCTGCAGACGCTGCGCAAGTTCGTGGCGACCGAGACCTTCGTCACCGCCATCGCGGCCGGGGTGAAGGCGACCTTTCCGGCCGCGACGCAGGCTGTTGTCCAAGAGGTGGTGGACTTCGGATCCGGCGCCGAGTCGTTGACATCGACCAGCGGAGTCCCGAAGGCCTTCACTCCGGTCGTCTCTGTCATTGGCACCGGCACCAACCCTGCCGACGTGTTGAAGGGCGAGATCGGAGGCGTTGACAAGAAGGTCATCGTTGGTGTTAGCATCGGCGCTGGCGTCGCCCTGTTGGCTGGTGCCATTGGCATTTGCATGTAAGCTCCCCCATCCCCCCTCCTCCCTAGTCTTCTGTCTTTCTTTCTCTCTTTCTTGAAATGATAGATGCTCACGAGACTGCTCCTTACAGTTATTGGCAGCGAAGAAGGAGGTATACACGCTTTGTCGCGACAGATGCAGTCACGGCTTACTCCCAGAAGCCCCTCTCACCGGGCCCTTACGACCATGTCGAGGAACATAAGCAGCGTACAGTCATCACTTATATAAAACGATGAGTGTAGACTGACACATCATGCGCGGGTGCTCCGGGGGAGGGGGCAAGATCAGTAGACTGAGACACCGTCTGGTTGCGGCAAGATGCTTTCGACGGTGGACGAAATTTACCGGCCTCTCGAGTACCCATCATCTTTTTAGTTGTTCCGCTAAGTATATCAGCTTATGACATTGATGAGTGGCGACTGGATAAGTTCTTCAAGGGCACGGTCTGATAGCAGCGGAAGCGGTATACGACGTCAAAGATGGCAGAGGGTGTTCTAATACGGACGGACGGACGTGGATGCGGGGTTACCGGAAGTGAGATTGTATTAAACCGAAGCACCACCGTTTAACCTAAACAAGCCTTGCAAGTTCATCAAGGTGATATTTCTCGATCACGTACATTTTCTGATTGCCGTCAGGTTGAAGTCTCCCTGCCTGTCACCTAGTCAAGACACTACCGAGATGTCCAGCCACATCTTTAACTAGACACGACCTGTACCGATGCGAGGAAATCCTCGATATCCTGCAAGAATGTCTCCGGCTGCTCAAGTGCAGCAAAGTGACCGCCCTAAAAAGAGGAAACTGTCAGCACCGCAAAAAAAGTGATTTAATGCTACCGAGCCTCCCGTTTCCTACCTTGTCTTGCTTTCGATAAAACTTGAGATTCGGGTAAGACTTCTCTGCCCATTGCTTCGGCATGTAGCTAATCTCGCTGTGAAAGGCCGAGTATCCGAATGGGGTTTCTTTCGAAGTGGGAATCGGCATAGGCTTCCCAGAGGCCAAGCCTTCTGCCAATGGCCGGTACGGGTAGAGGCTCCTCGGGAATGTGGACGTGAACCAGTACAAGCCGACCAACTCGAGAATGGTCTCCAGCTGAAGAGGGTAACGTGCGTCTACCCACTCCAAGTACTTCTCTCCGATCCTTCAATAGGTCAGCAGTGAGCGCCGTGTACGAATTCACGCAAAGCCTGAAACTCACCAAGCCAGCAGCGCGAGCGGGCTGGCAGACAGGACTAATCCAATGGTCGCCGGCCTCGTCCCGTGTTCCACCGCGTACCCGTTCCCGGTTGAGCCCCAGGCCCGCCCCCTCTGCAATCGCTCCAGATCTTGAGGCGACAGCCCGTCGGTGCCGCCGGCTATGTCTCGCTCTTCAGGGAAGAGCATGTTCACTGCATGTTCGTCAGCCACTGGTCCCTGAAAAGTCCGCCGCTGACAGCACTCACCATGGAACGCTTTACATTCCTTGTACCCGGACAAGAGTCTGGCCGTGAAGCTCCCGACATCGCCACCTTGCGCGGCGTAACCTCCGCCGAATCCCATGTCCAGCATCAGCTGATGGAGAGAAGCGGTCACGGACTCCACAGTCGTCTCCGTGTCCAAGGGAACCGAGTCCGCCGAAAGTCCGTACCCAGGCAGTGAGGGCACGATGACGTGGTACGGCAGGGTGTCGGGGGTATACTTGCTCACGAGCAAGTCGAGCATCGGGAGGAACTCAAGAAACGAACCAGGCCAGCCGTGCATGAAGATGACAGGGACCGCGTCTTTCTTGTTCGAGAAGAGCGCGGTGAAGTGGATGTCCAGGGTGCCCAGGTCCGCGTTCTCGACCTTGGACTTGAAGTTGGGGAATGAGTTGATGCGGTCTTCCTGCTTTCTCCAGTCGTACTTCAGCCAGGCGTCTTTCGCGTTGATGAGCCATTCGCGGGTGACGCCAAAGCGGCCATCCTCCTGCTTGTTGTACCACGTCTCGGGGCCAATCTTGGACAGCTTTAACAGCTGCTTGAACTCCTCCAGGTCCTGGTCCGGGACACGAAGAGTGAACTCCTCGGGCGTCTTGAGAACTCCGCCGGGGAGTTTGCCAAACGCTTGCGCCATGATCAAAAAGAAAGGTAGGCTGGGATCGGTGTTGTTGAGGGAATGATGGGAATCCGGAAAGACTTGGGATGGACAGAGATAATGTGTGTGTACCTGCGAGACATTTATGAATTATTCAGATGACGACGGTCACGCTGTGATGCGGAGAAGGCGGCATTTGGTCACCAGTTCCCCCGCAGCGGAGGAGACTGAAACTCTGCTTCGTGCCAACAGCCAGTAATGCCGTTCGATGAACCCTTGCCATTCGATGGTCCGTCCCGTAGGTCCCGCGAGACGCAGCGGAGATCAAGGTTTGGAAGACGGGCCCGACGGATCCTGTAAAGTCCGCGGCTTTGTCGTCATGGCACAACGTCAATTCAACGTCGTAATGCCGCACAGAAGTGGGCCTCGGGATCCTGAGATATCCCGTTCTGCCCGTTATTACGCTTTTGGTTCCGAAGGGCCGACATACTCCACTCTCTCGACTCTCAACGCACCCCCGTCGATCACTAATCCGCTCTCGTCGTAGTATCAAAGTGGTTTTCCCTTGATGTTCACTCACCGAATCGTCCGTTCCTCTTGGCGGAGTGACTCAAATACAACCATTAGAGTTGATTGCTAACACGGATGCCTACATCGTATTGATATGGAACAGGGATAGTTGTGCGTCATCCAACCTATCCTCAAGGATGATGGTTCGATGGACCGTGGTTCGCTAGCCAAGATGGGTAATTTTGTCAGCCCCGGAACATATAGTAGTGGGCGTCAAACAAAAACAAAAACTTCCACATTCTTTGCCGCGTGGCAAGCTACCTCGGGGAGATCGACGACATGTTGTAGGTTGAATGTTCTATACTAGAAATAGGTCGGTCTTGGCAACAGTCACCAGCTGCAGCGCGTGCTTTGGAGTCATTCCGAGACCTCAGTCCGTCTTGCAGGGTGTATCATTGGACGACTCAAGTTTGACCATGCACGTCGGATGCAAAATGCAAATCACAATAGCATACAACTGGGCGAAGGGGTGTTTAGTCAGCGGCTGGCGTGAACATGGTCGACATCATAGACCCGACAGTTCTTCAATGATATTGCAAAAGACAAATGGATCAAAAGTCTTCCTGAACTCAAACCAAGTGTCGAGGCTCTGGCTTGCCACAAGACCATTCGCTAGAATATTCTGTTGGAGGACAGTTATGTCAAGGCTTAGGCGGACATGCCAGAAGGATTACAACAACTTTTTATCTCCTCCCTATGTCAAATCAAGAAAGTCTACATGCGACCTAGCCCTTATGCAATGTGCCAGTGTCTGTCTGACATTCTAGAGGCACACCTGCTCCATAAGGCCCTTGCATGAGCAACACCACAGAAACATTACGTTGTCGCTGGCGTGGTTGACAGCCCACTGAGTTACTGTTTGTATCCATGTCTCCAGTACCGCACTCTCGACTGGCGGACGTGCTCTCGCAGTAGCATTGAGGTCGTATCATCCAGTGCTACAATAAGGGGAGGAGAAGAAAAAAAGAAGAAGAAAAAGGACTATTGATTTCGTTGTCCTGCAGTGCTCTGGGTCCAGCGTGTAGGAGAGACGTCTACAAGTTTTATGAGGAGCCATCAGATAGCAGGTTGCTAGACGCAGCGGTTGCAATTGTGTCAAAGCAAGCCATAAATGCGGAGATAACGATAGGGACCCTCATAGTAATAGTTGATGAACGCAAGGCGTACATCGGAAAGGGCATTCTCTACGGTAAACAGCCGTAGAGCAAGAGATAAGAGTCCATAAATTAAGAACTCCTCAGGATATGTATTCGATGGTACCGGAGAAGAACCAACACACGTAGACGTTATCAGCAGGACTTCCTATGCACCAAGCGCAGGTATCGGAGCCGCCTTTGTCGGTTTAATTGTCGTGAACCATCGGGAGTCTTGAGCTGGCTGTCCACCTAACGCTATACCAATCGTTTCTCGACCACTCAAGCTAATTCAAATGGGGGGAGGTGCTGTGGCAGACGCCTTATCTGGGGTAAATACCCGGGATGTAACCCCTGACGAAGGAATAAATCTGCCGGGGATCAGCGGCTAGGCTACTGGGCTCTCTCTGGTCATCTCCACACATGAGCCCTCTAGCCTGGGTTGACACGCCCCTTAAATCTCAGAACCAGACGCGATGGAGGCCTAAATAGGGGCCCGTCAAAGTTTTGTCGTGGTTCCCGCGACCACGCCATGTCGGCCTCTTTGAGAAAGCCATGCATATCTCTCGTTGTAACTGGGAGAAGTCCCGAGATTCTCAAGTTCGACGTTGGGCTCCTATCATTTCCCAGAACCGAAAGAAAGGCAAGGTTTAGAGCATAAACAGGATGGGAGTGCTGTAATCCCCACGGCGACTCAGTTCATCCTCGTGCTCTTGGCTGTGGAATTCATCGCTATCTCTTACTTTCTTCAGCTTGTGGCCCGGAGCCTTGATACTCCTCGACGACAAGATGAAGCTCAGCGTCTTCTACGGCCACCTCTTTGCCCTCTTGGGACCCCTCTTATTCGTCTCACAAGCGAGCGCAAAGTGTTCGACTTTCAAACATCCAGGACTGCTACACACGACCGAGGATTTCAACCGTATCACGGGATTCCTCGACGCCAACAAGGAACCATGGACCACCGGCCTCGACAAACTCGCGGCTCGCGCCAACGCTGGCTACACCCCGAGTCCCAAGGAGGTCGTTTGCCGCGGCGGCCCGGGCCGTGAGTGCATACCGCAGAACTACGCCTCCCTCTTCCGCGACGCGGCCGCCGCCTACACCAACGCCGTCTACTGGAGGCTCACGGGCGACGAGGCGCATGCCAACGCCTCCGCCAGGATCCTCGACGCCTGGAGCGGCACGATCCAGCGCATCCACGGGCCCTCGGACAGGTACCTCGCCAGCGGCATCTACGGATACCAGCTCGCCAACGCGGCCGAGATCCTCCGGGGGTGGGCCGCGTGGGACGGGCTGCCGGCCGTGATCGAGATGCTCGAGAGCGTCTTCTACCCGATGAACCACGACTTCCTCGTCAACCACAACGGCGCCGTCATCGAACACTACTGGGCCAACTGGGACCTGGCCAACATGTGCACGATGCAGGCCATCGGCATCCTCTCGGACAACAGGACCATGTACAACGAAGCGGTCGACTACTTCAAGCACGGGGCGGGCAACGGGGCCATCGAGAAGGCCGTCTGGAAGCTGCACACGGAGCCGGGAACGAACAAGACGCTCGGCCAGGGCCAGGAGGCAGGGCGCGATCAGGGCCACTCCCTGTTGGACTTTGCCCTCCTCGGCGTCTTTGCCCAGCAGTCGTACAACCAGGGCGACGACTTGTTCTCCTACCTCAACAACAGGGTTCTCGCGGGGTGAGTTCGCATCCTTGACAGCACGAACGAACCACAATGGAAATAACATTGACTAACGAGAAGGAAAACCCACCCCACCACCAGCTCGGAGTACGTCGCAAAGTACAACCTTGGACACGACGTCCCCTTTGCGAACTTCACCAACAGCCACGGCACTGCGACGGCCATCAGCGCGGCCGGGCGGGGAGAACTCCGGCCTATGTGGGAGCTGCTTTACGCCCACTATGGCGTCATCAAGGGGCTGAACGCTTCCTGGACCGAGGAGATGCGCGATTATACGGTGAAGGAAGCCAGAGGCCTGGAGGGTGGTGGCGGAGACTACGGCCCGAACAGCGGCGGGTACGACCAGCTGGGATTCGGGACTCTCCTGTACAGGCTCGAATGAGCACTTGACGGAAGTGGTCTTGCTGGAGCGTACCGGTGTTCTCTTCTTTTGTTTCTCTTGCTTGTCCGACGAAGTTGTTGTTTGCAAGCCGATTCGAATTCTCCTTCAACTCGTCTGGCTGGTTCCATATCCTGTAAAACCTAGAGGCACCCTCCTTCTCCTTCCCGTGCCTATTTTGTTTCAGTTATCTTCAATCATATTTGAGTTATCCTTCACGATATGGTAGAATGAAACGAAAAAAACAAGAAACCCTTTCTGAATTCCGATGGCCTCTTTGGACTCTGGTTGGCCGAATAGGGATTGTTATGGTACCCTTTGACGACGTAGTTGTAAAGAGTGGTGTCAGTGTCGTCCAGGCAGTAGGCAGTTTTCTTGATGCCCCGAAATTTGGCCCGTTTTGAGACATTCTACTAGAGGATGAACCCACGCATCTAGTCAAAGGGCACCGCATGGCACTTCTGCGGCCTGCTCGTTGTCCTCTGAGGGGTGGTTTTACTGACGTGGCCGATAAACAGTTTGCTGTCTAAGGCGAAAAGGTACCTTTGGCTTGAGATTGCTTGCTTTCAGCACAACTCAATGAATGAGTGGACTATTTTGTGTCACGCAACGAGCGGACATCAACGACTGATGAGTCATCATGGGAGCGGGGTCACAAGAAGAAAGTGGGGAGCTCCTTGAGTTCTGCGGTGTATAAGACAACAAAGTGGCCTGTGCCTTCAACAAATAACATCGGTTGTGTAGTGTAGTGGTAATCACTCCGGATTTTGATCACATCAAAATCTTCTATTCCGGCAACCCCGGTTCGAACCCGGGCACGACCTCATGTTTTTGATTTTTGCATGTCGTCATCTATTGCACGGAGATGAGGACAACAGTTTTAGCACCGATTTGCGCATTGTTACAATCTCAATTCATTGGGTTCTAGACCTTTTTTGTCCTGTATTTCTGTGAGGTTAAAACTAGGTGAGATGCAAGTAGACATCAGACACAACAAACAGTAACGCCGACCAAAGTCAGAACCTGTCGCACTCCCGACTGACATCGACCAAGCACAATTTGGATTAGACCCCCCCGGCCAGTCGTTCCCAAGCTTGTACGTCCTGCCATAATCTCCTCCATGCTCACCATCCGCACCCGAATTTTCCGTGTCAACCGCAAGTCCGGTCTCACAATCGTTGGTGGGCGGTACCGTCTTTGGGTTATTAAAATCAGTGTCCGGCCCGGGGTTTGGTATCATGGCATCCAGAGAATTGACCGTCCTGCAGTTTAGATCAAGTGCATTTTGAGAAGACAATCCGTTGTGAATAGAGCAGATTAAACAGTATGAATGAAAAGCAGCAGGCCGGACCTGAAGTCATCTTCTTTAGACCTTGTGCTTTCTGGCCGCTTACCACCAATGAACTGGGTAGTTTAGAGACTATCATCATCTGTTGAATCGCCCTCCTCAGCCTCATTTGCCAAGTCTCCACGAAAAGTTGAGCAAAGATGGATGTTGCCGAACGTCAATCCGTCCCATGTGCTAGCTTGTAGGTAGAAGATGTACACGAGTACAACAAGCAACGAGCTTGACCAGGACACCAGGTTATCACTCGTGCAATGATACCATCGTAGATGGCTGTTGATCATTTTTGCGACATGGCGCTTATCGACCCTAGCGAAGATATCCGTTTTATGGTCTTTACCTGAAAGTCTAGCATC
Organism: Colletotrichum destructivum; assembly: GCF_034447905.1. NCBI lineage: Eukaryota > Fungi > Ascomycota > Sordariomycetes > Glomerellales > Glomerellaceae > Colletotrichum > Colletotrichum destructivum. Next base: position 661,227 of record NC_085898.1, on the reverse strand, counting down.
AAGAGACTTTGTCCAAAATTCATCGGTTATCCCAGCAGATTTCGGAGTGAATACTCGGAACAAATGGCGTGGTATGTTGTCAGATCCCTCCAGAGTCAGCTTGATTTCGTCGGGTGGACAAAACGGTAGACACTCTGCGTCGTCGAGCGCTAGGCCCTGAATCTTATCCGCCAAGACTTCAAGTGTCATGTTTGTCGGATACTAGTCTGATGTTCAGAGAGATGAGTGTCGTATTTTTCAAGGGCAAAGGCCGTGGACCGATGCACGATGGGAAATGAAGCTGTAGATGGTTAGAGCGGGGAAGTTATTCAAGTGAACGTCATCAAAACTTAGAAAGGATGAATATAATGGAGTGAAATCACATGATGGATCACATGCGGAGGCCGTTTGAGTTCTGACAACTTGGACTAACAGCTTGTCACATTTTTATTTCTCATTACTAAAATTAAGGCATTGAGCTCTGACAGACCAGCACGAGGGACGAAGAGGACTGAACTTGGATTCAGATATCGTCTCCAGAAGGTCTTTTCGTTGAGCCGAAGAGGATTGTGATTTTCAGAAGGTTAATCTCTATTGAACAAATTTAGGAAGTAATTGCCTGGCGGATATGCCCCCTTGAATCACGTCAATGCAAACTGCACACTGAGTCTGGTCGGGCCCAACGATCATGGTTCATCTTGCCCAGATAGAACAGAGGACAAGGTATAGTGAGGAGCTCTTAAGCCAACTAGGTACAAGTTGTTTTCTTTCTTTCTGTATTCTATAGATGTTTTTTCGTTCATAGCCTTTCATACTCTCTTTTGAGACGTCACTGCGATCTCGCCGCCCATGCAATCAGCGCAGCCCCGACGCCGCTCCCATCTCTGGCCATCCCTATTCTGATCATCTCATCTCCACGTCCGCCAAGCTCGGGGATCCCTCTCAGAGCCTCTCGAATATGCAGCTCGAAGTCGGGGAAATGCTCGATCAAGGATCCATCGACGCCGATGTCGACAACCTCGCCCTCGCCAATGAACCCTGTAGGACGTAGATCCCCCGAGTTGCCAAAAGAGCTCGCGTTTACCCCTTTGGGAACGGTGACTCGGATCTTGACATGAAGCCAGCTCGCAAGGAGTTTCCAGAGACTCTGGACACCGTAGAGAATGGGCGTCAGAATGTTGATGCCCAGGTTCCACGACGGTGCGAGAGGCTGTTCAACTGCTCTTGGCCCAAGGGCGCCGGACTGAAGGGCCACTCCGGCAATGGCGACAGAGGACAGCCTTGCCGACCGCCGACCAATGGCTTCGGACAAAATCTTGATTGCTCTTGCGTCGCCTGTTGATACATGGGCTGCGCCGAGGACTCTTGCTATTTCGTGCCGTGCGTGCTCCAGATCCAGTGTCTCGTCCTTCACAACCGAAGACAGGAGTGAGCTGTCGATGCTGTCGGGCACGTGAATCAGAGAAGTTTCGGAGATCTTGAGTTCGAAAAGACTCGGACGTGATTGGATCAAGTCCAGGAGAATCCGCCTCAGTATCTCGCCCAGATACATGCCAGACACTCTCTTCTCGAAGTGCTGGTCGTCCGGGTTGACAGAGTCCCGATCCAGCTCACGGTCATACTTTGTCGTCGGCAGCACCTCGAGCTTGCTGTCGAAGCCGCCCCACTCCGTGTTCAGCGCCATCACCGCACCCGGCCCCGAGTTGCGGAACTCCTTTCTGGAGTGCAGTTTCGTGATGCGGGAGACGCGCTCCATGTACGCGCCATTGGTTCCTGTGCCGAAGATCGCGCCGACGACGTTGCCGGACCGCCCCGGTGACGTGTAGGCCCGGGCCGCCAGGGTGCCGACGGTGTCGTTCGCGAGAGCGGTGACCAGCAGCGGCAGCTGCTGTTCGTCGAGGGCTTCTTGCAGCATCGCGCAGGGGTCGCGGCCCACCGCGTCGGCGATGTCGAACGACTTTGTCCAGTAGAGCAGCGTTCCCTTGTTGATGGCGTGTTGGTCGAATGTGAAACTGAAGGTGAAGCCCAGGCTTTTACAGTGCTTCTGTCGTTCCTCATCCGTGACACTGCCCTCCTTCAGCACACGGGACCATGCCTCCAAGTCTGAGGGATGGTGTTCCGCCAAGAATGCCTTGGTCTGTAAGGCAATAAACCTGAACAGATCTCTGTAGGTAGGTGCGGTCATGAGATGTCTTGGGATAACCGCCTTGGACTGGGTGAGAGAGTATGTAGAATCCCCGTTCAAGTTGACGGAGCACACTCGCAGGTTGGTCCCACCGAGGTCGATGGCCATACAGACTCCCTTCTCAGAGCCATTGGGGAGGTTCGTCACAAAAGATGGTATCTGACATAGTGAGGTGCCATCTTGCTGGAGTCCCTCATCTTGGTCATGTTAGTCGGTGCGTGTAAGTCAATTGGGGGGGGCGGCGATAGGTTGACTGACTAAGCTGCCTCAAGAAGTGCAGTGTTGCGCGTCGGACGTCCTCAGCTGGGAAGTCAAAGTCATGGGCGATTCTCCGGGCTTGGGCTAATAATCCTGAGGCCCGGTCTTTGTCGAAATCGGTAACAGACATTGAGATGCCGATTCCCGTTGAAGATGCTGGTTGGGGGCAGAGTCGGTTGGTTGGTTGGAAAGCTGGGTTCATGGGTATCGACACCTCTCAGCAGGTTCCCCGATCAAGTACCCAGGCATCTACGGCAAAGATTTTGAATCTGCACCGGGAAAGACCCAATACGCAATGAATAGTCGCGGCATTCGCCGGAGAGCCATTCGACCGAAATGAACGCAATACGGCAACTGTCTAGTTGGCCGCACACAAGTCCGTCCGCCACAGCATCAACGACCGGCAAACCCGGACCGGGTGGATCAGTTAGATCGTGTGGACCGGCCCAGATAGCCCAGAAAATCCCTCCAATGACATTACTTCGCCCTATCAGGTGCCGGGACCAGGTTCTTTCGCGCCGCCAGCGCTCCAAATCTTCAAAAACCCCGGCGTCCCTCCCCGGCGCAGCCGGTAAACCACGACTCAGGCTCCCGTTCCCAAGTCGTTTCGCCGGGTCTCCGCCGAGAGCCAAACCGCAGCAGTCCGGCCCGCCAGCAAACAGCAGACAAGGAGAGGTTCTCGCAACGTTGCCGCGCACGAGCAGAGTGGGACTCTTCGGTACATGAGCTATTCCCACAATGTCGATTCAACAAGGGAGGGACAAGGTGTCGGCAGGGCTGGAGACGGAGGAGTCGTCGGGTCCGAGCAAGGCCCGGAAGGCGTGCGGTAAGCCGTGGCATAGCCCACTGATCATCCAGATCGTCCATACTCCCCGGGCAGTCCTGTGGCTTTGGAGGCTGATACTTGTCTTTTACCCCTGCCCAGTCAACTGCAGGAAGCAAAAGGTATGGCTGGTTGTTAAGAGGTCTATGGCCTAAAGTCTCGACTCTGACTGGACTACTCCGGGGGTGTAGATGAAGTGCAGGATCGAGAACGGATCCACGTGCCGAAGATGCTTACGAGCAGGAGTTCCCTGCGTCTTTGTTCCTCGAGCCAACGTACGTTCGTCCCACCACGGTTCTGTATCGGTCCACAGATCGACAGGCTATGTACGTGGCTTCGCGTCTGACAGCTGTGTTCGCTCTAGTCGGCATCCCATCGTGAAAGCATCTCGCTTGCATCCCTCCTCCAGGCAAACGAGCAGAGTCCCTTGCTGAAAAGGTCCGTCTTCCTCCGCCTGAAACGGCTCGAGGAACACTTGGGGCTGCCGCCGCTTGACGACGCTGAAGAGGCCGAGTCGCCCGCATCCCCGGACTTGATGACGCTCGAGCCCGAGACGCCCGGGGACAGCTCACTCGGCGCCCTGTGGAACGCGGTCGCCATCCTCAGGAGAAGCTGCGCTTCCAACATCAGCTCAAACATCTGGGATAAACCCCTGATCAAGCGGCTATGGCTCTCGTGCGTACCCATTACATACTCCCAGCCCTGTGCCCCCCTAGTCTATTTTGTCTATCTAGACTCAGGCCGCTGATTCTTAACGCTTCTTATCATCTTTGTAGCTTCCACGAGACCATGCCGGGGCTACACTTTCTACCGACGAAACAGACCTTCTCCTCGCCGCGGCCGCTGATGTTGGCCTCCATGCTCTACTGCTCGAGCATCCGCGGCCCGCCCGAGGTCGCCGTCTTGGCGCCGGACTACTTCGCCGTCCTGTGCGCCGCCATTTCCCAGCTGTGCATGCCGCAGAGCGAGGTCGGCCGGGCGCCCGAGGACCAGGCCTCCGCGGAAGAGTGGGCGTTCCAGACGGTGCTGGGCATCATCCTCGCCGGCCTGCTCAGGGAGGCCGTCGTGAGGGAGACGGGGGTTTGGATATCTCTCGCGTACCGTCTCATCCTGGAACACTGCCCGTCCAATACCGATGAGCGGTCTCGCGAGTGGCGACGCCTGTTCTCCGGTCTGCAGGTAATAGGCCCCTCATTTGCCAGCGTCGTTGACGAACCTCGGTTTTTTTTTTCTAACGTTCTATACAGATCGTGGATCTCGAACACGCGTCGATCCACCTCTCGTGTCCCGTCATCCCCATCGAAGCACCCCTGCCGAGGCTGAAGATCCCGATGCAGGACCAGCTCTACCGGCTGTCGAGGATGATGCACACCGGCCTGACGCACTTCACGGGCCGAGGTCTCCCGACGATCTGGTCGTGCTTCGAAGGCGAGCCCAGCGTCGTCGCCCAGATGTCCTCCGTCTCCTTCAGCGGCGTCGATGGCGCCGTCATCCGCGACTGGGCGCGGCAGCTGGACGACTGGCTTGTCGAGTTCAGCGACAAGGACTTCGATTCGGAGCACGAGAAGAAGCTCGTGTTCCGCCAGTACATCCTGCACCGGCTCTTGGTCCTGTCCATATACCACCCGGCCAGGGGCTGCAATCTCTTCTCCAACACGACGCCCAAGGAGCAGCACGAGCTGCTCGTCTCGGCGCGGGCGGCTGTCAAGCTCCAGATGTGCGACTCGTCCATCTGGTCCAACTGGGACCTGGTCATGATCACGTGGGCTGCTCTCATCGTACTCCAGGGGGTTGATGGAGGCGTCGGAGAACCTGATGGTATGTTGGTTGAGGTTGGCTTTGTGTTATTACGTGATGAGTTTTGTTTGTCTGACTAACATGGTCCCCTGCAGATTTGGAGAACGTAAATATCCATCTGCAAAAGTTGAAGGAGATGCATGAGCCGAAACCAAGCCTCAGAGGGATTCTAGCCTCGCGGCTTGATCAGAAGCTTCAGGGACTCCACACGCCCGCGTCCGGAGACGCCGAAGGCTTTGAGCAAGAAATACGCAACCTGGACAACTCATGGTACATCTTTGATCAAGCCAGCCTCCAGGCCGGATACAACCTCTGGTCGTATGAGACTCAGGGAGGCTAATGATCAACGTCGCTTGGTCTCCTCGGGAGTGTCCTATAGCCATTGTATGTGAAGCACAATCAAGTCATATATAATCATTCCACCCGTGTAACGCCTCATAAATACATGCGGCACATCTGCCAATGGTCTCCTTTCCCCAGATGCTCTTTGTAAATCTTTCTGTCAACTCATATAACGGGCCACGTCGCAATGCGAGACGACATGCTGTCCGGAGTCAGCTCCACGAGATGATCTTCGTCAAATGCCGCCTTGCTGTCGGCCGGCGTCTGAGGAGGGCTGACAAGCGACACAGTCCTCAGTCTCAAGGGGAGCTTTTGCTCGAATCCCTTACCAAGTCCGACCTTTTCGATGCTCTTGAAATACTGCCCGACACAGTCAGCAGAGATTCCAGTCCGGACTCTCGTTCCACGTACCTTGACAGTCTTGACCTGCAACTCCAGCGTCGCGTCCTCGTCCGCGACAATCATCGAGTAAGGGTGGAGTTGGAGACACGACAGCGTCCACATGTGATTGACGCCGCCCTCGATCGCTTTCTGAAGAGCAATAGACTTGTTTGCACCATTCACAATGATGACCACTTCTCTCGCCTGCCCAGCGGTTCGTCACTGGTCAGTCCATCTTGCCTAGCATATTCATCCAGTTGTTGGGAAACCTACCTCCATGACGGTCTGAACGCCGACAGTGAGCGCCATCTGCGGCACCTTCTGCAGGTCGCCGCCGAAGAAGCGGGCGTTGGCGCGTATCGTGTCCATCGCCAGCGTCTTCACTCTAGTTCGGGATGCCAAACTCGAACCCGGCTCGTTGAAGGCGATATGGCCGTCCGGGCCGACGCCACCGAGGAAGAGATCGATACCGCCAACGGCCCGAATCCGGTCCTCGTACGTAGCGCACTCGGCGTCCAGGTCAGGCGCGTTGCCGTTGAGGATGTGTACGTTTTCGGGCTTGATGTCCACGTGCGAGAAGAAGTGGCGGAACATGAAGCTGTGGTAGGACTCCGGGTGTGTCTGAGGCAGTCCGACATACTCATCCTGGATGGTTTGTGTTAGTTCGGAGGGCTTTGGTGATACAAGACAGAGGGGATTTCCTGTTTTAAGTTCTTTGAGGTGACGTTGGAAAAACTAACCATGTTAAAGGTAATGACATTTTCGAATGAGATGCGGCCGGCTTTGTATTCTGCAACAAGGATTTCGTAGATCTGGATGGGACTGCTACCCGTAGGAAGTCCAAGAACAAACGGCTTCTCTGGCGTTGGTTGGAATGTCCTTATGCGATCTAGAGACTGTTAGGACAACACGCTACTCGTGATAGACCAGCGGCGTGCTAAGTGACGAAGGAGGCTCATACCTAGAATATAATGGGCCACATGAGCTGATGCCGACCTGCTGTCGGGTCTAATGATGAGTCTCATATTCTCTCAATAACACTATGAGTTGTCTAATACTCGGATGAAGGAACGGAATAAAAAAGTAAGGCCTTTTGGGAGAGATTGTTGTAAGAGATATGTCAGTTGAGTAGAGAACAAGTTGGGAGAGATCAGGAGTCAGGTCCAGGGAGATAGCAACGACTCTTTTGTCTTGACTGGGCGCACCGATTTCTCCAAGTGCAATACACTTCACACAAGTACCATTACTGACTCAAGAGTAGACATCGGCAAATTTCCCGGTCACCGGTGTCACTCAGCCGGTATCACCGGTAGCTCATTTCGTGGAGAGGGGGGAGGGGGGCCTCATGGGCCCGTCAAACCCCACGTGGCTAAACCCAAAGACCCGGTGGGCGAGCAACCTTGACCCCTAAGCGGACCGGACACTTGGATTTCCCCATGAAAAGAGGGCTTGTTGTGGGAACATGCGGAGGCGTGGGGTGGTTTGATGGTTACATGCGTCCCAAAGGCACGTCACATTGCTCGGGACACATGGCAAATCCAGGGACGCAAGTCAATTTACTGTATTCCAACTACATCGACCCCTATCCCGTCTCTACGCTCACACTATCACTTGAAGGACTCTTCTCTGCCCTTCAGTCTTGTGGCTGTTACCGGTCTTTACGTCGTACAAGCTACTCTAGTCTAAAATTCTCAAAATAACTATCCTGCCCTTATCAATCTGCCAAGTACTACCACACTAGTCATCTTACTCTTCCTTCGCCTGGAGCATCTTCTCGCTATACTTCGATCCGGCCTTGAGCCACCAGGCTCCAACCAGGACCGTGAGGCCGCCAACCACGACGCACGTGTAGTTCATGTTGGCGGGCTCGACGGGCTTGACGTAGGGGAAGGAGAAGAAGACGATAGCGAAGGTCAGCCAGCACACGGTGACGCTGTTGACGATGGGACCGAGTGTGGGGCCCATGTGAAAGACGCCATGATGCATGTTCTTGCGCCGGGTAAGGAGGTTCGTGAGGATCGGGAACATGTATGAGATATTGTTGATGGTGACGGCGGTGCCGAGGAGCGAGTTGAAGGCCGTTGAGGAGCCGAGGTAGAGGCAGCCCAGCGCCGCCACGATGGCGGTGACGGCGAGTTGGGAGTTCATGGGGACCTGCCACTTGGAGTGGACTCTCGACCATCTGGTGTTGTATTCCGTCAGTGTGGCTCATGCAAAAAGGGGGGGGGGGGGGGGGGGGGGGGGGGGGGGGGGGGGGGGGGGGGGGGGGGGGGGGGGGGTGGGGGGGTGGGGGGGGGGGGGGGGGGGGCACAACAGAGAAACTCACACTCTGGAGAAGGGCATAGCGCCGTCTCTCGAAAAGGCCCAGAAGACTCTTCCGGTGCTCAGCTGCGAGCTCACGACGCAGGGGCCCAGGGCGACGAAGAGGATGAAGGTCAGACCGAAGGCCCCGCCGGCGCCCTGCGTGACCTGGCGGAACAGCTCGGCGAGCGGCAGGCCGGTGTTGGTCGTGGACAGGGCGTCGAAGTCCTGGATGGAGAACATGAGGGTGATGAGGTACGTGATGCCCGTGACGAAGGCAATGCAGAGCGTGATGGCGATGGCGAGGGGGGCGTTCCGCGAGGGCTATTCGTAGATCAGTCAGTAAAGTCCGTCCTAGATCTGCCGCATCATGATGCAGGCCCGCCCGGATGGACTCACGTTAGGCATCTCCTCCGTGATGTGCGTCACCCCGTCAAGACCGCCGAGACTGTACAACGGGTTGACGAGCCCCGTGATGAAGCAGACGACCTGGTTCTCCCAACCCGTGTTGTTGATCCAGGTGCGGAAGACGAACTCCGGGTCGCGGTGGGTGGGCGCGCAGGCGGCGACGGTGACCATGACGGCGAGCCAGCCGATCTGCAGGTAGAAGAGCGAGAACTTGTTAAGGCCGGGGATGATCTTGTTGCCGAACATGACAATACCAGCCGTGATAAGGTTCAGACCCTGGTAGACGATAAAGGTCTGCCACGCCTGGATCTCGAGGTCGCCATGGTAGACGGCGATGAGGGCCATCAGGACCTGGGCGTAGATGAGGTTCGTCGAGGCGGTCGTGAAGATCCCTGGGGGGCTGTGGTCAGCAAAGACGAAGAGGGCAGTTTTGTGATAACGCCTGTTGAAAACGACAGGACGACATAGAAGAAGAAAAAAATGACCGACTTACAGCCGAGTACGCTGAACCAGCCGGTGAAGAAGCTCAGCACGCCCGTCATGCGCCTGGGCGCCACGGCGGCGATCCAGTGGTACATGCCGCCCTCGGTCGGGTACGACGACACGAACTCGGCTAACGAGGCGCCGAGGAAGCACTGAAGCAGCGTGACGAGGATGAAGCCGTAGATGACGGCACCCGGCCCGCCGGCGTTGATCTCCGTGATGAGACCGAGGCCGAGACCGGTCCAGGAGATGGTCGTCGTCGACGCGAGGCCGATGAGGCTGAGCGTGCTGAAGTGCCGCTTGAGCTCCTGCGTGTGGCCTGTTGGGCGTCTGTGTGTTAGAGATGGAAATATTCAAGGCCATGGGTGGTTCATTTGCTCATGTGGCTTTGGGACAAACTCACCCATCTGGGCCAGACGGAGCTCATCGGCGTCGAGGCTCTTCTCCGGGGCGGCGTCAACGCTCCGCCTCGGGCTCGACGAGATGTCTGTGGGCGCCTTGACGTCTGCCATTGTGCGTCTGTCTTGTGTGTGTGTGTGTTTCTTTCGACTATTGCGAGTTGTCTCTGGTTTGCAAAGACTCAATCGTCGATCGTCTAACCACAACGGAAGAATGATCTCGTGCCCATCGTATGAGGTGTTTCCCCCCCGTTTCCGCGCGGGCGGGCTCTACAACAAACATATATCCACGCTTTCCATCCATGCAAAGATACAAAAGGGACCCCTACGGCGTTTTCCGCCCCCAGATTGCCGTTAGTCCACAATTGATAGCACACGCGCCTGCAACACTCTTGTCGGAACACTGTCCAAGGTGGCCGCAACCCGGAGACAAGCCGTTGTTTGCCGCGATCCGATGGGAGGGGGGGCAGATCACTAGCGTGCAGAGGGGGAAAAGGCACTAAAGAAAGCGAGTATGAGATACGGGAAAAGAGCCGCGGTTGATGGTATCGATGGAAGTGACAGTATCTCACCCGGTCAAAGCCGGGCCGGAGCCCTCAACCCCCCCTCCCCCCGGTCCATCAGACTCAGACCCTACTTTACGCTGTGTGTGGGTGGTGTTCAACCGACCTCGCACCGTTCTTCTGCATTAGTTGCGTGGTTCTCGACCCGAAAAGAAGGAGAAAAATGCGGAGAAGAAACACAATCTCCAATCGCCAGGGGTGCGTCCCATCGAGTCATCTCATCCCCATCAAGGACAACCCCTGTTGAGGGCTAATCAAGCATCTCCCCCGGCTTTCTTTTTTGTTTTGTCTTCTCCTCTCTCCGTCTCTCTCCGTAAATGCCCCCCCGGCCCAATATCGCGCTCCGCTATCGCCTGTTCTGTTTCGCTCGGGGATGTCCCGAACGGCTCTTCAACGTCCCACCCGGAGAGAGAGAGAGGGTATCTTTGTCTGCTGATAGACTGATAAAGTGATAGTCTGATTTCCCGGTTCCCACCCCCCGTTATCACCTCCGCATTCTTACCTAACGCGGTCATCAACACCGACCCGGTGGCCCCCTCCCAACCACCGGGGTGCCAAGGGCCACCGCAGCAGCGGGGACTAGGGTAGCGGTAGCTTAGCTTTCCGATGTTGGGGCTCGCCGGTGGATGGCATGTCTTGGTACGGGGGCTCTGTCCACTGCCGTCGTCAGTCACGCGCGCAAGGTAACCTGGGGAGTTGCCGAGAGGTGGATGGCGATGACGACGGTCCCTTGGGTCCTGCGATGGATGGATGCGACTCTTGGCCCCGCGGGCTTGGCCGCGGAGAGTCGACTCAAGCCTTCGGCCATGCACCTATATTAAGATGAGCCGGGTCCCTGGGGCCTTTTGAGTCTCCTTTCTTCTTCCTTGGGTTCTTCAGAACATTTGCAGCTTCCTCACCGTTTGTGTATCTCTACCCCCGTCTCTCTCACGATGGTCTTCAGCACGTCCAAGGCGGTGGGCATCATGGCCCTGGCCGTCAGCTCGGTGACGGCCTCGTCCTACGTCGCCTCCATGCCCGTCCACGCCCAAGGCCTCTTGAACGAGTCCATGGCCTGGATGGACCAGTACTACGACCGCTCGGCGGGCTATCTGTACGATTTCGGGGCCAGCTCGGCGCTTAGGCACGAGACGCGCAGTTCCATCTGGTACGCGCTGGGTCTCCTGGCGCGCAACGAGGGTGACGACGCCGCGCAGGCCGAGAGGATCATCACCAACACCATTGGCGCCCAATTCAAGGCCGAGCCGGAGCAGTGGTGAGTTTTTCATGCGAGACAAGTTCTCTTTTCTTTGGGAAAACACTCCATCTCACATACAAGCACAGGTACGGCGACTACCAAATGTACCCCGAGGAGCCCTACGTCGGCTCGCCGCACTACCCGGGCAAGATCTACAACTCTTGGGACCCCAACTGGCGCGGCTTCGTCGGCACGACGCTCGTCATGGCCCTCGAGGAGTTCCCGCACCTCCTGAGCAACGACACGCAGGACCTCATCCTCGAGTCGCTGCACAACACCACAAAGGGCGACGAGTACCGCGTCGGCGGCGTCGACGACGACAACCTGTACCCGGCCTACAGCAACCCGGTATGTGTATTCAAATCCAAAGTGTGCTTTTGGGAATCTGGAAGAACCCCCCCCTCCCCAACTCCTGACTGACTGAGCGATCCTCCTCCTCCTCCAGGCCATCATGCGCGCCTTCGTCTCTGGCTACACCGGCCGCCGCCTCGCCGACGCCAACATGACGCAGTCGGGCGAGAAGTACGCCCAGGAGATCATCGACCTCTTCGACCGCGCCAACACGCTGTCCGAGTTCAACTCGGGCACCTACACGGGCGTCTCGCTCTTCGGCCTGATCCTCTGGTGCAAGTACCTCCCCGAGGACTCGGTCATGACGGCCAAGGGGCCCCAGATGCTCGCCGACACGTGGAGCGCCGTCGCCCAGCTGTGGCACCCGGGCATGAAGAACATGGCCGGCCCCTGGGACCGCGCCTACGGCTACGACATGAACCGCTACGTCAGCCTCATGGCTCTGTGGTTCTGGACACTGCTCGGCAAGGAGAACTCGTCTCTGATATCGGCCGTAAGTTGGATCCCTTCAGCTCCTTCTCCTTACCCCTTCCTGGAGGAAGTTTTTATGTGTTCGGAGAAAAGAATGATACTGACACCATCCCCCTTCCGACAGCCCCAAGTCATGTCTCACGCCGCCGACTACGCCTGGGCGCCCCTCTTCGCCGTCCTCGCCGAGTTCCACGAGAGTCTTCTGCCCGAGGGCCTCGTCGCTAACCTGACGACCTTCTCCGGCGAGCGCTCCTTCACGGCGTCCACCTTCTACCCGCCCTACGACCTCGTCCCGCGCAACATCTCGTCCTGGCTGTCGGACAACCTGACGATCGGCGCCGAGTCCTTCAAGGAGAACGTCATCGGCGGGCCGTCGCTAAACCAGCAATCCTTCAACCCGGCCGTGATTCAGTGGAACACGGGCGACGAGGTTGCCTTTATCTCGGTACGACTTTCTCTGGATCCTTTTCTTCATATCTCTCACATTCACTCCTTCACTCCCTCACTCACTCTCACTCACTCACTGTGCGCCCCCAACTAACACCATCACCAGCTCTACCCGACCGAGATGGAACTCGACGTCGACGTCGCCCCCAACAAGCTGAGCCTTGCCTACCCCAACGGCACCGCCGACTCCATCTTCACCTTCGTCGTTGCCACGTTCCTCAAGAAGCCCACCGTCACCGGCTGGGCCGACGTCCAGGGCCTCGCCGTCAACGTCTCGGGCAACGTCAACGAGACGTACAGCCTGTCGTTCGCCGGCTCCCTCGGCGGCACGGGCTCGCCGATCCGCGACTTTGAGTTCTGGAACTTCACGTACGCCATGCCCGCGGGCTTCGAGGGCACGCCCAGCATCGTCCTCGACCTGGCGCTGGTGTAAGTTGCGGGAGGGGGGAGGAATTTGTATATTTGTATATAGTGGGAGAATATATGTACATGTGAGGCTCAAAAGTCGAACGCGATAATGATGAGGATGTAAATAGAATATTGTCAAAGCAGTTAATGAACTTGTGATATTTCATACATCGATGGAAATCACCTTGCACGTGAGTGATGCCATCCGACAGCATAAATCATTGCAGCACTTAGTAGATTTAAACAAGAAAAAACTTCGTTTTTGATATCTGCCATTATTCCCAGGCAATAATTACACTAATTAAAACACATATTTCCGTCATACATCATCTTTCTCAACCCCGGAAGTAGGCCAACAGGCCCCTCTCGACAACAACGCCGACGGCGCCGACGGCCGCGACGGTCAACACCCACTTGTTGTCGTACTCGCTGAGGCTGGGCCAGAAGCTGTTCTTGTCGCGCTTGTACTCCTGCAACTGCTGGAACTTGAGCGGGTTCTCCTTTGCGTAGCGCTCCTCCTGGCTGGCCTCGTTCTCCTTGTCGCCTCCGAGGTAGCGGAGGATGAAGTAGTTGAAGACAGGGCCTAGGGCGGCGAGCGGGTGCAGCATGCCGGCGCTGTAGAGGAGGACGGGGAAGGAGAGGTGGCAGAGGGCGTCGCCGAGGTAGCTGGTGAGAGTTTTTTGTCAGTATTTTGGTCATTGGAATAAGGGAGGAAGGGAAGGGGAGGGGGCGCATGAAGGCACTCACTTAGGGTGGCGGACGATGCTCCAGACGCCTTCGCGGTTGAGCTCCTTGCTCTTGCGGGAGTGGTCCTCCAGCTGGGTATCGGCGAGGGTCTCAAGGGCGAAGCCGGCGGTGAACAGGAAGACGGCCAGGCTGTGGAAGGTCTCGGGGTAGTCGGTGAAGGGCGAGCTGGCGGCGCAGGTGAGGGGCGCGCGGAAGGGCAGGGTGAAGGGCAGGGCGATCAGGGCCTGCAGCGCGGCCTCGGGCAAGAACATGGTGAAGAAGGCCTTGTCCCAGAACTTGGGGTCCCTCTTCTTGGCGGCCACGTAGCGGGCGTCATCCTTGCCGCGCTTCACGCTGCGGGAGGCGACGCGGTAGAAGAGGCGCACGCCCCAGGCGCTGACGCCCGAGAGGAGCAGCTTCTGGGTGTAGCCGAGCGAGTTCCAGGCCGCCGGGACCGAGAGGCCGTCGTGGACGACGCGGGCGCCGATGGCCGTCCACCAGGCGTTGGCGACCTGGCCCGAAGGCCACAGCCAGTCCTTTGCCTCGGCTCTGTCGGTGTACCGAGCGACGGCGTACGCGACGGTGCTGAGGCCGGCGTGGAGGCCGAAAGAGGGAAGGACGGCGTTCTGGAGGAGTCCGAGCGTCGTCGTCGTCGCCGTGTTGACGGGGTTGCTCGGGTGAAGGCTGAAGTGGGAGCTGTACCGATCCTGCTCGGCGCCCGAGACCCTAGGGAGCTTTCTGTAGATGCGGTCCGCCGACGGCGCCTTGCCCTCGAAGTGGGATCCGAAGCGGTCCTGCTCGGCTCCGGAGGCCTTGGGCAGATGGTCCGCCGCCTGCGAGGCCGACGGCAGCTTGTCGCCGCCGAACCAGCCGCCGAAACGCTCCTGCTCGGCGCCGGCGCCGCGCGGGATATTCTCCTTGACCTTCTCGGCGGCCTGGTCGAACTTGCGGGCCGCCTTGTCGGCCTTGTCGCCGAACCAGCCGGCGACGTGCTCCTGCTCGGCAGCGGTGCCGCGCGGGAGCTTCTCCTTGATCTTGTCGGTGAGCTTGTCCGCGGCGCCCTCCCAATGGGAGGCGTAGCGGTCCTGCTCAGCACCCGAGGCCTGCGGGAGGTGTTCTCGGACCCAGGTGCCCGAAGGCCCCTTGTCGCCGCCGAACCAGCGGTTATACCGGTCCTGTTCGGCGCCCGAGACGTGCGGCAGCCTCTCGCTGAACTCGTTGACGGAAGGCAGCTTGTCGCCGCCGAACCAGCCCTCGTAGCGATCCTGTTCAGCGCCAGCGCCACGCGGGATGTTCTCCTTGACCTTCTCGGCGGCCTGGTCGAATTTGCGGGCCGCCTTGTCGGCCTTGTCGCCAAACCAGCCGGCGACGCGTTCTTGTTCGGCACCGGCGCCGCGAGGGAGGTTCTCCTTGACAGTCTCAGCGGCCTGGTTCATCTTCTCGCCGGCCTTGTCGGCGACCCTTCCGCCAAACCAGCCGCCGTACCGGTCTTGTTCTGCGCCCGACGTCGCGTTGGGCAGGTGTTGGGATGTCGGTATTTCGTTCGTGTTCACGCCCAGACGGGCGTTCCAGCCCTCTCCACGATCGGTCATTGTGCTCTTGACTGGGGCTCAATGATATGTGGTGAGAGAGAGAGAGAGAGAGAGAGAGTGTGTGTGTGTGTGTGTGTATGTATGTGTCGGATGCCAATGGATGAGGAGTGAGTGAAAGCAACTATGGAAGAGGGGGAGGGGGAGGGGGTTTTATTGGGAAAGGCGTTCAGCACGGAGGAGGAGGAGGAGGAGGAGAACAATGGGCCAATGCCGCATCTGGCCCTGGTGACATGTGTAAAAGTGACATATGCGACATGAGGGTGAGCAAGGGATTGAGTGAGAGAAGGAGTGAGTGAGTGGGTGAGTAGTCGAGGCGCACAGTACCTGAGTGAGGGAGCTTGGAGCTTGAAGCTGTCAGAAGGTGTAAGAATGACGTCTCTTTTCGCCGTAGAGGGCACTTGCAGTCGATCCACACACTAAATACACCCCCTGTGAGACCTCGCAGCACCCCTGCCGCCCCGACGTCACTGGTTGCCCGATCCGATGAATTGGCTGCTCTGGTTAGTCTTGTTTGAGCCGCCATGGCTGAAATCCAGTCGAATCCTGAACAATGGTATCACCCAGACCATTTTGTCAGTCAGCTCATGAGTGCTGATGAAGGTCAACGACTGACGAAGTGGTTATCATCTCAGATTGGTGTAGGAAAGCATCAGAAGCCCCCCAAAAGACAAAGCTTCAGTGTCACTCACAGCACAAACAAACCCGAATGAACCCATTCTGCGGGGCCGGCGGGTGCAGATCGTCGAGGCGGGGAAGGCATTTGGAGGCACCCATCAGGACACCTGCATTCTTGGCCAGGAACGTTGGCCGATCTCGTCTGCTCGGTCCTGACGGGGCCTCGAGCACCAGCACCAGGTTTCATCCGACAAGCCCGAGCACGCTGTGCCTGATGTGTAGTTCGTCAGGTCTGTCACTAGGCTTACTGGCTCGCTCAAGATTGACATTGCTTTGCTTGCTGTGGAAGTGCCTTGGTAGAGTTCCGTATGAGAAACCGTATGAAAGGCCGCATGAGAGACCGTATGAGAGGCTCACTGAAAACTTGTAAACACGACACAAACCGATATAACCGCCGCCAACTCCTTTCCCTAGTTTTTCCCTCTCCGGCAAAATCCGGCATGTCAAATATTCATAGACTTTTCCGTATCGACTTAAACCGATGATGATTGTGGTATTGCAACGCCGCCGGCCGACGCCAGAACACCGACTTGGTTACTCCCCCCGCCCATTCCCCAAACATAGAAAAATCAAAAGAAATTGTCGTCCCGCCCGAACCGATCGTACTCCGAGAACACAACCTGCGACGGAGGATAAACAGGCGGCACAACCTCCGTCTTGCGATTGCCCTCTTCGTCAAGGTACGTCGCGGAGTCGAGTATCATGTCAAATAGCGTCTCCTCCTCGCTCTCATCCACTAGGACGGAGGAGTCGGGCGAGAAGACGGGCGCCACCGCCGCCGCCGCCGCCGTCGTCGTCGTCCCCGTGCCTTTCACGGCGGCGATCTTGTTATTTTTGTTATTATCAGCAGAAGTATTATTGCCGGCAACGACGTCGCTGCGCCTCTCAGACTTGCCCGACTGCGATGACGCCCTCGAATACGAGTTAATGAGCTCCTCCAGCATCCTGCAGCTCTTGCACAGGATCCCGATCCCCGAGTCCGAGAACCTGGACGTTGAATCCCGCGTGCGCATGCCCGTCGGGGAGCCATCGCCGAAATGTGGATCCGAGAAGATGTCCTCATTCGGCCGCAGGCTCGGCCGCATGTTGCACTTGCTGCAGCGAATATCCGTGTTGTTGGACTCCCGGAAGCCACCGGCGCTGCTCGGGCTCGAATCGACGCCGGATGAGTACTCGGTGTCCGAGACCTGGCCTTTCGGGGACCCGTTCCCGTCTTCCGAGACCGGGCTGGGGCCTACGTCGGACTGCTCCGTCAGGGCCGATATGCGCGGGAACGGGATTGTGAGCATGGTGGGAACCGGTAGTTGCAAGGGGGTTTTTGATGGCTTGCTGAGCCTCGAATCTTCACTATTACTCCTCACCCGATGACTCTGTGTACAAAACACGTCTCTCGCCATGGCCCGGGTCTCGTTGACAGCAATGGCCGGGCCGCGGTTGTGCAACCTGTCGATGCTCCTGGCGCTCGATGTGGATGCCGAGGAGTGATTTCTAGGTCGACCAGTCGGCGTCTCCGTTCTTGATGTACACTTCCTGGGCTTGCTGAGAGGCTGGTTGCGGCAGGCGATGAACACACTGCGCAGGTGTGCCTCCACGACGAGTGACAAGGACCCGGTGATGACGGGTATCTGCGCAGAGAACGAGTCGTTGGTGGCCGACTGCAACGCCAGAAGCCGGAGACGCTCCTCCAAGCTGGCCTTCAGGCTCGACATGTTGCTGCTCGCAAAGACCTCCTGCTCCACCTGTGGGAGTTCGACAGCGGGCAGGGTCACTATACGTGTGGTCAGCGAGTCCAGGTCTGATATCACTTTCGGTCCGCCGGGCGAGCTTACCGGGCCGTGGCACCATTCTATCGGAGGGAAACAACCATCGCCACAGGTCATCCCACGTCTTGATAGTCTCCCTCTCCACCTTTTCAGCGAGGTCTCGCGCCCTGATTGCAGGGATACCATCTTCGACGTCGCCGCCGGTAGAGGGGAGCTCGGGTCTGGGATCGCAAATTTGATCTTTCGGGAGCATCAGATGTTCCTTGAAAGCAGACGGTTCCGGAAAGCCTTTCTCGCACCGCGGACATTGAAACAGGTCGGCGCTGCCGGACTGTCTATGGTCCTTGACGATGTGTGCCCTATCAAATATCAGCATTTACCCAGCTACCACATGGTTTGGCTGGCTGGTTCGTACTGTAACTCTGCAACGTTCTTCCACTTGCCAGTTGCACACAGCCATCTGTCGTTGACGTTGAAGCGGGCCGGGTTCCGAAGTCTGTAAGGGCATGGAAGTGTCTGTGTGCCGCCGTGACCGCGGTCAATACCAATAGGTAGATGACCAGAATTCGGGCTGTCGTTGTTCAATTCATTGGCCTTGGATTTGATGCTTGGATCATCGCGAATCTCGTCCGCATCAGTTCCAGCACCTGTCTGGCTGATCCCTCTCACAGACGTCTCGAGAGACCGTGTCGGATCCGGAGCTTGACAGCCTGAGGAAAGACGTTCTCTTTTCTTGCTGGCAGCTGCGGGCTGTGCGAGCTGCGATATGTCATCGAGACACCGAACCACTGTATCCCAGACCTTGAGCGGCGTAGAAGACCTATCGGCGCCGGCGCCGAACTCCTCATCCAGGATCAGTGAACATATGCGAGAGATCAGTCGCTTCTCATCAGCCACCGAGCCATCGGCGGAATCATTTATCGCCGCCTGGCAACCGCCCGAGTCGGTCTCCCGCAACGGCAGACGCGCGGGCGGAGTGGGGGGCTGCGGGATGTTGGGCGGGCGATGGCGAGGGCGAAATGCCAGTCTGGGCAACGGAATTAGCATGCGACATTTATCAAAGACGGTTGCATTCCTTTTGTTGTGTACCTGGGCGAATCCGGCAATCTCGGTTTCGACGGAGTCGACGGAGTCGAAGGCATGCTGTTAATTTCCAGCGCATCGGGTGGCGATCGATCCGGTCTCAACGGCGCCGGCAGAGGCTTCCGCGGCGTGCTTGGGTTCGTCGACGAGCCACCGGTCGAGAAATCAGCCGAGGCTTTGCGTGTCAAGAGGATTGAGTCTCTCAGCGGCAGCCGTCGGCGTTTCGGTGAGGTCTGCTTGATGTTCGTGGACCGCCTCAGACCCGGCGACGGGGGGACAGTCCCCGACGAGCCCGGTGCCGCTCTGTTCTCCTGGTCGTCCTGTTCCTTGCCGTCATGGTTCCCGTGCCTGCTAGGCGACAAGATGCGAAGTGTCATGACGGGGCTCTGAGACCGATCGAAGGGTCGGGTTGGCGAGCTGTAGACGCGACCAGGAGAGCCACTGGAGCGGTGAGGCAGCGCCGGCGGAGTCGCTGCGGTCTTTGGTGCATCTTCCGGCGCGGTGTACCTTGAGAGTATAGGTGGTCTGCTGCTGGGAAGAGGAGGGCGACGCTGAGTTTCGACTCTTGTTTCGACTCTCGTTCGTTGAGTTGGTGCGCTTGTTCCCCGCGACAAGCTGTTGCTGTTGCTGCTGCTGCTACCGCTTGGATGACCCGGACGACGGGGAGAAGCCCACTGCGGGTGGGAGACTTGCGTGTTCATCTTCGCCTTGCTTCTTCGCACTAGGCCCGCCTGCTTGTTGCTTGAAAAGCAAAGGACTCCGTCACAGGACACGAAGGCAATCTTGTACTTGCGAGGAAACGGCCTTGACTGAACATCAAGAATTTCCCCAGTCGGCAAGGCAACGGACAGGTCCCAAGTTCATCAGGTAACCAGCTCCGAGTGGGATATCAACACTAATATGCAAGAGCTTCACCCTCATTCGCAACACGTTTTCTTCGGGAAGGGATGAGCACTCGTTCGAATGTTGGTACTGTGTAGGGCGATCGAGACGACTCAGACCCCCCGGTAGACAAGCTGTCACTAGTCCCATCGTTAGCCGGTATCACCACCGGGCCCTTGTGTGCAGAATGGCATCCCGAAACCAGATGACAGCATCGCATTCATTGGCTCGAGTGGAAGGGAGAAGCGAAGTCTGGGTGGACATGAGTCTAGGGTTGAGCAGCTGAGACAACATCTCGCACTCCAGCCGGCGGCGGGGTTGCTGAGCGGTCCCCTTGGGAGCGTCCTGTCTGTCACCATTGGATAACTAGTATATCCCTTCAATAGAATTCGCGGCTATAGATCAATGCCGGAGGCTGGAGTCGATGGACTCCCTAGCTGACCGGGGGCTGGGACGACGTAGGCTGTATGCAGGGCGACTTCGCCAACGGGGACATCTCCCGCGTAGACCGAACTACTGTCAACTGCCAGATGTGCATGGAACAAATGGATGACGGGTTAATTCAAAAGAATAAGAAAGTGTGAGTCGGTATTGACAGGCCGTCTAGACGAATCGATGAGCAGCCGGTATCTGTCTGCGTGATGCATCCGCCTCGACTGAGAATGAGCATGATGCAAGGAAACAATGCTTTTATTGGTCAACTTGACTTGGCAATACACGACTGATCCGAATCGTACCCTCGTGCTGTTGTTCCATCCACGATCAGTTCCGTCCTGATGTAAGTCATGTACGCACTATTTCAATAAAGTCATGTGTCGTCGCTCAGAGATGCACAACCCGAGCAGATGGACGCCTTGGTTCAGTTGAAGTGTGCCCAGGGCAGTCAAGACACCAGACATTTCAGAGCCCTTGCTCTCGCAAATGGAGAAAACTTCCAGGTTTTTGAAGCCGGGCACCGCAGGGTATTGATGGGATGAACCTATCAATGCAGTGAAGGTGAACTCTGGTAGAAAAGACGGGGGATCCGGAAATCAAAAGATGGAGATTCCGGGATGCGTGCTTTGGCTTGAATGCAACATATTATGTCAGCAGTTTTTTATCTTATCGCTCGCCAATCCCCCAAGGTACGTACTACGCCATGCGCCTCCTGGAAATCAGGTCGCGGACCAAGATCAGCATCCAGTCAGGCATATTCGACCGCGCGCAACGCTCTACGACACCCAAGTCTATCGTTCACGACTTTGCTTAACACGCCGAATCAGTCACTCTCTTTACTCCTCGTAACGACACCCGAGGCACGTTCCGAACACATCGTTCTCCGGTGACAAGCCAAGCTCCGGCGCCGAAGCTCCCCCGCCCCGCGCCCGTTCTTCGAAAGCTCCAACACTTATCTCCAGCGACTGAACGAAACGAGCCCCTCTTCGAGACGATTACATTGTCGAGACATCACTGTATGAATAGCTTCTGACCAGCAATGGCCGACGCCGCTTTCAACAACGGGCCGGGGAACGCGCCCCTGGCCGAGGTCAAGAAGCCCAAGAAGAAGAAGGTCCTGCTCATGGGCAAGAGCGGCTCGGGAAAGTCGAGCATGCGGAGCATCATCTTCAGCAACTACATTGCCCGCGATACCCGGAGACTGTAAGGATGCCTTGACCTTGCCTCTCTCTCTCTCTCTCTCTCTCTCTCTCTCTCTCTGTCTCCCGAGCCCCGCAGCTGACACACCATCCCAGCGGCGCCACGATAGACATCGACCTCTCCCACGTCAAGTTCCTCGGCAACCTCACGCTCAACCTCTGGGACTGCGGAGGCCAGGAGGCCTTCATGGAGAACTACCTCTCCCAGCAGCGCGTCCACGTCTTCTCCAACGTCGGCGTTCTCATCTACGTCTTCGACATCGAGTCCCGCGACATCGACCGCGACCTCGCCACCTATGTCTCCATCATCTCCGCCCTGCTCCAGTTCTCCCCCGGTGCAAAGGTCTATGTCCTCATCCACAAGATGGACCTTGTCGTCCCCGCCCACCGCGAGTCCGTTTACGACGACCGCGTCCGCGTCGTCCGCCAGCGCACCGCCGAGTACGCCAACAGCATCGGCTACCAGCAGCAGCAGCAGCAGCAGCAGCAGCACCCGGACGACGACCCCACCAGCCCCTCGACCGCCCCCGCTGGCCAGGCCGGCTTCGACATCACCCCCTTCGCGACGAGCATCTGGGACCAGAGCCTGTACAAGGCCTGGGCGAGCATCATCCACGACCTCGTCCCCAACCTGTCTACCATCGAGCGGAACCTCGCCAACCTCGGCGTCGCTATCGAGGCCGAGGAGCTGCTGCTGTTCGAGCGCACCTCCTTCCTCGCCGTCTCGTCCTGGACCTCGGAAGAGGGGCAGAGGAACCCGACCGAGGACCGCCTCGAGCGCATGTCCAACATCATGAAGCACTTCAAGCAGACCATCAGCCGCTTCACCGGCACCCCGCGCAACGCAGAGCAGTTCGTGCGCATGGAGCACAAGGCCGGCACGCGCTTCAACCTTTTCATCCTCAAGTTCACGACCAACACCTACCTCATGGTCATCCTGCCGCCGGGAGAGGCCAGGTTTAACGCCGCCATGCTCAACTGCCAGATCGCCATTGAGCACTTTAAGTTCTTGGACGGCCCGGCCACCATGATTTCTCAGGGTGGCGGGGTCGCATGAAGGGATTGCGTGTGTGTGCCTGGAGAAAACTGTAGAACTGGTTGGGGGGGGCTCTTTCTCCTTTTCTTCGCATTTCTACTTCTTCTTTTTTTTTCTTCCGTTGGAGATGCACGTGGGCGATAGCTGGCCGCAGCGTCGTGTGGCAGGGATGATTAATGATACCATTTCCAAGGGCGTTGGGAGGATTTAAAACTGTACAACAGAGGGAGAGAGGAGAAAAGGTACGCTTATCTTATAAGCAAGCAGTGCAATGCATACTTTTACGTCAAAAGTCACTTTCCACCAACCCCGTCGTCATTAACTCATGGGCGTGTCTAATGTCTATTCCTCAAGCTAAATAGTCTACATTCCACGCCGAGGCTAACTGCCTCAATGCCCAGACCCAAAGCCGCCCGGCCATGATGCGGGGCCAATGTACCAAACGCCGCCCGATTCCCGCCATTTTCTCTTGTACGGATCCCGCTTAAGCCCACTTGACGACGGCGGTTCCGCCCTTCTTGAACTCGGGCATCTCGCCCAGCACTAAACTGCGATCGGTGTGGTCCTTGTTCGGGAAGGTTGTCGCCAGAACCCACGATCTGGTGCTGGTGTCAGCCGAGGCACGCTGCACGAATTCGTAAACGTCGTTGACGGTGTGCGTAGTGTTGAACCGGGCAGGCAGTCGCGTGCCGTTGGGCAGCTGGATGCGCAGAGTCAGAGTGGGTTGAGACTCGTCGACGGCCTGCTGAGGGCCAGTCGAGCCGGCGGAGGCGGCCTGGGTGGTTGTCGAAGCAGCGGGAGCGGCCGCGCCCGCGGAAGCGCTACCCTCGCCGGGGACCGGGCTGCCGAGTCGGCGTCCCTCTCCACCGAAAGGCTTGTACTTTTTGGGCAACGCGCGGTAGTTCTCCTGGTGCTGGTGCAGCTTCACATCCACCGGCTGGTCATAGCGGACGTTCATCAGGTGCAGAGGGGCTCTACCGGCACGGATCATGTTCAGGTCCATTGCATTCTCCGGATCGTCGAATCGGTGAAGCTCGCCGTCGTCGATGCTGAAGCCGTCCTGCCACAGGTGCAACGTGCGCTCCTGAGGCTCGCCGCCGGTACCGGGCGGGCCTCCAGCACCCTCCTGGAAGGCATTGGGGTCGGGGATGCTGCGGCTCTCGGTTCCTTCGCCACCGACGGTGTTTCCGGATCCCTGAAAGACGCTGGAGCGCGAAGGACCAGCGGAGGATGCAGTCTCTGGGCGGGAAGCGTTGCTAGGTTCTTGTCAGTTTCGGCATCAAGAGCCCGTCCGGTTTTCGGTACTTACGCCTTGGCCTTGGCGAGAATGTCACTGATGATCTTCTTTGCACCGCCGCCCTCCTGGGACGGGTCCTGCACAGCCAATCCAGACTTCTCGCCTCCGGCGAAGAGGTCTCCGCGGCCTCTGTCGTCGTCGTCTTCGTCGTCGTCGTCATCATCGTCATCGTGTGCGTGACCGCCGCCGATAGAGCTGAGCGTCGCAAGACCCTTCTTCTTAGGCGCCGCCTTCTTCACCGTGCTGGCTCGGCCGGCGGACTCGGGTGCAGGCCGACCATCGAGAGTTCGGGGACCGGTGTATTCGGCAGGAGCAGGTGCAGCGGCAGCGGGCTGAGCCTGGGCGACGGGTTCGATTTCGTCCTCGGAGTCGTGGTCGGCGTAGTAGGCCTGGGCGGCGAGGCCAATGTCCCAGTTCGCAGACTCAAGGTACTCTGTGCACTGACAAGGGGTCAGACATGAAGAAAAAGAGGTAAACAGTTACATGACTTACACGAGCTTCGGACATACCCGTCAAGCTCTTGAAGTCGCGCAGGATGTTGTTGCGCGAAGCGCTGTTGCTGCTGCCAGACATGATGACGGCGCTGGTTGTGGTTTGGCGGGGGGGTTCGGTGAGGTGTGGTCCTAGGAGGGGAGGGCGGTTGGTTTGGGCAACGAGAAGAAGAACTTGCGATGTAGTCCAGTGGCAAGCTAGGTTGTCAATCACCTGTAGGTAGTTTGAAAATAAGTGATGTGTGGTTTAGTTTTGAAGGTCGCGACGTGCAAAAAGATGGAAGATGGATGAAGACGAATAATTAGCAGGCAGCTTAGTGGTCGTCAGTGGGCAGACAGTTGGAGCTTGTTGCTGCTGCTGCTACTGCTGCATCCGTACACGGACACCTCTCTAGCACTTTCCTTTGCCTGTGACGTGAGGCAAAAGGAAGGTACGTACCGAACCCCACTACCGCCACCGCTGTATGTCCCGATCCGCGGCTTATCTAATCTCCAAATGTGGCTGAAGCTGTTCTCGATACTGCATGCCTGCCATGCCCGAGCGTTCCAAGGCCAGCAGCTATGATGATTTTCCGAGGTGACGCCGCAGCTCCCCGTACCAGCATCTACACCACACGTCCCTCAGCGCCGAGTGTCGGGAAACTTGCCCGGCTTAGACTCCCAAACAACGCACTCATTCACCACCACCGTAATCCCCACGCCCACCAAGCCGAACCCCGAACATGGCTTCCGACGACTCCTTGCACCCCCTCGCCGAGTCCGGCGTGACAATCCGGTCCGACAGCGAGCAGTACTCCCAGGGCGAGGACCTGACCGAATCCCCTCCCTCCTCGAACTCGCCCCTCATCCTCTACAAGCCGCCGACGTTCTGGGGCCTGGTCCGCGGCGCCGCCATCAACCTGTTTTTGCCGTTCATCAATGGTATGATGCTCGGGTTTGGAGAGTTGTTTGCACATGAGGCTGCGTACAGGTTAGGATGGGGCAGCACCAAGGTACGACTGAAATACCCCGCGAGGCTCGCAACGGCGCCAATGCCTCGGCCAACCTGCACACACACACACATACGATGTGGCAGATTGTATGGACGTAAAAAGCCTAACACGCTGCAGGTCTTCCCGATGTCCCGGAGACGAACACACGCCATCGGCCCCGGCCTGGAGGTTCGAGACAAGCACCGAAAGCCTACAACTAGCCTGGACGACTTGACGAGTCTGGAATGACTAGGCGGATGGGAATAAGCGTCTTTCTGCATCAGCATTGATGAGCCGTCTCGACTTGTTGGGAAAAGTGAGCCGTCTCCTGCATGTCGGGAAGAGACGAGCGTGAGGGCTGCTTCGGCGGGTGCAGGGGCCATATGGTGCTGTCATGAGAGGCTGCTGCTTTAGGATAGCCTTCTTTCGGAGCAAGGCAGAAAAGCATGCATCTACATAGAGGAAGATGCACGTCATCTACAGAAGATGGAATGGAAACATGGTGACCCTTTAGACAGGCGGCGTGGGTGGGCCGGGTCATGGTGACGAACGAGCTCAAGGCTCGCGATCTGTACATATGCAAAGTTGCAGACCAAAACCAAACAGAATTGTGCTGAAATTAAACCAAACGGTCAAACGCCTTGGAGAGAATTACTATGATGTGACTTCTAGATCAACAATCACTCGTCCAGAGATACTGGCCTAGGTCGATAATAAGGTAAGGTAGGAGGGGAGTGAGGAACCTCTACCTAGGTACCTAGGTATCTTTCTCTCAATGCTGGCTGACTGACTGTTTGGCGGCACGGAGCCGGAGCTTGGGCCCGCCTCCCACCCAAAAATGGCCCGAGATTTTCCCGGCGCGTCCGCAGTTCGTGCTCAGAGCCGGTCCCCAAAAATTTCCCAGCAACAGCGCACCTGTCCGTCGTCGAGACTTGGGAGAGAGATAGAGAGACAGAGAGAGTGCGAGAGAGACAATCCTCACGACTCACACACCCCAAACACCCTCCTCCCCTCTCAGATCCAGCCCACCATGCTGCCCAGCAGAGGCGTCCTCCGCTCTCTCCCCTCCGTGAGGGCGACCAGCAGCATATCCAGCCAATCCGTAAATATCACCCAAACTCCCCCCCTTGGGTCCCAAGCAATCATCACCCACTGCCCGAGTCGCATCCGATGCTAACGCCCACTGGGCCAGATCTCCAGGTCATCCAGACGACTCGGCGATGGGCGGCAGTTCGGAACCTCCCTGCGCAGCAGCGGTGCGCCCTGGTCCTCCCTGAGGTCAGTCAACTCCAGATTGGGTGGTCTTGCCGGCACAGTAGCCATCGGTGGCTCCCTCGAGACACGACGCGCCCTCTCTCTCTGGAACTCTAAGCCCGAGCCGGCACCCGCTCCTGCACCCGCTCCTGCACCTGCACTCGCTCCCGCGCCCGCTCCCGCGCCCGCGGCAACAGCATCGACACCAGCAGCTCCCGCAGCAGCTCCAGCACAACCTCCCGTCGACGCTGCGTCCGCCTCCGCGTCCGCCTCCGCCCCGGCACCATCCGTTCCCACCCCCGAACCAGTCCTTGCCGACGCCAGCGCCGCCGCCACCCCCTCCACCTCCCTCCCCGACCTCGACGCCGCCGCCCTTCTCGACCTGCCCGAACAGATCGGCTTTCTCAAGACCCTCGGCCTCGACTTCGGCTGGGGCCCCTCGAGCGTGATGCAGTGGTCCTTCGAGCACCTGCACGTCTACTCGGGCATGCCCTGGTGGGCCTCCATCGCCGCTACCGCCGTCCTTCTGCGCCTCGTCATGTTCAAGCCCCTCCTCAAGTCCCAGGACACCGCCGCCCGGATGCAGAAGCTGCAGCAGGACCCCCGCTACGAGGAGATCCGTACCGGCCTGCAGGAGTCCATGGCCCGCGGCGACTCCGCCGCCATGACCGAGCTCCGTCGCGACCTGTCCATGATGAACAAACGCGCCGGCGTCAACCCCCTCAACGGCCTCTGGGGTCTCCTGCAGATTCCCTTCGGGTACGGCATGTTCCGCGTTCTGAACGGTGCCTCCAGCATCCCCGTCCCCGGCATGGAGACCGGCGGCCTTCTCTGGATTTCCGACTTGACCGTTTCCGACCCCTTCTTCCTCCTGCCCATTGCCGGTCCATTCGCCATGTTCGCCATGGTCAAGGTACACACACATTCCCCCATTCAACCCCTGTCTTACGAGAAATCCATCACTAACGCGCCAACCCCTTGCCTTTCCTTTAGCTCGGTTCCCGCTACTCCACGCCGCAGGCCAAAGCCCAGCAGAAGCTGATGATGTACATCCTCGGCCCCCTCTCCGTCATCTTCACCGCCTACCTCCCCGCCGGCGTCCAGCTGTACTTCTTCGTCACCGGTCTCGTCGGAGTCCTCCAGAACTGGCTCTTCACCAAGCCCGGCTTCCGCAGCTTCTTCAACCTCACGCCCCTCCCCTCGACTCCGACGCCCGCCGCCGCCGTCCCTGCCGCCCCTGCCAGCCATCTGACATACCAGGCCCCGCGCGCCACCCCCGCCGCTCCCGCCCTTGAGACTCCCGCCCCCGCGCAGGACGGCACCATCAACGGCGTCTTCAACAACATTAAGCAGACGGTGCACAACGCCAAGGGCGGTGCCGGCAACTACCTCGAGGCCAACCGCGCCAAGGAGGAGGCCAAGCACGCCAAGAAATACGCCACGACGAGGGCGGAGCAGGAGAGACAGAAGTTCTGGGCCCAGATGCGTAAGAAGTGAGGAAAGAAAGAAAAAGGAGAAAAGGAGCTTGCTTTCATGTGAGATTCAAGGCTCACGAATGTAAAATATTACCAAAGAGAACGCCGAGAGGAAGACAAAAAGACTTCCTGGGCTTTTGGGGGTAAAGCTACTGTACCATATGGGGTGAGGAAGCAAAAGAAACAGCTTGTGTACCATCTGGAAACGGCATCGCAGAATTAATAGAGAATCAATCTCCCAACAGTTTAACCGCGGCTTTCACGTAGTGATGGTGAAAGCAAAAGATACAATTTACTCTTAGAGATGTGCCGAGTTGGGCTCCAATCCGACCTGCCGATATCCTTCATCCACCAGAAAGTGCTACTGGTCCTGCCTCGAGTGGCACTGCTCACTCTCGAGTCCTGAGCACGAGACAACCTAACATTCTTCGCGCTAGCGTTCACTTGCCAAATAGTTGGCTTTTGCCTAACGAGGCTGATGTCTCCTCCTCGGAGCGTGGCTGTCAACCCCCCCGGTCAGCACGCGGCATCGACCCTGGCGTCCAGACAAGCCTGCTTCACTCCGTCGACGGGCGCCTCCGTCACCCTCTAACGGGACTAACCGAAGCCAACAACCATGGTCTTATCCGGTGGGCCATGTCCAACAACCTGCCAGGCAGACAGCCGGGTCTTCGATTCTATCCGAATTGAGCCTTGGATGATTCCGCGCACTCATCCATAGAGGGGTTCAACCTTTGTCATTTCTCCTTTTGTACGTGGATACACACGCACTACCAGAAAACACGTATACGACAGGAAAGGAGAAGAAGAACGGGGCGGCGTTGGTCCTCGTCCCTTGGGATCTCCCCGTCTCCTCGCCGACAGGACATCGTCGAAAGAACAACCGGCCGGAAGCAATGGCGAACGCTGTCGGCCCTAGACTGCAGGAAGGTCGTAGCAGCAGTTCCCATGCATTCCCTCGCTTGTATGCTCATAGGGGGGTCAACCTGGGTAGGGGCAGACGTGCTGACTGTCCAACGGGACGGAGGATATCTACGCCAAATGGCGCGAGCATTAAGCAAGTAAGTCGGTCAGCCAGTCAGTTCAGTCGTGTTCGCCGCCACGCACTGCTTCTGTTTTGCAACGCGGAAGCAAAAACGCAGACCCTGCTAATTCCAGCTCATGTGTAGCCGGCGGCAACTGTGTATGGTTAGGTAGATTGTGACGGTACCCCTTCGGCCAGCTCCCGCTCGTACAGGTTCGACAGAGCTTGTGGCCTCGAGGGGAGATGGGGATAAAAATTCTGGTGACAACCATCCGCCACTCCTCTGGGTCGCAGGCACTTGGAAGATACTCGATAGGGAACTGCGGTCGGCGTTTGGGGGGATTGCTCATCGTGGACATGGTATTTGACGCATTGCTTGTCAAGAAAGCACCGTGGCATTTCTTTCCGGCGCGTCTTCGACAAAAAGGGCCATCGACACGACTTGGGAGAGAGAAAAGGTCATACCACGCCAACACGGGTTTCTATATATCTCGCGCCTAAGACCACACCCTAGACCGGGTCATATCAGCCTATCAAACTACGTAGGGTATCCTGGCCACCCGAGACGTTCATCAAGCCCCGTCCTTTCCCGCAGGATGCGGCTTCTCCAGAGAAAGTACATTATCGCGGTCCGGACGACCACGACACGGAGGGGCGGGCTGGCGGGGTGGTTGGTGGGTGCCCTTTGTCGAGCCTGAAATCAGAGAAGAAGGGGAGCCTAATTTGATGGCATCTCGTACGTGTGAAAGTGTGATTTCAAGAACCTCTATTTTCGCTTTCTCTCATTTTGTAAGTTAGACTTCAAGGTTTGTGTTAGTTTTTGTATTGTTGAGACAATATCACCACCACCTCGTTCGCGCCATCATTCGCCATTTATAGAGCCAACAAGCTCGTTCAAGGTTCGGAATCAAGACCGAAGAAAAATATTCATGGAACAAAGTTCGATCCTACATATCCATATCCTTTTCATCATGTCAGACTCGCATGGCCTTTCAGAACCCCCCGCACAAGCGGACCTTCGGCTCCGGCGGTATCCGCAAGGGTTCCCCCGCTCCGAGACACTCCGGTTGCAGAATTTTGCAAAACCCACTCACCCACATCCACACACACACATTCATAATGCCATAAGTCAGCCTCTGTTTTCAACAATGGGTCTGGTGGTGTAGTTGGTTATCACGTCAGTCTAACAGTTCGAGCTTCAAGCTTGACTGAGAACACTGAAGGTCTCCGGTTCAAGTCCGGGCTAGATCATCCAATGGGCGATTGGTTTAGTGGTATAATGACCGCTTAGCATGCGGTAGGTCCAGGGTTCGATTCCCTGATCGTCCATCTTTTTGTCTGATGTTATGACATGTACATTAACACACACACATGGTGTGTATATGTCCACAAACACGTATTTTTCAAGTTTTGCAGGAAATCACTCTCAAATCAGTTAACAAGTAAGACCTTCTTGCTTTCTAGACGTGTTGTATGCAACGTTGAGGGAGCCTGGGCAAGACCAAGGCGACGAGCAACAGATAGGCCGTTGGTCAGAAAGGCCGTTGCGGACAAATGGATGGATGACTGTAGAGAAGAAGGCCCTCTCCAGGGTACAGAAGTGAAGCCGTCTTCCGTGGTGGGTTCACTCCGAACTTTGTCCCCATTCTAGAACGGATAGACAATCAGGCGATTTTCATTTCGGACTGAGCTCCTTCCGGGTCGTACTGAGACACTCCCCAAGCCCCAGCGGCACGATAT
The DNA here is from genome assembly GCF_034447905.1 of Colletotrichum destructivum. NCBI lineage: Eukaryota > Fungi > Ascomycota > Sordariomycetes > Glomerellales > Glomerellaceae > Colletotrichum > Colletotrichum destructivum. The sequence continues at coordinate 630,752 of NC_085898.1, read as the reverse complement.
GTCAAGAGCGAGGAACTTGAAGCTGTTGTTGAATACCTAACTGACGAACACCACGCGTCCGCCGGTCGCTCCGTCCGGGCGCCGCCAGCAGTCGATCAAAGGCTGACGGGCAGGTCTTGTCCTCGACGAGGGAGGATAGGGTCGTGCCATCTCGTGGCCCGTCGCTCTAGCAGTGTCTCCCAGGTCTTGTTGAACAGGCCAGAATGACCAAGCCAAGAAAGGAAGGCCAATTACCAGCATTTGGCCACGAGCTGCTGGCTGATGTCGCAACAGAATCCGATAGTCGGCGCGACCCAGGGCACCGGGCGCTCTGCATGGCCGCCTCGTGGCAGAACTGAAATTGTCCCCGGAAAAGGGTTAGAAGAGGGCTGCGTCCCCGTCAGCCAGCAAGCCTTCGTTGCGACCCCATCGGAGTCCAGGGCGGGCTTTGCCAAGGACGTGAACAGGAGACCCGGCGTGACACCGAAAGCAGAAGGACAATTCATTTTTGGCAGGCAACGACGCCGGGAGCGGAGGTGCCCACGCGCTGAACCGCGTACGAGACAAAGAGCGACGCATGGCAGAAAGCCCCAACCGCCGATCGCTTTTAGATTGGACCGTCCGCCAGCAGCTTCCACTTCAAGGCTAGCCGCCCGGAGTCCTGGATTTGTCGAAATTCGAGAAAGCCGGCCCCCCCTTCGCAAGCCCCGGGGTGACGACACAGGACACGTCTTGGCCTAAGCTCAATGGCTGGGGGCCACGAGCATCGCCGGGGATGGAGAGGAGCATCTCAAATGCACTAATGAACCATGGTGATGGTGAGCCTGACGAAGAGTTGCACTCTTCAGCTTGCAGTCTGTAGCGATGAAATATCGGCGCCACAAGTGGGCTGACTAGTACGCGACCTGTACAAAGGTCGTCGTTGTTGGCTCACATCGGAGGAGTGGATGAAGAGAGCTGTCGTTGGATTTGGCGTCCACCGGATGACCTGCCAGAGGAGCGCCAAGTGCGGTCGATCGACAAGTTCCCACTGCAGAGGGGGGAGGGACCAGCGGTCCTGAGCGCAAGGCTCATAGAGCCATGAGCCAAGAGACGTGAAGCTGTGTCATCTTACTGCTGCATCCAAGAGTGGACCTCCTTCTTCTGGAGTCCTGACCCTCTCACCTCGGTTTCCAATTATTGAAAAGGAGTCTTACGGAGTCTCCTCTCGCGGTTCAACGCCGAAGGCACAAAATGCCGGTGGTTGAATGTCATCGGTGAGGCGGAGCACGTGGCCAAGGTTCCTTTCATCCCGGCCTCGACACGTGTTTGCATTGTCATTCTGAATTCAATTCCGGCCATGGGAGCTTGGTGGCGTTTGCTCCCTCCCCCGATGAACGGTTGGTTGGTTGGTTGGTATATCCCAAACCATGTTTGGCTACGCTTCGAGTCGTCGCCGGCTCATGCATATGGGCTTGGCCTGGTGTGGTAGGCCATCAAAGGAAGGGGGATCTTCTTTGCGGGTTTGCCTGTGCCGACCTCGACCCAATCGATGACCGCGAGAGAGGGGAGGTGTCGGACATTGTGGGCGAGTCTTGTTTGATATCATGCAGCAGTTATCTGCACGATGCAAAACCCAAAGTTTCCTGTCATCTTGCACGCCGCAGGACGATGAGATGATGGGCCCTTTGCCAAATAGACTGGAATCTTGCACGATCCGTGGGGGGCCAGATGGGTTGCAGCGGTGCAATGTAGTGCTTGGTGCTCTGCCCAATGCCATCGGAAAGCGAGACACCATAAATCGACGAGGAGAGTGCAAGTTCAAATCGTCCACCAGTGACAACGTTTCCAAGCCGGGGGCAATTCCAGAAACGTGCACAGTCTCCCGTACCTTGCAGACTTCGGCTGCACTGCAACGCGAGCCGGCCATGCCATCTAGTATCTCCGTACATGCTCGCATGCCGCAGCGCCCAGGTCCCTGGTACCATTACTGCAGCCTACCAGTCTTCTGGGTTTTCCCGGAGGCGTGTGTGTGTGTGTGTGTGTGTGTGTGTGGGTGGGTGTGTGGGTGGGTGGGTTGGCACTGGACAGAGAGCAGTCGAGAATTTCTTTGAGGGCGCTCGCTCGCTCGCTTGCTCGGGGTGGACAAACCAGAATTCCCCCGTCCCCTTGTTGGGCCGTTTGCTGTCATGTTTGCCAGTCCATTCCTGCAAAGAGGTGGTTCCTCTCAGTTAAGACTAACGAGTGTCCGTGTGCGGATTGTGCCCATCCGCAGGGCCATGCAACCGAAGTGAGATGGTCTCGGGTCTTGCACTTGTATCCTGTACCGTGTCCGTGTACGCGGCTGGGGCGGCCGACGTTGCATCTGAGAAGGAATCAAAATTTCTCTCTTTTCCCACGAACCACAAGTGGGGATAGGCCAACATACCCTGCGAAGAGACGAGCAGAACAAAGAGCTCTAGCGGGGGGCCATGTGTACGAATGGTTTGGACTGTGTAGGTGACGGTGGTGGGCGTCGTTGCACAGCTGTAATCTGTGAGCATCGTCACCTTGCAACGACCGACCCGAAGGAGGCACATGGGCCGAAGCGAGGCATGCGGTTCCGAGATGCCGGCTGCTCACACAAACGACGATGTCGACGGTCGACCTGATACGGTGGGGTCGGCGAATGCCTGCATGCCTGCATACCTATGGTGATGATATCCAGACAATGTATCCGTACTTCGTAAACTTGTCCATACGGATACATGCGCATGGTTTGGTCTGTCGACATGGCAGAAATCGAAGAAAACGAGCGGCTCCCCCAGTCCCGTAGCGCGGGACTGCACGTAATGCCAAAGTTTTCCTTCTTCTTTTCGAGCAAGGCTTCGTTCGGGTCCGGCACGTTATCCTAACTCCAGTGCTCCAGTGTTCTTTCACGTCGCCAACTGTCGGCCTCCACATGGCCGGGGGAGTCAGCGGCCCCGGCTTGCGATATGGGACGATCGTACCATGACATGACTACAGCTGAACTGGAGCCCTGCCCGATGTCCAAGATGAAATCGAAGTTGAGGAGAAGGGGGAAAAAAACAAGACAGCAGCAATACGACGATTAGGGGCTCTGTTGGGGCGCATCGGTCGATATCGGAGGGGACGTAGGGACGATTGCGGCCCACGCCACGATCAACGAGCGAGCGAACGAGCGAACGAACGAACTCAGTAACAGCTGCACCATGCATGCGTGATTCGTGTCCAAAAAAAATTGGAAGCATCGCCGAGGGACGAAGTGCGACCCATTGTAATCGTACTCTGGATGCAGCAGAAAACGGGTGTCAGGCTCGCCGGGAGTCATTCCGGAGGGGGGACCCCTTGCACAGAACTGGCCCCGTGCGAGTGGGTGGGAGAGGACCTGAATCAGTTGGTGATTTGCGAAGGGTGGGCCAGATCAGCGTCGCGAGGTCGCAGCGAAGGTGTTGTTGGTTGGGATGGTGGTAATTGTATCTGTATTCCGTACTTGGTGTGGCGTGGTCGGCGATGCGTGGGTGCATAGTGCAGTGCGTGATGCGTAATGCGCCTTGATGATCTGGGGAAGACACTGTAGCTCTCGTGAGTCTGTGAGGACCTTGGCCCGTGGTCGGCTTTGGCTGGAAGGGACCTCCGTCCGGCAAGCCTCGGGGACTCGGAGAGATGTAATTCAGGCTTGTGGGCGAATTGGTTGGAGGCTGAGAACTGAGGTGGTAGATAGATAGGTACCGCACCTCTGTTGGCGCCGATGATGGAAATCAACAAAATCGAGAATATGCGATGCTAAAGCTCAGACCACACACACTACCACTACCACCACCACCACCACTCAGGTCCAAGGGGGGCCAGAAGCAGAAGACAGGGTCCACACCCACTTGTTGCCATCTGGTGTTTAGGGCGAAGGGCAAAGTCCGCAATGGTGGAATTGATCTGAGCTTGGACAAGGGGGAACAAAGTTAGGGGTGCAGTATACTGGGGTTACTTAGTGCGTGATGGACATTGGTCAGAGTGAATGTCGACATGCCCGCTTGATCCGTTCAGCGGCCCCCAGCGCCGAACAGGCCTCGAATACAGTGGCAGAGTGGAGACACTGCCCTCACCGAGCCCGTGCCACTTCCCTCGGGAGGCTCGTACCTCGAGATTTCGACATGGATCCTCTTCTCTACGAACACTGTCACACTGCAGATACAGGTGGAAATGTATGCGCCAAGTGCCTCATGTGTGTTTGTTGGTCCAGGACTCCCTGCTACGCTTCTCCACTGATGACCTTTTTTTTCTTTCTTCGCTCTCCTGGCCCAGTGGCTCGTCCCTTCCTTCCCGTGCCGTCCCTGGAGAGGAGCACTCTCTCCCTGGAGAGAGAGGAGCTCAGGATGGGACGAATTGCCCAAGTGTCGGAGATGGAGGGTGGGCCGGTTTGTTACATCGTCAACTGAATAACTATCTACCTGTGGACGTCTTGGTCCGGCGAGGCAGGCAGTTATTATTTACAGAGTACACCGGTAGGTACAACAAACGTGCATGAACAGATAGGTATCTGTATGAATTGAATATGTACAGAGTACCTCTGTACGAATACCCATCCGAACAATAGATACATACCGACCCTTTCAGGTCTCCCCCCACCTCTTGGGTCCTGCCAGGATAGGACAACTTAGCTTGCGCAGGAAGGAACGCCTTTTTGTTAGAAGTACGATGTAGGATTTGCAGAGGCAGGTGGCAGGCATGGTGTTGATATACCTACCATCCCATTCCTTCTCAGAATCGGCACATCCTCGGCCGTCTTGTTTCCATTTTCATTCACACAATATTTCCATCATTCATCATTCATGTCACTAATTCTTTCCTGTGACTAAAACCCCTCACCCTGCTTCTCGCTGCCTACCAACCTACCTACCTACCTACCCACCTTACATGTATCCTGTCCTGTCCTGTCCTGACTTACCACTTCAGGCACTACTGTATCAGTAGGCACCTCTTTCCTGGGACGAACCGAAGGCCCCATTCGTGTCTCTGATCTTATTTTGGCCGTCTTGGTTCCAAACACACACTACATGTACATTCCTCCTCCTCCTTCTCTGCTGGACTTGGACTGCTGGGTCCGGCTTTTCGTCTGAGCCGTGTCTTTCCTCCCCTTCATCTCCCTCCACCATCTCCTCCCCGTCATTCCCTTCCCCTGCTCGCCCTCCTCTCTTCTTCCCCTTGCCGCCGCCGCCCCCGTCATACTTCCTCTCCCATCGGCTCCCGGTCCCAGCTCTGGGCTCGCGCCCGTGTTGCTTCTTTTGAGACCCGGCCGCCGTGGTCTCGCCCGCGTGCAACAAAAGCTTTTTGCTCCAGTTCCGCTGCCCTCCTGTTTTCGCCGCTACCCTTTCCCACTCCATTCCCCTTTCAGCTGCTTCTTCTTGACCTCTTTCCAGTTTCCTCCTGTCTCCGTATCATTCCCCAGCTGCTGCCGTCGCGAGGTGCTTGCTCACCCCTGACACGGACTACTCCCTCCACACTCTGCGACAATATCCTCACCATCATCACCTCACCGCCATCATCATCATCATCATCACCATCATCAC